>NC_070599.1:13071857-13380181 GCF_027409825.1 Scomber japonicus | reverse complement strand
GGTTAAAATTACTACTCCCTTAAAGTTAGGTAACCTTCATCATCATGGCAGCAGTAAACACCATGGCAGTCGTAGTTATAGTTTTTAATACAAACTGTCCAAACTTGTGGTTGGAAACATGACACTTGAACGGTAGTCTCCTGCATCTATGTCATTTTTTTTGCCATCAATCTATCAAGCCTTCAACTCGACAACCTGCCACCTCTGATTATAGAAGTTTTCATAATGTATTGACGTAATCTAAACTGCGTCAAAATTACTACAGCTGCTAGATGGCATCTGTCACTAAAATGTAACTATAGGTTGATTTTGCTGGCTGAATTTTCAAATGTTTTCCATGCATTGCTGTTTGTAACAGCAGTGCATCAGTCACTGTTAGAAAGCACTAGAGCCGAGGGAAATGTCTGCAGTATCCTAAAGGGAAAGGTAGACTGTTAAGGAGCTGACAAATTGTTCCATTCGCGTCAAGTATTTTGTCAGCTGCAGCTGAAGTTAAAAAACAAAACAAAAGCAACTTTATTGTGAATCTTTATTGTGAAACTAGTTGTATTAAAATACATTGTCTAGCATTTTTAATAAGGTATTTACAAGGCACCTATACAAAGTATAATGATCACATGCATGCATATAATCACGGTTGTTTGACAAAGATTAATCAGTTGTGATGATTAAGTTATTTATTAAGCAACACGACTAAGCCACTACAGCTATGCTAGCACCTCTGTGAGGCTGTACTCAGAACCAATGGGGCTTTGAGCTTAATGCTAGTTTTCTTTTTTTTTTTTATATATTTTTTTGGGCTTTTTTGCCTTTAATGTACAGGACAGTGGAGATAGACAGGAAACAGGAGGCAGAGAGAGGGGGAATGACACGCAGGATAAGACCGCTCGGCTCGAGATTCGAACTGGGATCGCCTGCAACGAGGACTATAGCCTCAACACATGGGGCGGGCGCTCTACCCGCTGAGCTATGCTCAACCCCGAGCTTAATGCTAGTGTTAACACAGCAGGCAGAATGTTTACCATTATACCATCTTAGTTTGATGTGTTAGCATGCTAACATAGTTAGCCCTAAATACATAATGATGGACATGTCATTCATTTGCAGGTATTTGGTCACAAACTAACACAAATTTAACTTTTCAACCGACCTTGGTGCCAGAATGACAATGATCAACAAAGTTATTATATTTATTCAGATGGGGACAATGAATCCATATCTGTACCCAATTTAATCCTTCCATAGTTAAATATTTGTTCACAAAAAAGCTTCCAGCTTTTCAGTTGTAAAGATTTGCTGCTTTTCTTTGTTTGATATCATTATAAATTGGCTTTTGAACTGTTGGTTGTACAAATCAAGCAATTTGAAAACATTGCCTTGGACTTTTTTTCACTATTTTAGTTCTATAGACTTTATGATCCATCAATTTAAAAAATGAGATATTTTTGTCTGTAATGAAAAAAAAAGATTGAATGCATATTGTCTCTCACTTTATTTCTCACTTGCTCTCACACACGTGTACACAGATGACTGGTGAAAATGCTGATTATCAACCGTGATGACACCATAACCGCCCACAGAAGACTGTTACTGCATCCTTCTTATCCTATTTATATGCATAGCGTATATGTCAGGAGGCATGGTGCCTTGTTGGTTTGCACATCGCCTCCCAGCAGGAAGGTCCAGGGTTGACTGGAACCAACTGGGGTCTTTATGTACAGTTTCTCTGCATGTTCTCCACATGTTTGTGTGGGTTTCTTTCCACCTTAAGGACATACATGTTAGGTCTTTGCCCTTGACCAAGAGGCTAGCCTCAGAACGGGAGTTGCTCCCCAGGCACTAGACTGTGGTTGCACACTGTTTCTACACAGTTAGAATAGGTCAAATGCACAGGACAAATTTCCCCACAGGGGCTAATAGCAGTATCATTTATATAAAACCTAAAACTTAAATATTAACTGATACACAGTCTCTACACAGTCCCGCCAAGAAGAACAAAACAAAAATTACCCAAATAACTACACATCCAAAGAAAGGAATAACCTGCAAAGATGTATTCAAATGTAGTAAAGTTTTCTCAAGGGAGACTTAAAGAGAATGGGCTCTTAGGTTTGTGTAATAGTGTCCATCTAAGAATTCAAGTGCTTTAAAGTTCAGGCTAAAGCAGAATACAGAGACAAGATGGACGCCTTAACGGTAATGGTAGATGACAGTGTGATTAGCCACTGACAGCACCATTAGCTTGGAAAGTCAACCACTTTAGGGGCTGTCCTCACTTTCTTTCTTGTGGCACATCTGAAGCACGCCGTTACCAGAAATCAAACATTTTTCTATCTTTACACAAGAGTTAGAGGGGAGAGTGTTTCTGATGTTTTGATGATAACTACACAGGAAGGTGCTTTAGCTTCTTAATCCTGACAATTTCTGGTATTTGTGCTGTTATTGATACAGAAAAGCCACATGCAAACGATGAACAACTCCAGTACTGTAGGCTGCAGTGCAACCAACACACTCAGAACAGCCAAACACTCCTGCTATGGATCAATATTGCTTTCTCTTGACAGGGAGTGATTGATCACAGACCGACATGAGATTTCAAGATGAAAACAGCAGGTGTCTTCTCTGGAGGAGGATGTCGAGTAACAGAGCGGTGCACCCGCTGATGAAACCGACAGGCCGGCAAAGACATAGAAACCAGAGCTTTCACTCGCCCACGCACCTTACGTGACTAGAGAGACTCAATTGAAGAGCCTTAGATTGTGGATGCAGCAGCTCTTGCCGCTGTTGCTGCCTTGGAAGTCTGTTACACTGCTCTCCTGCTGTTTTGAAATGATTTTCAATTGAGGTTTTTTTGGTTTTGTGTCAGTTCCACAGTGACATGCCCTGACCATTGTAAAAGTGAGGCTCCTTTTCAGTGATTATGTGACTACAAAATGTCTATTTTGATGGTTTTTATACAATGGTCTAAGGATCAACTGAATATTTGTGTGCCATGGATTTTTGTGCTTTTAAATAAAATGTTTCAAAAATTGTGTCAATCTGAAAATGATGGACATAAGAACATTTCTGATTTCATTAATCTTAACTTAATCTTCAGTATGAGGCAACAGTTTTTCTGCTTTTTTGTTTTGTTCTTTTTATCACCACTGGTTACTGCACCTTTAACTCATGCTTCTTTCACAACAGTAATGGAAAAGCTTATGCCTTAAAAGTCCCTTTAGTGTTTTACCAATAGACTGATTTAACATAGTACCCTGTTATCACAGCAACCACCACTGATAAGACAGGCTTTTATCACAAAGCAGATGTTTGAAAGGGACAAAGCATGTAAAATTTCAAATGCTGCACATTCATCTCTAGTATTGTCCCGCTGTCTGTGTCACCCTGATTATATATCTATAGAAATTATAATGCAGGGTGCGTTTGGAGCATGAGGCATCCATTCGGGATTGATTACATGGATATCACATCCCATCAAGGACATCAGTGGGGTCCTGGCAGGCTTAAGTAATTCAGCCGCATGTTCAGACAGGCTTTTGATACTTCAAAAAGGTTGAAATGTTTGTGATAACATCTCTTGACATCTATTCATGTGGTGGTCTGAGCCCGTGAATGCAACGTGTTGCAGGCTTTCTAAAGGGCAGCGGTGACCATGGCGAAGCAAAGGCATGTTTGAATCATGACATTTAATGACAATTCCTGACAAAAGGGACAACTTTGTCAGATGTGTGTGCTGGATTTTCACTTGCATTGTCACTTAAAGACCTTTTCCAAATTGAGCTATATTCTCAAAAGTAAAACAAAAAGAAACTTAGGTTGTGCATGTATGTGTTGATATTCTCTGAAAATAAATATACTTATTGTTTAAGTTGTGCTGTCTCACTCCTTACTGCATAAATGTGGTGGTGGTTAAAATATGTTTTAAATGCTGCAACAAGGAACTGGTAAATAAAGTTTTTCCTTTTGGACCATCTTTTTAGTATACTTTATTCATTTTACAGCACTCACACAAAATGGGTTAATGCACCTTTAAGTGTCTTTTTGTACATGTGTATATATATATATATAAATATATACCACCTTTTCAGTGTTAAAGAGTCATCGGACAAAGCCTGGAAGCCAGACCAAGAACAACCTTTCAGCATACACTACAAAAGATTATTTCCACAAGCAACTATATCTGCTGTGAGCATCTGAGAACAACACTAATGTGCGCAGGGCATTAACCAGCCAGGGGATCTACAGTACAATATGAAGCCTTTTCTATCTTTGTTGTTTTCAAGCAGTATAGTTTCCAATCTGTGCAGCATGTGGCCACATAGGCTTGAAATAATTGCCAACACATATAAGTAGACAGGCAACTACAATTCAAGCTGCATTGTTTATAGACTTCTGCACATTTTTGTACTCATAGAAGATTAAAAGTATATCCACTGGAGGCTTCTCAACAGTGACCAACAGTGGCATGGTAGATTTGTTTCCCTTCAAACCTTTTCAATTGTTTTGTACCTAGCAGACATGCTCTGGTAATTCCAGGAAATGTGTACAATTGATGCTCCAAAGAGAGACTGTCTTTCCAAGAAAAAAGACACACAAGCACCATATTGTTACATTTGAGTGACTGGTGCCATCTACCAACTGTAGTAATTATGACCCAGAGCAATGTTACAGTTCAGATGACCTATAATAAGTCAACAAATTTCAACATTTGGAGGAGGTGGGGTGGATGGAGGCATTAACCCAAAAAAAGACTGCTGTTCTTTTCCCTAGTTCCAACCGCGAATGTCACATTTCCTGCCACGACCTTTTTGAAAACAACCCCATGTTCATAATTGTTGCCATGACAACAAAGGTTGCCTAACTTTAAAGAAGTAGCACCTTAAACTCACACGTTCTCTAAACTTAACAAAGTGATCATTTGAACCAAAGCCAAAATCTTTCCCTGAACCTAAGAAGGCCTTCACCACAGTGTTGTCAGATCATATGATTTGTAACAGTTTTGGAGAGCACAGACAAATTATGTTATCCAGCTGATTACTGCCGATAGCTGCCGCAGATTAAAAAACACTCCGATGTGTCATTCTGGAGTGCACATTTAATTTGGAGGATTTGTGGAATGCAGGATATGAGGGGTATTCATCACACACATGTGAAGTGCAAATTTAAAAAGAGATGAAGCAATGCCCACTTCATCACATGTTGCCTACTGTATGTTGAAACTGTTGAAATTAAGAGTATTTTTCCTTTTTCAGTTTGTTAAAATAGAATTATTTCAGAGGCTTGAATGGTATCAGGAAAAAAAAAGAACAAGGACTAGAATAATAATCTGAAAAAAGTCTGAAGAATAATCAATTTTCTGTAGCAGAAATAGTTCTTTCCCCATTCTTATCTTGTTAATCTCATGACCCCTAAGATTAATCTTTCAATCCATCAGGGGTTCATTGCTTTTGTGATATTTTTTTGACATGTTTATATCACCTCAATTAAAAAGATGAAAAAAAAAATGCCTAAAAACTTCAAGACACAAAGGCAAGCTTAAAACATCAATACAACAGCCGGCAAATAGTGAGTAGCATCAATGGCTAATCCTCTCCAATGATTAAATATGTGTCCGCTGTATAATAATTCTTCTGTCTCTTCTCATTTAGAGGTTTTTCACATATCTTATCTCAACTTAGCCCGATCAGAGGTCAACATAAACAACCCCCGGCGAGTCCAAAGGATCTAATACATTCCTGGAGCATGGAGTCAGGTTGAAGCAGTTTAGTGGGAGATGAGTTCCCACATTGAGATGGTCTCCTCCTCCCCAGACAGGCGGGGTCAAGGTTGGGAGGTAATCCAATAAAGCTGATTCACTGCGTTGCTGTAATATGGGGTCGCAGTGTTCTCAGACGCTGGGAGAGGAAGAAAAACTAGTAATTGTCCTTGAGAAACACCACTGGTAAAGTAATACGCATCAAGCCACTCATGAGTTATACTGACGGCATTATTGCGGGCTGGCAATTAAAGTTCAAAACTTTGCTGACTCTAATCTTTTGAGACATTTAAGTCTTTGGCTTGTTGATGATGTGACTTTCCAAACTGGGTAAATTGAGAACAACGCTAAGATGCATGGCAGCACCTTCCTGAATGCGGTGGGACTGGCCTTGAGGGTGCCAATCGCTCTGTTATGGAAATTGCATTGGCTACTTGTCAATGGTGCTGTCTTGGGAGGCAGGGCCACCTAATTGGTTTAAAAAGTATTGTGCCATCGGGGAGAGCATATCAATGCCTGATATCCAGACCTAACCGTAGAATTTAAAGAGCAAGGCGCCGTGAGAGGAGATCACTGTGATTACGGATGTAAATGACAGCTCCTTAAAGGACATCTCATGGCAAGGGTGAACATCTTTTGCAGGATGTGTATTATTATGGCGTTGACATGATGCAGATAGAGAGCACATGTAGACCATTTCTAAGCAGATAGTTGCATATCAAGCTGACAAAAATGGATGAGATTAATGGTTACAAAAATAACTTAGCATAGCTTATATGCGTGCAAATGTCCTCTCTCTGAACAATACGTAAGAACATCTTAAAGGGCACCAACACTTTATATTTCCAATTAAAAAGGTTATGTCTTTCTATTTCAGCTTTGCTTATTTCCCTCCTGGTTTTGTTTTTTAAATCTTTGTAATTGTTTTCCGTTCTGTCCCACTGCGTCTCCTCCCAGATGATACAATAATAATTTAAACTAAAGAGAAATTGATTCAACTGCCCTTTCTTCAAATAATTTACATGTTGGACTCGGCTAATCTTCCATAAATTGTGGTCCAAACTTGTAAAGGTCACGGGTCTCTGTACCTCACGAGGAATGCCACGCAAGGGACGCTGTCTGTCCGAGCCCATCAGTGCTTGGGGCTGGCACACGGGAGGTGACAGACAGCATGGGGGTTGATCAATGTGCCGACAGCTATTAGGTAAGTGGGGCTGAAAGGGCAAGTGTGTTTAAGTGAGCCGCCAGGGGAGCATGGTTTCCATCACTGAAACGGAACGTCAGCATTGAGATTAGCCAGTGATGGTGTGTTTACAGCCACAGTGTACAGGGTCAAATCAAACATTGGGGCAGTAACCATGTTAACAAGAAATTAGCCACATCTTCCAAAAGGTGTTTTTTCCCTCATGACATTCTTTGTCATCTCTTCAGCCAAATGGACAACCAAGGATTTTCTTTTTAAGTGCTGTATAATTCTTTTTGAGACCATCTCATTTCTTAGTGCCACGGGTCCATCTTTAGCAACTGAAAGCCCAGAGCACTACTTCCAAATTTTAAAAAGGTCAAAAAGATGTAGAAGAAAGGGCAGCCATGCCTCTCTCTCATCACCCTGTCACAGATGTGTGTCCACTAGGAACGGTAAAGGACAGGAGGGCCTGTGGCAGTGTTTGATTGTGTGACGACCCCCATAAGGGATCTGTGTGTGTTAACTAATGTATTCAATAGGAAATCCAAGACAAATGGCAAATTAATCAGCCAACTAAGGCAGCCCCTTTTTTCACTTGAAGACATAAGAATTTTTAAATAGGTGGCAATAATTGTTTAGTGACTCAGGACAATTGATTCCCATTATGGATGGTGTGAGCGGGACCCCAAGTCAGGTCACAGGGGGGATGATAAGGCTTATGCATAGCTAAATGAAAACAGATGAGATGCACAAAGGAATTGTAGCCTAATTGGGAAGTGTGGGGGTGAACAGCAGTCAAAGCCCAGCATGAAGCTGCACTCAAAATGTTCTGTGAATCCAATTTGTCTCTGAAATGATAGAAGTGTACTTTTATACTGTATGTGATTTGTCATATTGTTATGCCACTAATTTCAATATGCAATAGAACATGTGAATGATTACACATATCTGATGATTGATTGCACAGATGTTCTTAATAAATTGATTGATGAATTCATCTATATTCCAAAGATCTTTGCCAAGATTGTGCCAATGGATTTTAAACATCTAGATTGATTATTAGTACAGAATAGGTGTAAAACTAGCTTAGCCTGTTGCTTCTTCAAACTCCCTTTCAGACATAAAATATTATTCATGCTTATTATTGAGAGTCTGCTCCATATGTTCCATTTTATTGGTTATATTGTTTAATTTCTACTTATTTTTAATTTTTCAAAATTAAGTTTATTAAAATTCAGAAAATTATAAAATATTATTTCCTGACCTATCTCAGTTCCAAAAGTTGAGACTGTGAGCTTTTTTTCACACATTCATTCATTAAAAAAATGATTAAAGGTAATCTCAGACTACTTGAAATAAACTATTAACAATCACATGTAATTCCCTGAAACGTCGTGACATGCCATGTGTTCATTTCCAACCTCATACCTCCTCGTGACCTCAGCTCTATTTATGGTAAATATGATTTGATCTGATCTGACTCAGTCCCAGCAGTGGCAATCTAGCAGTTAGTAGTGTCAGTTATTTCCAAAACACAGAGGACCGTGGCTGCCAGCTTTCACTTCAATCTGATAATTGGCCAGCCCCAAAGATCTGCAATTACAGCACATCATAATTAATGGCCTACTCTCTGGAAATGATTCAACTTTTGTCCTTTCACAGGTTTTTCTTGGTCTACAATTAAAGCTGCCACCTGAGGAAATGCGAACGCATGATTACAACAGACGTAAAGGATTGCTTGTCATGGGTCGGTGTAATTTCAATACTCATCAGAGGTGAAGGGCAATATCGTAAATGCTGTCCTGTTATGTTAGGCTCGCTGTCATAATCTAGGGCCTCTTCCCCATCATGGGGAACAGTGATGTTACAGTGCAGTACTTTGAGGGCGAACCCACAGGGCTTTGAGAATCACAGACAACTGAAATAAGTGCCACCAGCAGATTTCTGAGGATTTTATTTGATGACATTGGGGACATTCACTATGTACAGTGTAGAAACAGATGTAATAAGAGCAATAAAACCAAAGAATGCTATTGCTGTATTTATTTTCATATTGAGCTGTAGTGATCACTTTTTGATTGTCACTATATTTTTCAGTCTCCGATGATGTTTTGCACCTTTTTTACATTTTGCTAAACAGAGATGACATGTATAAATATAATGAAAAGCAGTTTCCCTAATTCCAATATATTCAAAACAGAAGATGTGTGTAAATATCAGCGAGACTTATCTTCACTGCTTTCTCCCATACTTCTAATAAATAAGTCAGGAGGGCCACACTTAATTAATTTTCAAGCCAAATCTGAAACCCATAAGTTTAAAAAGAGCAACAAGCGGTGTCTGACAATAGCTAGTTTGTCAGACTATCACAAAACTCAAAGTGTCAAATATTTGCAATTTACACTTGCTAACATGGTGACAGTGGCTAAAAAGGTGGATGTTAATGCAGTCCCACCTCCCCAACCTTCCCACCCTCATTTTCTGTTTGCTACTGTATGTTAAGAGCACACTACTTCCTTCACTAAACCTTGGTTCTGGACGTAATCACCCAATATTGACCTAATTCCTAGGGATAATGGAGTGAGCATTTAGTTTAAAGTAATCACACTTTTCACTGGTTTTAATTTTACCATAGCTTTGTGGGAATAACCATTATATCCTGAAGTTAGAAGCAGGGCATTGTGATTAATTCATTTGTTGCCTCAACTGAGCTACATTTATTATTTTATGAAGCATTTTCATATTCAGAGATTTAATTAACCTCCAATTCACTTACAAGTCGTCAGCGGCATGAAAAGTGAACAGTGATTTAAGGCAAATACAATGCAGATACAGTAATTAAAACGGTAAGTCAATTTGCAATTCTATGACAAAAGAATTTACAGCACAGCGGAGTCTAAGAGGATTGTGGGAATTGAGAGAATGAACAAATCTGGACACAGCTCATGTCTCATTTGACATCTGGTGGAAAACACTGGTACACTTGCATGAATTACATTGCAGAGGCTGTTTACTTGATGCAGGGGAGATGAAGCACATACGTGGAGTGGGACATTTGCCCTGGACATTAGGTAACCAACCATTTCTAGTGCTTTATTCTGCTCTATGGTTGTATTATGATCAGGGCTACTATAAAACTCATTTACAATTCTACTCACAAACATCAGCAGCACAAGTGGCTGTACTATGAATTATTATAATCGAAAAAAAACACACAAGACACATCATTCTCTTTCATTTTCAACAGGCTTACTTATAGATTTCTACTTCATGCATCAATCAATCACGTATTAGCATTAGTCAAGGACGCGATCACACCCTCTCACGTCCCCCCGCAAGGAAATAGGTTGCAGCTGCTTAAGTGGCCAAATCACACAAATGGGCGGCGTCACCTTCATTGTAACGGGGGACATTAATGCTTTCTCATGGATAGAAGTCAAACAATTTGACATAAGGACGAAGATGAGCAACGAGCTTCAAAAATGAGGTGACTTTAGTGTATGCGTGTGTTCATTTGGTTGAGCGATGAGTGTTCAGCACATCATTTATTCAATGACTCACTTGTACTCCTCAGATTCAGCATAATTATATGAGCCTCCATTCTCAGCATCAACATAGTGAATTTTCTGAGCCTCATTTTGTGATAGTCTATGAATACTAACCTAGTTTTCCCGTAAGGGGGGTACTGGAAGCACACCTCATCCCATTGTTTTTTGAGAGCTCTTCCCGTGGTGCAAAGTCTACCTGAACTTCAACATTTCAGCTATGAGATCAGCTACTTATCATCAGCCATCTGAGCTCAAGGCTATACAGCTATCTGCATCTATCCATTATGATCAGTGGTATGTTTAATTTACAACCTAGGAAGTATTGGATGCAGAGTACAATTCAACGAGGTAATATGAAAAATATAACAATGAAACCCTTTTTGACAAAGGTATTTCAGTTTGACAAAAGATGATCCTTTATCTGAGTAAAAGACAAGTTAAAACCCAACGATCAAGATTGACTTAGGTTGAGTGGTTGGAGGTGGAGGGCGTGCCACATAGACGCGGCGTCCCTGGTTCGGGTCCAACCGGGGACCTGTGCTGTGAGTCATTCCCCTATCTCTCTCCCTGTTTCCTTGTGGCCTCTCTTTGCCAGCTACTGACTAAATGAAGGCAAAAAAGCCCCAAAAAATAAATCTATAAGAATGACTTGGGTTCATGAATGTATGCTTTTTATGTTCATCATAGGTCACTGCTAAATTATGTCATATGCAACTGTAATCTCACTGCTTATTCTTTCTAAAGTCACCAAAAACAAAAAAGACCAAAAAGCATCCAAATCCAAATGGCACCGAATGCCCAAATTAGCACTGTTTCTAGGTTGAGAGTCTTTATATTACATATGTGGGTTTTGACCAGTGAATGTGTCACTGTGGGCTGCAAATACTGAACATAATATATTTGCTGCTGCACTTACCATAGCGATGGGTTGAAAGTTATAAGTCTGTTGAACCTCTACGCACACCCATGATCAAATCCTGGTCTGGTTGTATTTGTGACCACACCCAGTTTTGCTCTGCTGCTGCTGGCAGCGCTCACAAGCACATTTGCATGGTTGCAGTTAAAATTGTGATGCTGCCAGGTGTTGTTTGTGCTCATTCCGCAAAACACACGGATGAATCTTGGACACTGTTTAAAAGCATATTAGTGAAGAAGATTTGCTCTGCAGCTCCAACATTTGGGCCTCTATGAGATTTCACCATCTGGATGTGATGGCCTGGAGTGTGGAACATGCTGTCCTGTCAGCAAACGCAGGTGTGACCTCCATCTCTGCTAAGTTCCTTTCTGTGTTATTTTATACCCTGTAGTGAATAGTCTTCCCTTTTCCCCAAATTCAAACAACTTAATATAACTCTACTGAAACTCTGCTTGGTCTGCAACCAGCTTGAGGCGATGTTCAAATTATTTTAAAGCTTGGGCTCCCCAGGTGATCCACAAAGTGCAGTAGGTGTTGGTATAGACTTTACACAAGAGCTGTGATGGGCTCATGTCCTTCAGTGAGCAAGCGTTACTTTCCTGATCCGACCGAAAGGACATAAGCTATGTTATCTTATAAAGCACAGCGAAATCCTACCATCACTTCACTCAGAGGCCTAATTAAATCTCCACACGTACTCTCAGTTGAATGAATGTTCTATTGTTTAACCGCCTTATTTCGAAATTCTTTAAAAACAGCCATATCCCGCATACAGTCTGTGTAAACAATCAATTTCATCTACTTGCTTCATCAGTCTGAGCACTATAAAAGCTTCATCCAGATTCTCCGTCTTGTCTCTTCCACGCTGGCCCCGTTCCAGTCGGCCCAGATCAGCCATTCCATCGGATTATCATTGACAGGAAGTCTGGACCTGCTGAGTGAGGCACTTTCCCTCCTGATTCTCGATCTGACATTGGGACGGACAACAAACAACTCTTTTCCGCGGGGAGCGCAGTGCTCCATAATCCATACTGACCTTCCCCTGGTTGCAATTCAGCTGTATTTTTAGTCAGGCTGAAGAGGAGAAACCTAAGCGCGTGTTGTTGATGCAGAAAGCACTGCAACAATTTTCCCAGCAGCACTCCACCTCACCATCACTTTTGTTTTCGATGTAAACCAAGAAATTACTGATTTGGTTTCTTGGAGCATAAACTGAAGCTTTCGTCAGTTCTCAAAGTGACTCCCTTGATGACAGTGAATGGAAATCCTCATACACATACAATGGGGTACACAAAATAATGATAATCTTTATGGGAAAGGATTTAAACTACATACACTGCTACAAACCAAACCAAGTCATATGTATGCTGTATGCTGATTAGTGTATAAACATAATAAACTCCAACTTTGGATTGTACCTTGTTATAACAGCACATATAAAGTTAAACCACTACTCTGTTATTTTCTTAGTTAACACACTTACCCATCTAGGAAGTGGATGTAGGTGTCTTGGCCACGCCTATTGTTCCTGCAGGCTGAACCATCATTTAAATAAGTCGACATTTGGCTCCAGCCCCTGCTCTGTGGACACATTTATCTTCAAACTCTCAAAGTCTCCTTAGTTCAGTGGCTGACAACATGCTTTTAAAAAAAGGATGCTGTGTTAATGGATTGGGCGTTTATCTTTGAAAAAAAGAAAAAAAGAAGTCTTTTGTCTAGAGACCAGAGAGCCACAAGCAAATTAAATGAAACTCTCTATGCCAAAGATAATTTTGTGATTAATATTTTGGAATGTTAATATCAGAATAAGTAGGTAAGGAGGAGACAAGCGACTTAAATAGAGTAATTCTGATGCCGCAGCAGTGTGTGTTCTCAGTGTACAGTGTGTGTGTGCGGTTCATGCCTGTGTGCTTTCGAGCAGCTGCAGCACTTTCAAGTCTCAGAGAGTAGAAAGTACAGAACCAAGAAATGGAGAACAGGGGGAGTAAATGTTAAAATTACCATATTGATGGATGTTACAAAATAGGGGCTTCATCTTTTTCATCTGAATTTCAATGATGCATAATCATAATGGTCATTTGCTTTGCCTATTTGCATAGTTCCCAGAATTATTCAATTTTTAGGTCATTTTACCAACAAAGAGAAATGAAAACAGAGACTATGTTTTTATGTGGGTCATGATTACTTGTCACAAACTACCACTTGCTGGCAGTACACCTGAAGTGGTGAGCAAGCTAGAAGACTTTCTTAAAATGCTAACTCACCATGAAAGGAATCTGCTTCAAATGTTTAATGGCTGACATTTTGCAGAAAAACACAAACACTGACAAACACATTGCTCAGACTTCTGTCACTAATCATCTCAAACATTCAGATTCTCAGTCATGAAAATCAAACACATTTATGATACATTCATGACTGCTCCGACTGTCAGATGGTAAGCTTTGGAAATTCTTACATGACTCAAACTACAAGATAACGTTTGCCAACTGCCCGAAGCCCTTTTTCTAAGGATCATTATAAACTCTCCAAAATCCTGAAAAGCAGTTGTCACCGCCAAATTGGGGTTATAATTGAGTTTTAAATGTGCTCTCGAGTTGACAACAACATATTTGTATAAACAATGGCGTTAAACTCTAATGCAAGCTAATATCTATTAATGTCCGTAATAGCAACCCAGTAAGAAAAGAAGACTATGCTCACAGTGAATGTGAGTATAGCACAGTTAATGGAGCCCCCATTGATTTAGTCAATTATCAATTCTAACAAAGTTTTATTCAAAGTTAGTTTAATTGTCTAAAATACTGACAAACGAGAGAAAGGTAGTGTTGCATTCAGAGTGAGTAATTCTACTCTGAAAGGAAAGCAAGATAAAAGAAGTAGCTTGATGACATATCATGTAAACAGTCATATTAAAGTGGACGCTGATTTTTTATGCAGCACCTCAGTTCAGCCTCTGTCTGGAATAGACTGTTTTAGCACGTGTCTATTTAAGCACGACCCTCTCCAGCCAGCCGCCACCAGCTCTCATAAGCAGCCCCTTTGAAAACTATTGTAATAGAATTTTACAGTTTTTCTTGTTCTGTACTCGCCCAAATATTTGGACGAAATATAAGAGTTGCAAGGCAGACAACACATGGAAAACCCATAGATTATATAAAAGAAATGGATGTAATATCCGTGACATCACCCATTAGTTTGTGGACTGCTGCTCGGAAGCCAATAGTTTCGAATCTGGACAGCGCCATCTTGAAAAGTTCAGGTGCATGCTGGGAAAAATAAAAACACGGATTCTACTTATATGGGCATGAGGCGGGGCCATGGGCGGAGCAGGAAGGTTGCGAGGGCTGGATCTCAAGGACATTGATCAATCAACCTGTCAATCACGACGTAGCCACGCCCTAAAGCATACCCTGCTTTATCGTCAAATATAAAATCAGGGAGGCCAAAATGTCACAAATGAACATCATACTGCATTGAAGAAGGCTTTAAACTAGCGATTGAGACCATAAACACATTTTGAAAACGTTTACTGAGGTTAGAAATCATGTGAGAAGTTGGTGAATTCTCCATTGACTTGTATTTAGACGGAAGTCCTTTTGACACCAAAACGGTCGCCCCCTGGTGGCCTTTTGCTAGAATGCAGTTCTAAGTTACTTCCGTGTTGGCCTCATTTCAGAGGACCGGAACTCCCCGCCTGGGAAAACCTGAAGAACCACCTTATCAACAGGAACGGCTTGCTGTTTATGGTCATTGGGCGATGAGTCAGCTCGCTGGAAAGGTAGAAAAAAATGTTGCAAACAAAGCATTGAGAGCAGAATGAAAAAGAAGGTTGACTTGCAGGGAGCATTTTTACATATGTTAACCTCAATTTTGGGAACTTTAACCATGTTCACCACATACATCCGCCATCATAAGAGTATAATAAGAACAGAAAATCACAAACAGCATAATATATCCCATTTAAAACAAGCTCACAACAGTTTGTAACAGATATTTTGACAGCAGCCGTGTGGAAAACGGCATCAGGGAACTGCCCAAACTGCAAGGCAGCCAATCAGAATTGTGGACACACCAGAAATCCATCTGAGCCTCCAACAGCCAGATTGTACATTATTCGGACAGTTAATCAGGAATTGCACCCTTCCGCCTCAAACTGAACATCAAATAAAAGCCAGAAATTTGGCACAATTGTAAGTTAGTTGTTATTAGTTAGATGCAACTAATTCAGTGATAGCTTCATTTAAACCTAGTTTTATTTGCAACACTCAAATAAGACAATTAACTGTTATCAAATCTCTTCATGTATACCATTAAATGAGTGCATTTATCTCTGTCATTTTGATTCAGATCCCTAACAGTTATTCATCATATGCACTGTCTGTGATTGTGTGTGAATTATTCAATATTGTTGGTGTTTATTTCATAGACAACATCAAGATTTTGACATGCTGTTCCTTTGTTTTAATTAACATAACCAATGTTGCTGAGACAGTGTTTAACCTGGCTGCCTTTGATGTTTTCCACAAAACAGTGCTATAGATACACTCATCTTTGTGTTTGCATAAACTGTCCACGGATAGGCTGCTGCAGGTTCCTCGGTAAGGTCTCCATAGCAACACCTTGTCATCTGTGTTTAAGTCAGTCTGTGTAGCAGTGGTGTCACAGGGAAATACAGCCTCAGTACCCATCACAAAGTGACAGTGCAATTTACTTTACTCCTTAATCCTGTTTTCCTCCCTCAAAGAAGCATCAACACCTGCATTACTTAAAGGAAACTGAGAAAGTAAACGCAGTAACTTAAAAAAGCTTTTTGTGACAAAATGAATATTTTGGTTTATGACTATAAATGTAAGCATATATCGACTGAGGTGGACTGCATTATATACACTGCATCAGCCATTTCTCCAATATCGCAATTTATTTCCAGTTTCCTTATGGCAGCCCAGAAACCTATTTTGAAATTCATCACAACAACTCAAGTCACATAAATAGATGAAATTGTTGTCATGGTCTTATATCATAGCACAGACAGCTCATCCAAACACCGCCAAGTAAATCTACATAATCTATCAATACACAGTAAAGCTTTGGGCCTTCAAGAAGACTCAGGAGATCAATACTTCGCTGCAGGTATTGACAGGACTTTAAATGGTGGCTTAACACAATGTGCAAACTCTGGAAACATTTTTCACAGTTCCTCCATTATCCTGGCGCACATTTGTTTCAAAGACACTGCCTATTCATTCAATTGATGAAAATTCTCTGCAGAGGGACCAGGGGGCATAAATGGAGTGAGTTTTGTAAGGCGAAGTTAATCTAAATCTGTTCATCATGTCCGGTTGTGACATAAACGACTTCACCGAGCACCGAGTGGCCGCAATCACACATGTATCATCGAGGACTCGGTAAATTGCTATAATGGATGTGACATGTATTTCAATGATCAAAATGAGATGGCAAAAGTAAGTTGATGCATCTAATCTAGTTTATTGGATACTGGCTGCTTGGATAATCTTGTGACAGCAAACAACAAAGGTGTTAGCTGCCCAACTATTGGAATGCTATAGTTTGAGAGGTTAAACTGTAAAGAAGAGGTCAAGCAAACCACCCAAAAATATTATATACTAATTTGCTATTCACAATAAATCTCAAAGGATGCTTTATTGCTACCTGGAGTATGTTCACTGGTACTGTGTATTTTCAATCTAGGAAGTGTGACATTCTTTCATTCTTTTACTGCTCAGGGAGTCCAGGTGGATGGTGTAGTTTAGACTCCCAAAACACTTTGTTAAGGTTAGGGCGAGATTGTGGTTTTGGTTCAAAATAGAAAACGTCAAAACAACCTGCTGAACTCCTGCGGTTTCACACCTCGCTGCAGTGATATACAGGTGTACTTCGGGACATCTCTAACACACATCTGACCACAAACTGGGAGGGAACATTTTCAACCAGAGAGTGTGGTGTAACACTGAAAGTTTCTTATTAACTGATTGCATTCAATTGCCTAAATATGCCTATAAAAAATTAATTATGCTTTAAGAAGATATTGCGGGAAATAGCGACTGAAATATGTTGACAATGAACTTTTTTAGAGGTGGCTGTTTTTACAATTTTTCACAGTGAATGGTTTATAGGTTCAGGCAGTATAGAAGTTTCCTCATTATGTTGATTAAAACCAAAAAAAAAAAAAAAAAATCCTGGCTGCTTTATGTTTCTCACAAAATGTATTTGCTAATGCATATTGGCTGTATATGAACATTACTCTTAGGGAGACAGGCTTGGATCAAACACTACAGAGGGTTTGAAGACTTATAAAACAGCTCCTCTTAGACGTATACACATTTCTCCTCTGTGTATTTTGGAAGGTCACTGTCATCTCATTATGGGCTATGATAATTACACAACACAAGCTGATTTTTACAGCCATCCAAAAATGGGTTCTATAAGGCCACTCTTAAATACAGCACATGGGGAACCGCCTGGATAATAAAAGTTAACCTGATCACAAACCAAAAGAGTATTTCTAGCTCATCTTACAAGAATATCTAACAAAAAATGACTTGAACTTAAATGATTTGACTTAACATGAATTTTGCCCATGTGAGGTTCCCCCAAAAAAGTGCCACGACTGCTAAAAATCCCACATTGCCCAGTCCTTTAAACACCTTTCTATTGGTGAGGGAGGGCCACCCACATGTAGGGATTTCCAGATAGTACTTGGCCATCAAAGCTTTGCATTCAATATGCAAGGACACCATGGTAAACCCTAATACTGAGGCTGTTTTGTCGCACAGTGAAGACCCTCAAGCAGATTCCTCTTGACTTGTCAAAAGAGCCACATTTCAGTACATTGAAAAAAAAAACACAACATGTTATATCACTGGAGTGGAAACCTTTTCCTGACAAATTCCCTTAACGTTATGAAAATAGCAACACACCTTCAGCTGGCTTATCTTTGCAGTTGAAAAGGATCCATGTCTTTACTATAGATGTACCGACGCGGTGCTGTAAAAAGACCTGACAGCTATTTCTTATTTAATTTTGCCATTAAATAATGTGTTGAGACTTCAGCAACCTAACGATTCACAATTTTAATAATTGAAGCCATTCTCTTTTATCTCTGTCTCTTTTCATCTGTCAAATTAATTGTTTGTGAACAGCTCAACACGGTGATGTATTAAGTTAATGAGAAAAATGATGACAATTTGAAATCCTACACATGCCTGTTGTTGTTCATGCTTTATATTTTTTTTTCTTTTTTCTCAACAATATGGAAACCAGTAATTGTCTATTAATGAGCAACAAACATGTAACTCAAGAGCATTTGCCACTGGTCCTAGATACTCAGAGGTGAGGGTCCTTCTGGGTTGACATGAATCTTGCACACTCATCCTGATTATCACCACTTAATTATTATTTATCTACTGTCAAGTGATGCAAATTAACATAACAGACAGCAGCAATTGCTCCTAAACAGTAGAGTGCTGTGTTTGTTTACCCCAAAAGGTCTAATTATCTGCAGACTCTGTACTCAGCCCCCTCCCTCCAGCCCCAAACCTTAAACAATTAAACTAAAGCTTTTCGACACAGTTTTTTTTTGTGTTTTATTTAGACTTTTTGCTATCTGCTATGTATGTGTCCCAGCATGATGCAGACTCCATGGAGCATGATGGGCAAACAACAAGAGGAAAAAGAAAAAAAACACATCTTGGACCAACATGAAAGGCGAGGATTGAGGAGGAATGTCTCGATCTGGAAATGCCAGCTCACGCGGTGGGAGCCTCGAGGTATTCCGCTCTGCACTTGAAAAGGCTGAAAACTGACGACTTCTCCCCTTTTGCTGCCTGTGATGTGCAACTTGCGAGCTTCTAAAGCGCAGGCAGTTTAGGAGCAGTCAACGGGAGGCCCAATGGATCGTTGTTGAACTAGTAACAGCAAAGGCTGCACTGAAGTGCTGGGGGAATACGGGCTAAGTGGGCTGTGAAGGGTTGGAACACTTGGAAGTGGAATTTGGCAGGTTGTCGCTGCTATTTACATATCTGGATGGTTATAAATGTGTGAAAGATGGAGTCATTCAGAGTATTACAGTCAGTAATATTAAACTGCGCAGATGATGAAAGATTAGGAAACTACTGTGAGCCTTGTTTCATTTATTGAGTAAGGACTCAATTTGCAGTCACAATGACTCTTTCTAATGCAAATGTATTGAAGAGCTGAAAATATCCTACAGCATATAAAGGCTCCTGTTACTAAAATTCTACGCAAGGTCAAAAAGCACACTGGTCTAAGGCTGCAGCCAGAGATTATTGATTAATGTATTTTATGATAATGCATGGTCAAAGTTTTTTCAGTGTACTTTTAACTATCATATATCTTAGCCACATATGCTGAAGGTTATGAAACAGGCCTAGAGTCATGTGGTTTCTAAGTTTCTGAGAAACTTAGAAAAAACATTTCTTAAGAATGTCAGTTCCTGTTAACTTAAAGTTATGATGTTTGGAATTATGTAATGGACCTTACGAAATACATACATGCCCTTGACACTATACCACTGAATGTATGGCAAGAAATTTGTGTGCTGTTCCAGACGTTGGAGGTGAAAATGTATATATTTCACACAGAAATCACCTTCATAACATTCCTTAACAATTATTGCCACCGATTCATCTACACATGTATTACTGGTTCAATATAAAATGTGCCTAAAGCAAAGTGATTAACATTCAACAGACTAAATATATTCCATTTGCAATATTAAAATCAGCAAATCATTACATTTAAGAAGATGGAATAAGCAAATATTGACATTTTTTGCTTGATTGACCATTCAAATAGTCGCTGATTAATTTTTGGTTAGTCAACTAATCATTTCAGCACTTATGCAGGGTTTTACTTTGATGTAGACACAGTAAACTTTATAAGTGATTTCACAGGATGTGTCCGAAATGACTGTTTAGTGTACAACTGATGCCATTTATTTAAGCAAATATTTTAACCAGTATTTTTAGATTGAAAATTGAATTGTTGTGTGTGATATGAAAGGTGTGGGTTGTAGTGACAAATCCACCAAGAGTTATTATTTGCAGCTCTGTGTCTGCTGGATGTGTAAATAGGCAGCTGTTTGCGAACACATCAGCCATATTAACTTGATAGAGAAAGGTGATAATATTGTGAGTCAATGATGTGCGTTAACATGACAATATTAAAGCTTGTTGTGCTGCCCTGAAAATAAATGAATGCTGGTTGAAATGTCAAAAGTTGTGTTAAGTGTGAAATTAGCACTATACAGCAGCCTCAGATATTCCCACAGTAGAACAAAAAACATGCATGTATGCGTCACTGTGAGTGATGGTACAAGACAATTATCAAGGGAACGAGGGAGTCATTTCAGCCCCATGCCCAATGCCCCATGCCCAATTACTGTCTCCTGACTGTAGAAATAAGAAGAGGAGATCCATTCAATGACAACAAAATACTAATTCAATGTTATTTATGACATATGAAAACAAGTCGACTGAAAGATTTAGAGGAATTGACAAGGTTAAACCTCGTCCACATAGTATTTCGTCTTTGAATGTCACTTGTCAGCATTTGACATTTGGAGGAAAAAGCCAACACATTGCACTCAAACCTCAAAATCATTTATTGGTGCTTTCAATCTATGTTGGTGTGAGCAGTTTGAGTCTTGCTTCATTCTGCTTGTAGTCACAGCTGTGATTATGGGCCTACACAGAGGTAACAGTAGGGCCCTTGATTCCTCCTGTGCTATAGTCATCAGAAAGTCTGGCCTTATTCTGCCATATCCATCTACCATTTACTGGAAACCTCTTAATTGATGGATGAGGACGTTATGGGAAATGGCAGCAGTCGTTATGCCGGTGATTTTCCTTCAAATGTATCTGCCACTTGGCTGGTGGAGGAAAGGATGAACGACAACTTTCTTGGACCCCGAACAGGCGAGAGAGACACGTGGGCTGGCGATACCACATCGGCAGGGGGTGAAAAGCAAAGGGTGGATGATTGATAGGGACTTAAAATGGAAGAGGGACACCCACCTTCTCTCTCATCGTGTCTATAGTCACAGTGCCCGTAATTTCCAATGGCTGCAGGATGGGTCTAATGAAAAAAGACTGTGCTCTATTCCTCGTCTTCATGAGCTTTCTCTTCCTCTGTGTGTCTCTGTCCTTCCTTGTTACTCGTACCGAACCGCTTTCTCTGCAGACGATTTCTCTATTGACAAAATGTACTAATGAAATGTCACCTCCGACAGCTGGCCGGGAGGATTGATGTGCCAGAACTTTTTTCACTTTATTTGAATTTTCCTTCTCTGCACTTTCTCTTCCTCACATTTTCCACATCAATTTTTTCCTCCCATCCATTTCACAACACTGGAAATTAAATTTTTTCCTATGCCTATTTGTAACAAAGACTCATTGCATTGGTTCAGAAATGTCATATATCAGGCATACAAGCATGGGCTGCAATACCATAATTGACATTCCAGTATCTGAATATTACTATTTTAAGTGGTGCAACAATGTATGGCTAATTGTGTTCCATCCATGTAACTCATGCAGTCAAATATTAATTACTATGTCCTTTTGTGACAGTTGAGCCAGTTCAGAGGGTGCAACTTATGCAGGGTCATGAAATTACATTTGTCAGGCACATTGTTAACTGCTAGAGGAGGTAATGCTAACACAAGGGAAAGCAAGTATTCGCAGTGACATTTACATTTTACAGCACAGCAAAATCAGCAATAAAAATTGGGTAATATAAAAGACGGGCAATAAACTAAGAACACAAGAGATTGCTGGATATAACCATAATAAAAAAAAATAAGTAACAACATTCAAAAGATTCAAGCACATGTTCTGTAATAAAAAAGCATAGGAAAATGTGTTTTATTTTAAGTAAATATGTATTTCATAAGATTATTAACCATCAACTGCATATTGTTGACAACAGAAAGGGTTTATTTTAACTCCTTACATCCATCCATGTAATGTATAAATGTTTTAATTTTCACATGTTCAAAAGACTCAAATGACAAACTGACTATGAAATTGCATTTGGGGTGCAAATACCCTTTCTGGAGGCAGACCCACATGTGGCACTGAGATTAGGTAAAGATAAATCTGACTGTTTGACAACTTTAAATCAAGATAATTTGATTTGGGAAAAAAGCACAGGCATGTGCACAAATCTGTATACAAGCATAACTGATATTGAACATTTCTGAACATTTCTTATGAACTATGAGCGCTCCAATTGTTTTTGCTTCTTTATCTACTATTTCTCAGCAAGAATTGGATATTACCGCAGCATACTTCTGAACACTGAATATGATCGAGTGTCTCATAGAGATCCTGTGATTCGCTCACCATGGCAATAACAATAACAATGGAAGCGCAGACAAAAAACATTGGGGTGGATGAGCTGGTGTTCAGCTGGTGGCAAGGCAAACGCTGCGCTGCTAATTCTGTTCCGCCATTTGTGAAGTCAGATTACGTCATCACAACATTTTCCATTAATGGGAATATAAATATAGAATTGTACAGGAAGATGCGGTGGCAAGAGTGGTGCTGTATGAGAGGTAACACAGCTGGATGTGCTGAGTAACATTGACTTGGATATGATCCAATCTAGCTCTGTCAGGGGGGCTTGGGATACCCAAATACATGAAAATTAGCACATGTGAGAACTGATGAAACATGATATACAGCAACATTATGTATAATTAGTGGGGGGGTTCTCTAGCCCCACATAGTGGACACAGAAAGTGATGCAATGTCCAATATCAATTAAAATGTATCCATGTCAGTTGCCCTATGGTATATGTATTGCTGCATTAATATTTCACTTTCCCTACAGGCAACAAGTGAAGCCTAAATACCAGATAATTCATCAGATGTATTTCCCATACATCACCTTCAGCGACACATGCCACCTACAAGAAATATTATTTTACCATTCACACAATGTCCAGTAGTCATGACAATCAAGAACCATGTGAACTAACCTCTAACAGCAATATTCAAACATGTGCCAGGTGCGAGGGCCTGTTCGTGGCTGCTTGCAGCTTTAATTATCATGATTTTTAACCATTGCACAGTGACAAATCGTTGAATGTCATTTTTATAAATATTCCTTAAGTGAGATTATGCCTTCATTGCCTAAACTAATCTTCATTCTGTTAGGATATCAGCAACTTGGTCAATATTTTACTACTACTACTACCCACTGCCATTAATTGACAACACCATATTTTATGGTCTAATGGGGCAAAAGGAACCTAATGGTGTGGTTTAGAACCTATCATTGAGGGCTAAGAATCAGGTTTAAGAGGCAGTAATGTAGGTTTCACTACTCTGGAGCCAACATATAGAGATCATACATGTCTTGAATTACTAATGTAAAAACAGCTGTATAAAACATGATGGCCATTGTAATTCATGCAGAAGAGGGTTTAAACCATTATATTTCATTGAAAAAACATTTATACATTACTTTCATTTCAGCCTCATTGGTGATTGGTAATCATTTTTTCCCTGTAGGGATGGTTATACCAAGTGTGAAGGACATCTAATTTCCAATGGAGCTTGTGAATCCAACTGCCTGCCCCCTACCTACGTCTAACATTTAAATGCTAGCTTTCTTTCAGTGCCAGATCCCTCAAGATACAAACTCTTGAAATAGGCTAAGACTATAGAGGAAATCCATAATTCAAGACTCTTCCCTCCATGACCAGCCCATCAGTCTCAAGAAATCTAGACACAACAGTCCACAGGTCCATTGCAAAGGCTGCTTTCTCAGTCCGCTTGGAGCAAACAGCAAGGAAAACAGTATGACACATGAGAAATGCCTTGTATTGCATGCTGAGCTGCATTTCAATGTGAAGATGATAGTTTAGTGTAGTGTTTAAAATTCAATCCAGATGAAGATAGCAATAAATACCCACTGTATTGAATATGATCATAAAAATGCTATTAACACCAAGTTAAAATGAACTAGCTTTCTAAAATAGAGGGCATGGTTTTGTCACTAGCTATTTTGACCAAGGGTTAACTTATATTCATCTCAAGACATGATTGGAAATAGCTGGTGCAGTTAACTGAGTCTCAATTAAAGTTGCAAATTGCCATTTTAAGAGGTACTGTGCCTGACCTGTGCTGAAATTTTAAGGGAATCAGCTGCAAGGTAAATTGGTATCCATCTCAGTTCATAATCCTCTATCCAAAGTTATTCATTTGCAGGGTTGGACCCTATATTCTCAATTATTAACACCTAGACATGGCTGTCTCTTCTAATTAGAAATCATTGTTCATTGGGGTATTAAGATAAAACAAACAGTGACCTGATCCTAAGCATGTACTTTAACCTACAAATCATTTTTAAGCTACAAAGCTGTGTGTCTTTTATTGCACCAAGCTAAAATAATCAACTAGAAAACACAGACAGAATTCACCCTGCAGTGCTGCTCATTACCAAACAGCTATAAATGGTGAATCAACACTGAATCACCGAAAACTGCCGCTGCCCTGCTCTGTAGGCGTTGAAACTTTCCAGCATGTTGTACCTCTTGCCACACCCCAATCATATGTCAAAGCAGGTGCCTTTGACGGATGATGGTAAACACCTGCTTAAATTCAGTGCTAATTTACCCTTAAAAACCCTGGGCAGGAAGCATCAGGGAAAGCGCGAACGCCTCAGGTTTTCCTGGAGCCACTGAGAACAATAGGTGCATTTGTTGACACTTAGGTCCGATGCTTTCTATCTGCCTGGGGCTTAAATATGGTTATCTGTATTCTGTCACTTTTATTTAACCTTGCGGGGAAGAGAAACACTGCCAAATGATGTTAAATCAGTGACTTATCCCTTTAATTTGCTCTTCTCTATACAGCAGCAACAACACTGAATACCATTCCTTGTAAACCCAAAACTGAATTATGTCCACATCCATTTGTCTGCAGTAAGAATTTCCCCTTTTTTTCAAAGCTACAACTCACTTTCTATCTCACTGCTTTCTGCCGAGTGTATGCTGTAATTCTAAAAATGCTACATGAATGGATGGATGTAAATATAAAAGAAAGAATGAATCTCATTCTGCAGATAAAAATGACAGAGCTCTTGGTTTATAAGATTTCAGTTGCCATTTGACCTTTTCTACTTATCTGAGCCAATGTTTCTTACTTTTCGAGAGAGATGTGTTTTTATGAGCAATACTCCAGCTACTGTGTGATTATTCAAGAGGTTTGAAGCCATGTGATCTCTCCACATGACCCAGATTTAGGTTGTTCTGTGAGTTACTTCATTAGGTGGAGGTGTGATTTGCTGAGAGCCTGCAGACATCTTGATGTCAGATGAAAATTATGTTGTCGGATTGGATTGAGGTATTTTCAGAAAACCTTACTGCGTGGTAGCATAATGTAGTCAAGACCCTTGAGCGCCTGTCAACTGCCTCTGTGACCTTTCAGACACCAAACTGAGGAAATTATGTCACGATGAACAAATAGAAACATTCGTCAAAATATAGATACAGAAATCAGTACAATTCTTGACCACAGTAATATGACCTGAAGCTGCCACAATTAGTCGATTAATCAATTAATTGTCATCATTAAATTCAATAAAAAAGAGAAAAATTTCAGCATCACAAATGTCAATATTTTCTGATTTCCTCAGATAGACAGATAACTGAATATATTTGAGCTGTGGACTGTTGTGGACAACAAAAGACATCTGAGGATGTAACCTTGGGCTCTGGGACACATTCTATTGTCGCACTATTTTGCATTTTAAAGCTGCTGCTGCATGGACAACTATGTTTAATAACCTCATGCACTATTTTGAACTGTTAAAAGCAGCTATCTTTTATTGTCTCACCAACATTTTGGCTACCTCACTTATTTAAACTGCATGTTGTTTGTCCTTGTTTTAATCTTGTGAGAGTCACCAAATGGAATGGTT
Organism: Scomber japonicus; assembly: GCF_027409825.1. Classification (NCBI taxonomy): domain Eukaryota; kingdom Metazoa; phylum Chordata; class Actinopteri; order Scombriformes; family Scombridae; genus Scomber; species Scomber japonicus. The sequence continues at coordinate 13,353,803 of NC_070599.1, read as the reverse complement.
TTGTGTGCATACAATGACAATAAAGTTTCTTATCTTATTTCAGTGACTACCATTTATCACCATTTTCTGATACCTTATGGATTAAATAACTAATTGACTGACTAACAAACATGTTCACAATAGATTGAAGCTTGATTACTTACGAATCAGCTGCAAAACACAGGTAGCTGATTACCACAAAGTCCTCCATCTACAGAGACTGTCCTCCCAAGACAAAAAGAACCCCTCCTGTTACAGACATACAGCCTGTACATTCACAATCAGGCGACATGCAAATCAACCTGCCTCACGATTCAGAAAACAGGGGAGGAAACATTTTTTTAAGCTTTCATGTTTGACTGTTTTACTTGTTTACAAGATGCTGCCTCTCCCTTAATTTATGTTATTTGCACTTAGTGCAAATAGCTACATGATAATAATGACATTTTTATTGCTAACTCTCCTTGGCTGTCTCAAAGCGGAGATCATAGGCGCATCCTCGGGCTAAAAGAAGGATTACTCTGTAGTGAGACACTGCACAGCAGACATCACATTAAAACTCAGACACCTCCAAGGATGTTATTTGCTTGATTTGGTTCTTAGATGGAAACATACAAAGGAATGGAGCAATAAAAAAATGGAGTACAATAAAAGAATCCTCTTTGCTGGGATTTGATCTCCGGGGGGGAAAGAGGTGTTTGTGAGGCGCCCCTGAGTGACTTTTTGACAGCTGTTTGTTTTTTGAAGAAGCGCTGCAGAAATTTATTTATTTCTCCGACAGATTGTGGATATGTAAAGTGTCTGTGCTCTCTTTGCTCTCTGTACGGAAAATTCCTTGAGCCCTCTTTGTTATTCATTGTTTGAACAACACCAAGACGTGGTGTGCAATGTTAACAAATGCTTCCCTCTCTTAAATGCATAGACTTTTAAAGAGTACATCTGCCGCAGGTAATATTAAATGCAGACACATTTCCCCCATCAAATACAATATCATGGACAATGACAAATGAGTTAATGTGAGCAATGCATGCCACGCCCACTTTCATAATGCTGATTAGGAATTAACTGCTTCAGTTGACGCTCAGGCTTCAAAGCCAATTTGCCGTGGTAATTGAAGGAGATGAAACTGTGAGTACAATGGACTTGAGGCAGCATGTTGATTAGAATTGATGACTGCATTCAGTGTCTGTACATTTCTTGTGCGTGGAAACGACTGCAGAACGCCACTGGTTTGTGTGTGAAATGGCGAAACAATGAGTGACTTCTCCAACAAAGTTTATGCTCTTCAAAGTTCGGCTTTAATCCAATTTTATTATAATTTTTCTCTTTCTTTTCTTTAGCATGTAACATATTAGACAATGGCCTTACAGGATGTTGTCATGGTAATTTTCTATAGAAGCTGGGAAGATGGTCTTCTCATTTACTGCAGCTTCAATATAAATTGGCGTACACTACCTCCTTTCTGTCTAACACGCTCAGATAGCTAATGATGGTTTTCAAGGTTGAACTAATTCTGATATTATGCAGCACCGAACCTCCTGCTGGTCTGCAACTCACAATACATTCTCATTCTGTCAATTATCTGCATCCAAGTAAAAAGGCTTTGGGAAAATGTTACAAGCTTTCACAGGCTGATAGGAAGCTTTACGCAACTGTATGAATTTTATTTACTGTGATTCTCTCCCAGGCAGCCTTTATCTGCCAAAGGCTTTATCAATACAAGCGTGACTTTTATTAATTCCAGTGCTCCACTGAGACATTGATCAGAGCTTCTATCACTCGTATGATCTCATTTCAGGCTGTAATGTGAAACTAAAGGGTCAATAAAGACATCTTATTTAATTCCCATATTTGGCTGGTCCAGTGTTTCGAGGAACTGGAAACTTGCATATCTACTATAACTGTCTCAGTTTCATTTAAGAGCTGTGTTGCAGTGAGATGTTTGCTTGGATTTAAATGACAAGTCCCTTTGGATTGCACTACTTGGTGTCTTGTGTTGTATTACATATTTCTCTATGTCCTTGCCGTATTAAGTCTCCTCTTTGGCTCATATAACACTAATGGATTTAAGCTAGTTAACAGCATAAAACACTGTAAAATCCTAATTTACATTTACACTGACAGTGCATAATGATTAAGGGAGTATCATTTGGCCATTATCAAAAAAGCCTGTCATGAAAATCTACTACCTCAAGCTTTTAGATCCAACATAATTTGGTTGGTTTGTTGTGTCTAAGAGAAAAGTCCTCTGAAAATTCTAGCAGGTGCCACCACGAATAGCTATAAACTTTAATCTCCTGACTAAAAGTACATTTATACAGCTTCTCCATGTCACTGTGTACTTTTGTCTTTTCAACAAAGACAAAGGTTAAAGGAAAGGAGAAAATGCATAAAGGAACATTGCAGATTGAATTGATATGCTCCATATTAACTGTAGGGGGAAGCGCTGATATCACTGCACTCCTTTGCCTGTTCGGTTTTATCAACACAGTGCAGTATCATATCAAAAAAACAAACCTTGCAGAGAGTTCTGAAGAAACACCATTGTGTGAGATTACATTGCACAGAGGTGCCCTTTGCTTGCAGATAGAGCTTATAATGATGTAAAAACGGGGGGAAAACATCGGATTAATAATACATGGGTCATTTGTAAATCAATGGAGGGGCATCAGGCCAGTGAACAGGCTTGAGGATTTATTCTGATTACAGAATGGCAATAAAGGACCATTTACAACCTGAATGGGACAGCTAGTAATTAAGAAGCCTGCCTTAAAACAAAGGGAGAAGGAATTCTGTGGGAGTACATCGTTAACTCCGGGGAGAACCACTGCATGTTAATGTGCATGCTGTATTTCACCTACAGTTGGTGGACAAGACCAAGAAAGCCAGTCCTCCAGGAAAATGTGCAGTAGCCATCCATCTTATTATAATATTTGGACCGCACTGCAGTATAATACTATTGACCTGCAATGGATTTGCTGCATTGTGAGAGGAAATATGTTGGAAATTAAATGAATGGAGTCAAAGGGGACAGGGAAGTTGTGCATGATAAACCAACACGTTTAAAAATTAACACCCATAATAATCTAGACGCTGCAGAATATGCTAAAGTTGTTGTCAAATGTGCAGCCATTTTCATACCAATCATGACTCTCTCCTCGGGTTAGTCTAATTAACTTCCACTTTATTGTACCAGATTGCAAATACACCAACATATCGACTACATTAGTGTCAATCTGATTTTATCCCCCTGACAGCATGATGGATTAAGTGCTGGTGGCTGCAGTCAGCCACCTCTTTAATTGGTTTGTCTAAATGTTTTATGAAATCAAGATAAAATTCAATCAATCCCTCAAAACTGCTGATTCATCCTAAAACGGTGGCGGACATTTTGATTTATATCAGTAGCCAAGGGGGCTGCAAAGGTGATATGTGCCCGAGTAGCAACAGCTCAAGGTTAAATGGCCCAGCAGTGTGTTTTTTATGACAGGAATGTGGAAGGGGGGTAGGGGGGGTGGCAACGCCCACACGCAGAGAGGAGAAGCCTGTGGGTTTTACTGCAGGAGATACTGCTGCTAAAGCTGCACAGCACACGGGATGTGATGCCTGAGACGTTATGAGACAGTACAACGTACAGTTTGATCAATCTCATGCCCTGCGCTGAATCGACTGTGCTCAACAGATGAAGCATTTCACAATCTGTTAATTCATTACAGCATCAGACTTTCAATGGAAATCGATGGTCATAAAGCTTTACCCACAAAGATTTGTTTTCTTTATTTTTCTGCTTGGTTTAGAAACTGTTTATGCAATTTAATCTTCACAATGGTCATGTTGTAAATCATCTTGTGTATAAAACTTATCACAATCACATGTGAAGTAATAAATATGCAACTAATATTTTCTTTATTGATTAATCAGGCTATTACTTCATTGATTTGTCATTTGGTCTATAAAATGCCAGAAAAACATAAAAAATGTGCCCATCACATTTTATCTAAGCCCAAACTCAGTAATTCAGTCTGCCTATTTTGTCTGACATCCACTCCAAAACCCAAATATATTCAGTTTACCATCATAAAACCCCACCTATATTCACATTTAAGACACTGGAATAAGTACAATGAACTCAATGATGGTGCTAGAGGAAAGGTTTGCAAGTCTCCATAATGAATCCTGAGGAGAAATGTTTATGGCAATCCATCCAAAAGCTGTCAAGATATTTCACTCAAACACACAAATGGTTATCCTGTGAAGTGTCTTCAGGAAACATCAGAGGATCACCAAATTAGAAATATCCATCCTCTCTCTGTACCAAATCTTATGACAATCTATTAAATAGTTATTTGATGGACGATCATATTTTAGTATGGACTAAAGCGGTGGAAGGACCAATGTTGACATGCGCTTAAAATAACTGAAATGATTAATCGATTACACTGTTGCCAAATATGACGATCCACTAATCAGCTAGTCATTTCAGCTCTAATGATGTTTCACCATCAAGCCTCCTTCATCAGAGAAAATGATAGAACACTATTCTGCATTGGAGATATATGTAGTGAAATGCTCTGTTTTATCCTGATGATTTTTTAGTGTGAAAGACTAATTATGCTTTAATGGGTTTTGTAATTGCAGATAAATTGCTTATTTTGAATGAGGATTGATGTTTTTATTCAAATGAGATTGATTTCTAATTAAAAGCTAATTGAGCAAAATCAGGGAATCGTGTGTATTGGAAGAAACCAAAAATAACCATATCTGCACATTTTGCAAGTCGGGTTGTAATAGGAGTTTGCTGGGCTGTCTGTGGCTGTGATTCACCGTTTCCTTGCATAGATATTTTTCCACAGTGTGACATATGCTATCTGAGGTGTCAGCTGAAATGAGAGGACGGCTGAAATGCAAAGCCATTTCCTGCTTGTTCTATTGTGGAGCTCAGCCATGTTGCTCGCCTATTGTATGACTTCCTCCAAGTTATCTGTCAGGCCTGGCGAGCACCCTATTATTTTCTGCCATTTGACTGTCCCCTCTGCCACAGTGCAACACTTCTGTCGTGCCATGTGATCAATCTGTTTCTTTTGACATCCAGCGAACAGTATCTAGTGATCTGTAATGGTGGTAATGTTTCCTGTCAGAAAATGGTACCAGGAAATAGGGTGTGGGAGAGAGGGAGAGAAAGCTAAAGTGAGAATAAGAAACTGAGTGAGAGGAAAGGAGATAACAGAGGCAGGCAGACAACCTTTATGGGAAATATCACAGTCCAGTCTTTACCCAAAGTCAGCCAGCAGAGTTTTTATTGTTGCTTCCTCTGCTTTCCCCCCATATCTGCAGTCTCATCCCAATACTTTTTTTTTTCAAGCCTGTAAGTGAGACAGAAAGCCAATCACAGAACCTGGGTGTGTTTGCACACAACAGCAGAGCAACATTATTTGAAAAGCTGTTAGTCCAAAATGGCTTATTCCTATTGATTCCCTTGAAAACTTAGATGTAAGAGACAGAAGTGAAGCAGACAGAAAGGCATTATAATCCCACTACTGCTACTTATGTGTTGTCTCTCAAGGAGACACCATGGCCGCCTATTGCTCTATGCATGGCAAAACTACCACTCCATAACGACACAACTGTAAAGTGCATCTATAGCCTGACGCCCTTTTCAATGTCACAGCCCTCTCCTGTTTATAGAAAGTCAAGTTAAACTAGGATGAATATTCAAAAATGCTACTTAGAATTTAGCCTCCTAGTCATTTGGACGGGAGACTTAACATTAATAATCCAGAGAGCTTGATTTTGAAATAAGTCAATTTATAAAGGATATAGTGTATTGATTTAGTATATATAAAGTCTTTGCATGTAAATATACCATTATCCTGTGTACTGGTTGAATCTCTCACGACTGGGTGTATATGTATGCTGTGTTGTGTTAAATAATTGGTTTCATGGGTGTCAAACATTTAATTCTGTGTTGCATTTGGCTACCTACGTAGGCCGGAAGCTTGCTGTAATTAGTTTTGCTTGCATTTGAAATTCCGCATCCACTACACTTAACACTTGTCACAAAGCCAATAATTGGAGGAGAAATGGATTCACACTTAGCAAGCAAATCTAAAAAAAAATAAAACTTTGACATGCCTAATAATGGAAAACTATGTGAGTACAAGGCATGAAACTTCCTCATGTGGTTGTCAGCCACTTACTAGCTGCTGAAATGATGTTTCGTGTTGTTATATATTGTCTCACTGTTGAATTTTTCATTAGGCCATAAAAAAGCATAATCACAAATAAAATGAAATACATTGTCAGTGAACATTTAACTGATATGTTTACAATAAATACTTTGTGACTCAGTATTTGTTTTTTACAATATTTCCAAATTATGTCAAATAAAATGCAATCCAGGTTGCATTATTTTATGTTAAATATAAAACATGTGTTCAGTTATAAACTAGTAGTATAGCATAAACAGGAGACAGAGGGTTGTTTACAGGGCAGACTGCAGCCATTGTGGTCATAGACAATATTCATAGGCTCAAATTTGGAAAATGTAAGTGACTTGAAAGCACAGATGCAAGAAAACTATATCAAACATGTGCAATATAGCTTTAAAAAAAAGTCCACAAATTTTAAAAGGTGCAGTGTGCAGAATTATGTGGAATCAAGTGGAACGGACAAATGGAATATAATATTCATAAATATGTTTTATGGTATGTAATCCCTTAAAAATAAGAATTGTGTGTTCATTGCTTTTGAATGAGTCCTTTATATCTACATACAGAGCAGGTCATCTTCACCATGTTTTTACAGTAGCTCAGAGTAGATTAACCAAACACCGACCTTTGGTGTGTTTCATGACTTCTGCGGCCACTGTAGATTCTCTAAGGTGAGGGGTATTCACTTGGTTCCAATTTGCAACCTCACTGCTCAATGCCACTAAATCCTACACAGTGCACCTTTAAATGTTCTCCAAAGTTTGTTTAATGTCAACAAGATTCTCTCTTTGTCTCCATCTTTCTCTTTTTTTCCACAATGACAGACCTTAAACATTATATCCAAATTGGATCTGGGAGATGCGAATGCAGTCTGCATCTGCTTCGAGAGACATATACACTGAGGCGGCTGATCGCTGGAGGAGCCACTGAAAATTGTGCTGTCATGGTAGAAAATGCTGAGAGATTAATATGGGTGCATTTCGCTGCCATCATCTCGCTTTCATTATCAAGTAACAAGCGCTGGAGAGAAAAAAAAAAGGGAATGCTCCACTGCTCAACCTGAGATGCGAGTGTGACATTATGTTGACAATTCAGTGTGTGGGTACTGTTCAGACAGACGCAGGCATATCAATGCGAGCCATTACTGTCTGTAGTAGATTGGCTTAGCTTTGTGCTGAGGTGTAATTGCGCAGCTGTCTGGCATTAGTCCTTCTGAAAAAATTGGCTTGGGTACGACTGCCTTCCAAATCTACAAACGAAGATACTGTATGGACAGAAATCTCCTTCTTCTTTTGATTTGCATTTAGCTTGTGAAAATGACTATGAATGTCTTAACTTGTAAGAATTTACATAAAATATTATAATTATCAGTTAGGGGTTGTGAGATGTGTAATATTTGATGATTTTCCAGAAAAGGTCACAACTCGCTGACTACGTGTCATTCATGTCAGCTGATCTGGAGTGTCAAGGTGAAGATGTGTAGCTTACACCCTGGGAAGTCTATCAATATGAAAGATGTTGGATATACATCCTAATATGAGTTTAGGTCATATGTGTGCTATGGTCTGCTGAGATGAGGTGGTTGACAGTGTTAATCTATTCCTGATCATGCCTCTGTCATGGGATTTCACGCTTCGTGGCTTGATACATGCACATGAAATATCATTTCAGACATCCAATACAAAGCCCAGGTTACAAGATACAGAGGCAGATACTGTGTTCAGTGATACTGCCATGCTCTTACTGTAGGATCTGTTGGGAATCTATGCCTGAGCTAATGCATCAAATCAGGGTGTTAAAAGCCCTCACAGCAACACAAAGAAACAGCTGGAAGCACTTCATACATTAATGCATGTATTGTTTACATTGAGGTATATTGCACAACTATGTAGCTCAAAGTCTATCCAACACTTTGGTCCTGGGCATTATATCTAGGCACCTGTGAGCTAGATATCCATTCATTTGGTCTTGATATTCATGGTCCCAAGAGGATGATAAGTAATCATTTTGTTTACCTTACTGACTTTTAGATTCTCCTTAACAAACAGTAAACACTAAATATAATGAAATGTATCGTTATCTAGATTTTACCTGTATGATGGTGTTCAGGACTGCAGTTGATGATAGTTTTCATTGTTTCAACTGATCCACCATTGATTTACTTAATTGACTGAATAATCATTTGATTCTACAAGATTCTGAAAAGTAGTGAGCAGTGCCCCTCATATTCTCCCAAAAGCCCAAACTTGTATCTTTTAGTGTCTCATTTTGTCCAACCAGCAGATTTAAATTTGTGGATATTCATAGCCCTCTAAGGATAATATTTTGTTGAAATCTCTTCCACACCAGCCAGCATTACATTACACACCAGAGGACCTTACCGGGAAAAGCAACCCAAGTACATTATCCAGAATGTGTTAAACTGGAGGGAAAATGTGATAAAACAGATGCCTTTCTGGAGAGCTGACTCTGAGAAATAGTACAGTGCCATACCGTGAAGAGTGGAAGTTGCTGAGCATGTTCATGCTTTCAGAGGATGAGCCCAAAGTGTCCAACACAACCCTCTTGTGCTATGCTGATGATGCTTTCCACTTTGTACACAAGCTATGGAAAGCTTATGATGGGATTTTTATGTCTGCATACATACTGCATACTGCAACATATTCATACTCTCAGAGGATATATGTCAACATCTGTGTATCCATTCATACAACACCACTATTAGGGAAAATGTTTTTTACCACAGCAGGTTAGGGTCCTTAGTATCTTGTTTGCTACATCCAGTATTTGCAAATTGTGGTATAATAATGAACATGGCAACCCATAATGCTTTTATTCCTTGTGCCTTTTTCCCTTTGTAGTATTTTTTCAAACTCTATATAAAAAAATAAAGGAAAGGTTTAATTTTGTGGCAGAAGAGCTCTTATTAAAAAAACATGAAAAAAGATCAAATGGGTTTCTATGACAGCAAAGTCATAAAGTCATAAAGTCAGCAGTCTTTACAAAAATCAAAACATGATTAATCGCTCCCATAAAGTCTGTGGAATCGAGCCTCCTTTTTTATGAATGGACCTTCAAACTCCTCAAGAGATGATTAATCAATGTCTGCTGAAGAAAAAAAAACTTTCATTTTCTAAGGGAAAAAAGCGTGACTTTTGTCAGCTTTGATTGTAATGAGTTCACCTGCACAATTGCAGATTGTAATCCACTGTCTGACCTCACATCTCGAAGACAATGCAGAGGGAAATCATGAAGTTGCCTGAATAAAACTGAATGTTTGTTTAATTAATTGCAAAAAATCAAAGAAAAATGTATGGTTTGTGTTTTTTAACCACTGGAAAGTGTCAGATAACTACTGTTTTGTGATATTTTTTGCAGTATCTCTATATATATATATTTTAGTAAATCCATACTTATTTACAGTTTCCTTAGGCATGTTATTTCCACTTCATTTCATATTCCACTGCACTGACCATCCATAAAATAAAAATAAGAATATCATATCCTCAGAAAGTATCCTCCATCTCTACTGTTCTCAGTCAAGCTGTTACCCACCGGACTGGACACTTTCAGAGCGGTTAGTGAACCAACGTGAAATGTAAATTCTGTATTTTACTTTCAAAGTAGCTTGGAGCATTAAGGAATGGCAAACTGCTCCTATGAAAGTTTTATTCTGGCCCGCTGACGGTAATCCCTTTCTCATCACTCCTTTGAATGCTTTTGGTGAAGTTAAAAGAGGAACAATCGATAATGAACTGAATCTGGCCACATTAGAGCCCCATCTGGGATATGAATGTTCTCTTCCCCCATAAATCCATAACATCACGGGTGAAATGCAGTGACAGAGCTAAAGAGAGAATAGCCTCTCAGAGCACAGTGCTGTTTCTCTTTTTCTTTCTTTTTTTTTTTTTACAAACTGAAAACAATATAGTACTCAAACATTTGGGAATCCATTGGTAACTGTCCACTGAGCCTGCCATTATTCCTCCATCAATGTCATCCAGAGGTGTTACTGGAAATGTAGTCACTACCTCATTCTGCCACAACTCACATGCCACCCTGTAAATTAACTTAACATTTTAACACAAAAAAAGCATAGTTTACTTTTACACTTTCTGTGCTTTTGTCTGGCCTTGCAATGGAACCACTCTCTATTGTTGATGCTGCTCACGCTTGCCCTATTCCCTCACCTGTTTCCTGCAGGGTCTTATTCCACCTCAGTTAATTGAGTAATTAAATATTTTTATATCCATGCTTGCGCGGGTGGGGACAGCCATATAAATACTGTAATAACAGGCCAGACTTTCTGCTTTGAAGGTCAAGCATGTCGCACAGACTTCTGTCTGCCCCTTAAATATTTCATTACTTCAAAATGAAAAATACTACATCCAATTCAAACATACCTGCAAGTCATTCTGAGAGGCTTTAGATGCGGTGTTTACAATATAAGCAAGGTTGAATTTTTCCTCTCTTTTTAATCATGTTTACATCATTGTGTTTATTTGTTCTCCTCTATAATCCTTGGAATAGAGATCTGATTAGTCATTTTAATGTCTCAAATAGATGAGATCACATTAAGGACACTCTGGTAAAAGTTTCCAGGATATATACTGAATGAACTTGCTTTGATTAGTAAAAGGGGACAAAAAGGAGAAAATGCAAGTATTAAAAAGTCTTCTACAATTGATTAGTCCAATTTGATTGCTCAAAATAGCTTGTTTTGTCCAACAAACAGTCCAAAAACCAAGGATATTATATATTGATTTACTACTATGGAGGGCTAACTATGGGAATATTATTGTAGTTAAATTATCTGAATAAGTGTCTAGAGAGTGCAACTGTATCTTAATCTGGGTGTGTGTAGTCAGATTTATAATAGTGTAAAAGTAGCTATAAATGCATACAGAGATTTATGACTGGTACAGGAATCACACAAATGGGTTCAGATTTGCTAGTGTACATATATTTGTAAATGTGTAGACAAATCTGTAAATGAGCATTAGATACTAATATTAAGATCTGGTGGTACAGACAGTTACAACTGAGATACACCTCTCATTTGTTTGTAACGCCGGGTTCTGTTTGCCCTGAGCTCAGACTTACAGGCTTCTGCTGCCAACATTAATGTCTTAAGGAGGCTCCCACAGGCAACTGACCATAACAACATGGGATGATGTTGTGTAGCCAAAGAAATCACTGTACTGTTCCTCATTGCTTTAACAACATGTAGACACAGAAGCACCTACATTTTCATAACTTTCAATCTCAGTTAATGAGTGACTAGCTGCTCGTCAGCACTGCTGCAACCTGCAATGACCTGTAAAGTTTTAACAGATGAAGCAATACCACTCCATCTGTTAATTTGCAGCGAGGCTCATGGTGCATGGTACAGTAGGTGGGCCTGTTTCTGCTTCTTGTTAAAGCAGTGGGGAACAGTACAGTGACTTTTGTGGCTGCGCTGACCCATAAATGTCAACCTCCTTGTGTTGCTAGAGAAAATAGTGAAGGAATAACTAAAGTTAGTTAGGGTTCATCCTCTAGACACATGGTTATCTGTACATAACCCATTGCAATCTATCCAGTAGTTAAGATATTTCAGTCTGGAACAAAATGGGGGTCCAACCAATTGACTGACATTACTATCACAAGACACACTGAAGCATCACGAAAACAACAATGCAATAGTCATGGTACCAGGAATGGGAAGGTCCAAACTTTGGGTACTATTTTGGTACTGTCACAGCAAACATTTAAAAGCAAAAATTCTCAATGACATTTGAGAGTCATTATGACAAGCACTTGTGGCCACTCTGCCTTGCTGCTGCTATAAATATCCCTCCTGTTTCAATAAGCTATAAACAAATGAATTAGGACACAATTAAATGCTAGGGCCAATGTCAGACACCAATCACTCTCTCAACCTCACTACACAGTGGTTCACAAGCATGCTAAGGTTAACTTAGGCTAACATTAACATTGATCAGGCTACAGCCTCCCTTCTCACAGGATGCCAGGCCCCTGCTGTCCAATCCTACTCCACCACGCTCACCTAGGTGCCATTCGATCATCCACAGAGTAAAGATCCCAATGTTAAACATTAATTATTCCACAGGCCAGGATTCATTTGACTAATCAGCAGTTACGGGACTCGGGGGCGCAGCCTCCTGAGGGGCAAATGCCAATATCTACTCTGTCGGTGGGGGCAATGGGAGGGGTGTCTATGGATCAACACGCCAATGTGGAAGAACTGATCCATCATTTTGTCAGCCGTTGTGCAGAGGGTGTGTTTGGCCAATGAGAAGCAGCAACAGTGGTGGTGTTGGTGGGGAGGTATTACGCCTCTCCAGTGAATGCGTGACCATGCTAACGACTGCCACTTACTGCTTTTAATTACAAGAGAAGAGAAGGCAGAGGTGAGGGAGATGCATGCCGCTCTTAGCATTAGTGTTACCACTGTACAAAACATTGTTGTGTTAGTAATGATGCTCTACCATGTGAATTTTAATCATTTGTTTGAAAAGGCAAAATGAAGCAAAGGCCACGTGTTGCCATCATCATATCATAATTCATTTAAAACCTTGCTATCAAAACAGTCCTCATCTGAATGACTGTTATTAAAGACACCGGACCAAAGGGTGTCTGAACTCATCTTCAAACAGATTGTGTACGTGTTGAACCCTGTTGAATCAAAGTGACAAAGAAAAACACAAAGTGGCCATATTTCAATGGTGCATAAATTATAACCCTCTTTCCTAAAAATGCACTCAATCCCATTCCAGTTTCCCACGCTATACAAGCATAGCATTTACAGAGAGCTTTTAACCGATTGCATTATTTAAAAAGCCACCCCAACGCACAAAAGCAATTTGATAGAATAGCAGCCGTAAAATATAGCTTTCAGTATTCAGTCGTGGGCACAAATGGTTTGTCTTTCATCATCGCTTTTTCCTGTGACTGCCTCTGTCCTCTCGTCAGACATGGCACCCGTCGCTCCCAGCCCCTTCCAAAGAGCATCATAAGTGTTACTGCTGCACTACAATACAACTGATCTCACATCAGGTACACTTGAACCCTCCCCCCCCAACCCCACCCAATTTACAGAGCAGTTTCTTGGGCGCAATTTGAATTCTCTCATTATAATTTAGGCACTGCTTTCCTGACAACTTTTATAGGGAGGAGTGAATGCTTCAAGACACCATATCCAAATCCTCTAAAAGGTCAATGACATGAATATGTTCTGTTTTCAAAGACTGGAAGGACCATTCCCATTTTCTGGGATCTACAATTCAAAGATATCTGAAAACAAAACAATTTCAGTGGGCTATAACTCATCTACGTTGAAGGATAGGAAAAGCAGGGAGACTGTGCATCTAATTAAAATGCTGAAATTGTGTAACCTTCAGAGTTTCTATGTTTAAGCATTGCGTCTTGCTTCGCCAGAAAGTGGCAAATTAAATCAGGTCTGGGCAGTGACACGCCGTGAGAGACAAGTTCAATATGTATGATTTATCTACTTAGACAAATGAAATCACTGTCAGCTTATTCTTGCGGAAAGGTTTCAATGTCTCCTCCTTGGGAGCAAATGCAATTTGTATCAAATTTGATTTTGTCAAAACTTTTGTTTCCTCCACTCCATGGGAAGGGAGTGAGAAAAAAATGGTTTAAATAGTGAGATGGCTGTTTGGCTTTTTGTAACAGGATATTAGAAAGTAGGCATCCTTTGTCATTATTACAGTAGAAAAGAGAAGTTTTCTACTCCTACTGTACCCTTAACTACTCAGAAGACAAACTGATATGTAAAACGTTTCATAAAGACATTTTAAATTATACTGCCATGAATTACATTTCCCACAGAACTTAATATTTGCCTTGTTATGAATACAGCTTTTGTTGTATATAACAGAAAATTAAGTTACTTTGCCATTACCAGTAAATACTGGCCGTGATGATCTCATGTTATGTGGTGCCCTCTTGGCTGAGGGGTTCAGACACAGATCATGAACCACGATGTCCCCAGTATGAGTCTGGCAGGAGACCATGGTTGTTGCATCTCTCTCTCACTTCCTGTAATCTCTTTACTGTCCCTATCCACTGAAGTAATAAAATGCCTTTATAAATGTTTTGTTAGTCCCCAAGAAATATAAATGAAGGCTTTTATAGCTTTGCTCACAGAGCTATAAAGGCTCTAAATTATAATCTTTAAGATTTTCAAGAAACCATACCCTGTTTTTGATACTAGTACTTTTGATACCATACTTTATTTTGTGGTTCAGTTGTCTTTTAATGTTTGTAGATTCTGTATTTAACTCTCTACACTGAAACTGCTTTTACACAGACAAAGGATACACAGGAAATGGCGTGACCCTCCCGTCACCTGCTGCGATTACACACCTGCATGGTCATGATAAAAAAAGGACAACTATTGACTGATTTCTTTATTAAAACATTGTCCGTTTGTTTGGCTGCGCTGTAAACAGACACACCAGCTGGCCTGCTGTTGTATTTCTGAGAGAGTTGCGAGAGAGGCTTTATATTGTAGCATTAGACAGGGTGTAGATTCTCCAAAATGAGCAAAAAATGAAAAAGTCCAAAACGGGGCAGGGTGGGGGATTGTCCCAAAACTTAGGGTCCAGGGGGGCGGGCTGAATGAAAAATTAGCAAAATTATGTGAAAATTGTGAAAAACGGGCAAAAACAGACAGGGCCGTTGTTGAAAAAGTCCAAAATGACAAAGGATGGCGGATTGTAAGTAAAGCAGTGAGAAGAATGTATATTTGTATATGAAGGTCATAGTAAGTATGTGTCCCAAACACATACTTACTGTGTATAAGGTTAGGGTTAGGGTTGTGCCCCCTCCCCTTTGACCTTAAAAGTTAGAATGTTGTCTGAAATTAGTTATACATAACCAGGGGCCACATGTTGGTTATAGGCAAACGTCTTAAAGGGTTAATTGGAAAGTACCTGTAGCTGCAGGTGTCTCCAATGATCTCTTCAGTCTCATTTGCTGCTGACTGTCTCAATGAGAGTTCTCATTTCAGTCTCGTTGTAGTCTTTTTTGGTCTCAAACATTTCTTGTTTGTTTCTCCTATAATTCACTAGGAGCAATAGGTGAGACACGCAGCTAGCAACAGGAGCCTTACTTGAGACATGATGGAGCTTTATTTGAGACCTCCTTTGGAGACAAAAATGAGCAATACTAGAGCTATTATGGAGCATACCCAGAGGAAAACTTTTGTGCTCAGGATAGTCTTCACATCCCACCCTAATCTAATAGACAGTTGAAAAGGAAATGTGTTAATTGTTGATACACTTTATAGATATAGTGATTGTTTACTTTGTAGCTTGGCTGTTTAGTGGTAACCAACATGACTGCAGCCTCTCATAAAAAATGAAGATCAACAATAATTTTACTTCCAGCATTATCCAACAACCAAAAAAATGTTTTCAGGTGCGCTACTACCACCAGAAGTGTTTGTGTGTGTGTGGGTGTGTGGGTGTGTGTGTGTGTGTGTGTGTGTGTGAACATATTGCGTGAATTCATGTCGCAGAAGGATAATTACATGGTTGGAAGGCTGTATGGGCGAGTAACTATCAAACTGTAGCATTAGCATTAGCATTAGCTACTGTGTGGATTGTGTTTTGTGGTTTCTTACCTTACTTCTCTGGAGTTTCGCCACCTTGCGTTATTTGTCATGCAGCATTTGGCGGCATTGCAAGTGTTTTCCAAGTGATTTGCTCTTGTTAAACATGTTGAAAATGTCCTTGACCGTGGATACATTTCCATTACTTTGACAAAATTTCTCCTCTCATCGTTGTTGTGGTCTTTTCCTCCTGTCGTTCACATGCCTACCTACAGCATCTCTATGCATATACGTCACTGAAAAAATATTCCCAAATAAAAAGTATGACTGCAGACTATTTATTTAACATTGCAGAAATTGAAGTTGACATGAAATGAAATGCGAAACAATAAGCAATGGCTGCCCGGCGCACTTGACTCTGTTCAGAATGAAGCATCATTTTGACAGAGGGGAGATCAACTATTACTGAATAACAACAGCGTGATAAATGTTTGACTGGATTGATTATTTAACTAATATAGCAGTAAAATGTAAAATTCCAGAGTTTTCTTGAGCTAACATGGTGAGAAAAGTGAGCTAGCTTATAGACCACAGACAGGGACAAAGTTAATATTCCATAACTTTCCACCACAACTAACAAACCCACCTTGTTTTTGGAAATACTGGGTGACATACTGTCGACCCTTCAACTCCTTCTCCTCTCTTAATTTCTTGTCTTTCCTTTTTTGGCTGCCTGATTTATGAGGCATACTGCCGTCTCCTCCTCCTTGCCCGCTGTGTGACAAACCGCTGTGTGGCAAACCGCGGTGCGATCCAGTCGGACTGAACCATTTTACATAAATAGAGGGGGGGGAGGGGAGGAAGGGGGGCCCTGAAAAGCGTTGATGTTTCCAAAACAAATAAAGTTATTGTTACCAGGACATTGAAAATAAAAAAAAATGTGATTATATGTTAGTTAATAACTTAGTGTCATATTTTTTTTCTGTATTATAATTTCATCATCATTAGGGGCCTCTCTGGGCCCCCCTCAATCATGGGCCCCTAGAATCCGTCTCCTTTAGCCCCCCTTTTCGGCGCCCCAGGCTGTCTCCCTAAACCTTGGAGGGGATGGAGGAGGTTGGCGAAATGTGAACACACATACGGACAGATGGATGGACAAACATCCTGCTCTCCAATTATAGTAGTACTGTAGGATGAGCACTGCTTATAGTTTCTGATGTAGTGTTCAAATATTTACACGTTACTGCAGAAAATCACAGTGTTTTATGTTTATGGTTTATGGAGCTGTGCCCATCTGATTTCACAAAAAAGAAGGCTTGGTAAACTTTGTGTTATCATTCTTGCCACAGGAAACAGGACCAATGTTTAAAAAATGCTGACAGTGGATGTGCTTTAAACAGCCAACCCTTTCCCAGTTTTCAAATGATGCAACTGTCAAATACATTGGTTCCAACCAGCCTCTTTCAAGTAAGAAACTTGAAAGCTTCTTGGATATTGTCAGCTATGTGAGGGGTGATACAGTTCTGACTGAAGCAAATGCTCTTCAAAATCTCAGAACGGTTTGTTGATATAAGCGCCTCCGTCACCTATGGATACCGAGCTTAAAATTATTTACCGACTTTCTCTTCGCATGTTCCATTATATAACCATTTATCCTGCCGCATTAAAGACACCTAAAAGAAGAACTAACAGATGTAATGGTTGAGTGCATTTCCCATTTATCCTCAGCTCGACCAGCCTATTTAGGTCCCCTGGCTTCATCATTTCCTGAATAGCATCCTCAGTGGCCAACACCAGTCTGAATGATAATAATGACAAATGTGCTTTCATTCTGCAATCACCATCACCTCAAAATCCATAGTCATTTTCTCCAAAAAAAGGATATCCACATTAACTAAATGAGTGATTTATGAACTTGTGCACACAGCTTTAAATAAGGAAACAACAAAGGAAAGTTGGATAACCCCCATTATCCTCAGTGGTGGCCTTAAACCTTTCACACATAGTGGTCATTGCACTGGACAGCTATTCAAAAGCTGTTTTCTTATGTATGAAAGGATTTTGATAGTTACACTTCAGCCATCACAGTGGACACAGTACATCATCCCTTACATCACCACTAAACCTGCAGTAGTTCTTTTGGTTGTAAGTCAGTTGATTTATGTTATTATAATGTAATAGTGTATAATTTGGTGAAAATTCTTTTTTTTTGTTTTAATGCCTAAAGAGAAATTTAAAAAAAAATAGGAGAAAAAAAAGTTATGTTTCATACATGGGATAGCGGGCATTATGTAAAATACATATGGCTCAACAACATCCAAACATACAGCATGTGTCCAGTGAGTTGTCAATAAAATAGGTTTATGATGGTGTACATTTATTTGAAAATAAACTTAACCATTATATTGCATTTTGACCTACATTATTCATTTTTACTTTGACATTCACTGAGCAGTGAATGTAGCCCTTATATTAGCATGTTTTTGTCAAAAGGGTGAGAAATAAGCAATAACCTCCATTTACTGGATATACAACAATGTAAATCCAAACAAAAAAACGTTTTAAGCAATAGTTCAACATTCTGGAAATACACATAATGTTGCTTTCTTGCTGAGAGTTAGATAAGAAGGGGAAAGGAAGAGAAAGAAGGGTAAAGAGCTAACATGGCTCTTCCCATCTAACTCTTGATATTGGTGATACTGGCTAACATTTTAAGAAACAATGTTTTTTTTTATTTACATGTAGAAGTCACTAACAATGGAGCCATTGTCTTCATTCTTGTCCAAACAAATTGTCTTCCTGTCAAAACATTAAGTTAGCCTTTACCATGGTCAATATGGCTGTAAAAGCAAGAAGTAAAGTCTCCTTATGCAGCAACAGTGTTGATGTTAGCAGGAGTAACATCTTGATTATGTTGGTGTTTTATGTGAAGTAGAAAAAGTCAGGACATAATAGGAATAGGAAATAGCAAAACTGTGGTCCAATGCTTATTGAGTTAATGAATGAAATGAAATATAAATACAACAGAGTAGCATCTGAAGCTCAGCAGTGAGGCTGAAAAACCAGGGATGACCCTGTGGAAGATGGTTCATACAGGCAGACTCACAGCTTAAAGTCGCCCTCCACTCAAAAATAGATTTCTCTTGGATGTTTGAGCTTCACTGTGCAGTGTGATTACTGTATGTGCAGAGTTTGACAATAGAAGGATGTTTTCACATTCATGTTCTGAAAGATGAATGTTTCTCAGTGCTCACCTTAAATCTGAATTTAAGTGCATGCAACAAGTTTAGAGCCAATCATGATCCAGTATGCAACTTGTGTGATATGGAAACATGAGGCCTCCAGTGCACATACAGTAAAGAAAAATGAATGAAAAAAATAATTTCTTTCCAAACAAGATATCTTGCATCTAGTATTTAAACTTTTGAAATAAAAAAATATTCTCAAACTTGTTCACATCAAGGACCCATATAGTGACACTAATTAGACCACTGACCCAATTTAATAAGATTTTGTCCCAGAGACCCCTATCTGATAAGATGTTTGCTTTTAGATGTCTTATTACAGAAAGTGTTTGAAACCAATGACCAAAATAGTAATACATGCTGTCATTGTGTTACTTATGGATGGAATTATAGTGAAAATAAATGATTCCCCTTTTTGCTGGGGACCCCTTGGAACCCCCTCAAGGACCTCTGGGGGTCCCTGGATTGGTTGGGAACCAATTATTTAAGGCATTTCTAACTAGGTAATTGAAGTTTTTTCGTGGGAAAACCATATGAGACACAAATTATTATTAAAGGCAGAGCAGTTTTATATGTCTTAAACATGTCTGGAGGGGATCTTTAAGTTTAATCACAAAAGGCCAATTCTAAAAAAGCTAAGAAAAGGAGCCATTACAGCTGAAAAGAGAAGACACTGTAAATGAGCTGAAATTAAAAAATAACCTCAGGACTAAGACAGGAATTTATAAATAGCACTTATAAATAGCTATAGTAGCTGAGTGTGGGGAGTTATACATTATCATTCCTTAGTCATATACTGTAATTGCTTCCATCGCTTTACATTCAAGGCACACTGTAGGCGAACAACCGATAGCCCAAATGACAATTACATGAAATTAGAAAGTCAATGGCCTGAAACATTGTTGAAATTGCTTATTTAAAGTCTTATTTCAAATCCCAGTTTTATCTATGGGCAAAAATGTGTAACCTTGTTAACATTTCCAGTTAGACGGCCCCAGCCACTTCCATACTAAAGCAACAATTAGTAAATACCAGTTACCACTCCCTCGCTGATAGATGAAAATGGTTGAGACTATACCAAACCTTTACCTGATATAGCGGTTTATTTTGTTCTTGATTTGCATTCATGCCTTGAAAAATTAATTCAATGTTTTTATTACACTTTATACACAATGCTCTTTTAATGATCCTGCACATGAATAACGCTTTTGCATGTGTTTAATGATGCCTATTATAATGCACATTCAAAGAACCTCACTCTATATGCATTCTCTATATGCTGATAAAGCAAGAATTGATGATGGCGACTCTAAACATTGCTGAGGCAAAAATGAAGCACAATTCTGATTTGCCTCAAGCCCTGGAGCTATTTTTCATTTCACAATGTGGCCCGTCATACTTGAGAAAGCGAGGATTGTAGTTTTTTAGCTGTGTTGGAATGATAACACGATGATTCTGGGTTAACACTGGTTTTACTTCAGAATGTCCAGTTTGTTGCTTTCTTTTCTATTATAAGAGGGACCAGGATAAGAGGTATAAGAGTAGTGGGATATAGACTGTCAATCTAGCTGTCGGAGGCAGTAAGGTCCAAATCTCATCTGTAAGTACAAGTTGGCTGAAGGGGGGGACTCTGCAATAAAGATAAGGAATACTGTGACCTTAATCCCACAAATGGAGCTTCCTGTGGCCTCAGGAAGTCAGAAGAAACAGTGCCCAGCTATTCTGCCCATACCCACAACTCTCTTCCTATCACTGCACTGAAGCTTAATTTTTCATGAGGCATCCTGCCAGTAAATGTCTGATAAAAAAAACATGCAGTAAATAAAGAGTGTGGAAAAAGCTCCAGGTCTTTATCACAGTTAGGGATATAATTGTGACTGGTGACTATTTTCAAAACAGAACAATAATGATTTTGGCAATATGTCTTTAAAAAGCAAGGAAGCTCAGTTGGGCATCAGTGCAGAGTGGATGTCCAGATGTCACTTCTTTTCATTGCCAACAGCAAATTGATTTCCCTGGAAGATATCTACAGTGCAGGTAATACATTTTTTCTTACTTTCAGTGACATTTAATACTTGGTCACAGTAAACAATTTCAGCTAAGTTTGTTGTAGAAATACAGCAATTACATCGAGTATGTTTTCCCTCGTCTAAATATAGAAGTTCCACCAACGGCATTAGACACCTGTTGTTTTCTATTTCCTCTGAGTTGTATCAAATAAAAAAGCTTGATGCAGGGTCAAAAGCGTATACAAGCATGTTACTTTCAGGCTAATTCATACAGTTGGACTGTTGGACTGGGGAGTGTAGACAGAAGATCTGGTGCTCCCATCCATACTACGATGTTGTTTTATTAGTGGTTGATTAAATGAATTAAATCAATTGCAATCAATCAAATTGAGTTAATTAAAGTAAATAAATCAAAGTAATAAATCAGAAAAAATTGCTTATACATCTAAATACACTAAATTATATTAAAGTGGTGCACATTTGTACCTTAAACCCCATTAAGATGAGGCTATGTGCACTTCTGACAGCCCATCAGAGGTTACATATGTCAACCAGTTGTGATGAGTTCAACCAAAGATTGATTCCCCGCCCCCCCTTTGTTTAATTTGAGTATGTTTATAAATGTCTAGTGACTCACAAGATAAAAATCAAAGGCAAGAGGAAGGTATGAAAGGGAAGAAGGAAGAAGAAAATATCTTTTTATAGCAGAAATATGTTTTTTCCTTTTTCTCCATCCTACAAATCTTGCAACCGCTCAGATACATTTTACAACCCCCTGTGATCAGGCTGCCTTAAACTATGAGAAACCTGCTCAGGTGAATCAAAAAGTTCGTGTTATGGGCCCATTAAATGCCTTTTATTGTGAGTGTGTAACTAGAAAAGGTTTAAAACTCTACAGAATGTGACTCTTCACAAGAAAAAAACCAAACAAAAAAATCCTCATAGTCTAGTGTGTGCAATGCAACTTGACAATAATTAAGAACAATTAAATCTGTAATAGGCAGGTAATAGAAAATCTGCCTGTGGTGGCATCCTGGAAACTTGAGTCAATAGAAAGTCCATAATTGCGATTTATGTTAGATTATTAATTGCCGTAATCTTCCAGTGCATACAAGGCTGCTGCTCTGCCAGATGCTAAGGTGATACTTCATTATAGCATTTCAAGTAACACTGTGCTTTGCAGTATTATGAAGAAACATACCAGCACAATGTTTCTCCTGGGTTTTGTGTATTGTATTCAGCAAACTATATGAAACACTTGAGGACTTGAAAACAAGAGTGACATATTCACCCTGAGGGAATGCTTGTATTTTACACAATATTAACACTGACAGGTGTAGATTGTTTGGGGAACCACTCTTCTACATCTTTGGGAGCTAGAGCTGGAGCCAAAAAGTCTATCTTAGTGATGTGCACCGAACCAGGTCCAATCAATTCTAAATCACAACCAGAGGTCATATTCATGACATATCGTAAAGCTAAAAGAAGCTTCTAACTCTGAGTTCAAACTCCTAAAATAAGAGTTATGTCAGTCCTATAACGAAACTAGCATTTTAGAGCTTAGTCACCAGGACCTGCTCACAATCAATCAAATGCTGCATGTATTCTTCCTCATTGCATCAGTGTTTTGGGAAAAATACAATAATGAACCTTTAAAGCATATTTTTATGGCAGGTGAGTCAATAGAAAACAAATCAGCTCCCCAATAACAAAGAGGCAACGCAATTACACCGAAGATGAATCTGGACACTGAAAAAAAAAAATGCAGCTGAGTGCCAGTTCACTTGAAACATCTCTGCTGTCTGTGAGAATTATTCAAGTGCTCTTCTACATTTGCTCGTTTGACGGAATATTAAGTGTACACAAAATAAACACCAACTGAAATAAACCAACAGGCTGATTTCACGACCTGTAGAATATGTGCTAAATAACTGAACAGTGTGCATGTTCTACTTTGTTCAGTGTGCAGCTAATGCTAGCTTGCCAGCTGTCTGTAGGCATCAGGCTGGTGTCTTTTCAAAGAACACAAATAGTAGGAGCAGATCAATTAGCCAGCAGACATTTACTGCTCTGTCTGTGCTGAAGTTGATTATTAAGCTGGATGCCTTTGCTCTACTTAGATGAAGCAGCTTGTGGTGATGACAGAGCATAGCTGTGTGTGATAACCTGTATTTTAAACACAGAGCAATGATAGCCTGACTAGTGGTTCTGGTCTTTAGTTATTCTTGCTCAAATGTCCTGCAGGTATCCACATATTGTCTTATCCTAAGAAAATATGTGGTTTAAATCTTGTGTTTTACAAAGAAAAGAAAAAGTGAATTGATGCCAAGCTTAGGAGAAAAAAAGAGATTTTATCTTTTGGCTGCACCACCCAGCAGTATTTCACAGCCCACTGGCCAAAAGGTCAACTTTTTGAGCACGTAAAAGGTATTCAAGAGACCTTTTTCCCAACAAACACATCATGAGTGCAAACAGAGTTCTTCAAGAAGCAGACTAAAATATTAATAGTATTGTTTTAAAGCATACTATGTTTATAATTAAGGTTCATTTTAGTGAGTATTAGTCTGCACTGCCCTGCATTACAACAACAGGTACTTTTATTTTACACGCGTAAAGAAGCATTTACTTGATCTACATTTTTTAAGCAAGGCTACCGAAATTTTAAAAAGACTAGACAGTTAGACAGAAAGAGATTACGAGTGTTTGAAAAGTATTTTAAAGAAGCCGCTGATGTATGTAAATCGATGCCTCCTTGCTCCTTTGTGCATCTGAGAGGAGAAACAGGCTGTGGCTGTCTCTAGAAAGAAAGACACGGCATCATTATGAACTCCTACACTGCCCCCTGTTGGTGATACAGAGCTATGCACAATGAAAGTCTGCATAGATAAAAGCCACCAACAGATTATATTTTCTTATTTCCCATGACACATTTTAACAGTATAAAGACTATACACACGTCTGAACAGCTTTGAACTGCCAAAATGCTCATAGAAAATGAATGGATGAACAAGAGCTGAGTTGTGTGAGGAAGAGGTACTACAGTATGTTCAGACCACATTTGCCAATGTAAATGGAGCATCTCCACATTGCAAACAGCATTATTTAGACCTTTAGTGTGTCTGTGCACAGCCAGCCTTACCTCTAAATCAAGTGCTACATGACAGACCGCTTTGCTCTCACCAAAGGGAACAAGATTAAATTGTCCGCAGGCGTGTTGAAAATATAAGAGTTTTTCAAGCTTATTGTGTAATACTGGCAAATCTGAAACTCCAGGCAAAAAAAAGCAAACCAAATCTTGAGAGGTTGGGGAATTTTCATTTTATGTGGTCTATTGTTGCTTACTGCCTGAGCAGAGTGGATAAATCAAACCAATGGCCTGGGAACCCTCCTGGTCAGCTGCAATGGGATAGAGAGGAGGCGATGGTAGGAGTGAAAGCCCAGACATTGGAAAATGAACTGCTGTCTTTCAAAACCAAAATCCCACATGATGGGAAAGCAGCGAAGTGGCACTGCACTGTGACTTTAGCTTAAGAACTACTACTGCATTTGGCTCCTTGTGAGAAGGAAAAGAACTGGGAAAATGAATAAAAAGAGAAACAGGGAGAGGGGGAAGGGGGAAGGGGGCGGCAGAAAGAGTAGTTATAGTGAGGGAGAGAAAAGGAAAGACAGAGGAGAGGGAGAAGAAAGATATGGCTATGGATCACTGGTCCCTCTCTAGTTCAAGGAAAGTTCATTGGAACTCGTGCTCGGATTCATGTCATCGGTTTAGCTGTTCATTGGTCCCTGGGGTACATCTCTCTGCCTTAACAGTCTGTTCAACTTGACAAAAGGGCAGAAGGCTTATCAAATCTCCAGCAGCCATGAACAGGTTCTCAGCCAAGTTACATATTTCAAATGAAATTCACAATATCAATTATGGATCTCTCCCAGCATGGACAAAAGAAAGCAGCTTTGGTTTTTCACAGGCAAATACAGGCATATGACGGTTTGGAGCTTCTGAGAGGGAAAAAAACAGCTAGTAATTTGGCAAACAGTAATAGTAGTCTAATTACAAACAGTTCTTCTGTCAGTGAGTAAGTGGGCATGCAGAATGGTATGAAAAATTGCTCCTTCTGTCTTTGTCTACATGACTGAAAAGCAACGGGAATAAAAAGGAGAGTCGTATGTAATTGCAGCGACAAATGCCAAAGCGGCAAATGGCTGTTGTTAAATGGAGACACTTTTAGAAATGTAAACAGAAAATTAGACAGAGGACATGTTCATAGACTCGACTGTCTTCTGAAAAAATATCAGCAAACCGTATGCAGTAAGTTTCATTAGAAAATTATAAATTGAGTAAATCCCAAATGTACGCAAGTCACGGAGGACAAAACAAACAGTATGTGAAAAAGGACGTCGACTCGCAATTAATGAAATGGCAGCTCTGACAGCTACCACACAGGTGAATAATATTGAGTTAAATGACAATTAAGGATTCAAAAAGAGCTCTGAAAAACATTTTATATTCAGAGGAGTTGTTGTGAAACTGGAGGGAAATGAGTTTTCGAGGAGGGAGATTGTTTGGTGTCTGAACTGAAAGTATACCACCAACAAAAGCTGCATTATTTTGGAGTATAAATGCAATATGATAACAGATATATTTTGTTGCCCTCTTTACTGCCTGTGCCCCCCCCCCCGCCCCCCATCCTCTACTTTATAAAACCCTTTGCATGCAGCTGCTTCCTCAACTATAAGCTACATACCTGCTAAAAGAAAAATTACTGCAGGCTCAAGCTCAAACTCAAGAGACAAGGTCATACTGACTTTAAAAGACCACCCTCAAACCAAGAAACTGAAATTACTGGGACAGAATATTTGCCCAGTAATAGTCGACTGACTTCTCTGTTAGTACGCCTCACCTTTCCTCGTGATGTTCCAGTGCTTTGCCAGGCTTTCCCTAATTTGACTTATTTCACCTTGGAAGAGGCAGGGAATGAAGCATGGAGAATGGCTTAGCTAAGAGTGTATTTATCATTTTATCAGATAGTTTTTCAGTCTCTATAGCATATATATAGGCTGCCCTGTAGCAGTCAGAAATCAATTAATGCATATTCAATGTTGCAATGGATTTGATAACCATGGCATACTGTACTGTGTGTATGTGTGCGGTAGGATAATGAAAAAGAGAATTTAAGGTCTCTTATGACTTGTAGAATAAGTTTATGGCTTATACCTTTCTGGTAATTTATCCAAATTAACATTGAAACAGGTTTTGCTTGCTATATTCATTCTTCCTGTTCACACTGACCATTGTAGAAGATCCCCTCTAAATGCACTTCCAATGTACTGTAAGTGATTAGGGACAAAATTCAGTCTTTATTTTTTGCAACTTTTTTTTAAAGTTTACTTGAAGATAATTTGAAGCTTCAGCCCTCCCAAATTAGTCAAATGAGGTGGATATCTTCCAAAGTTACAGTCTTTTTAGCACCAAATTCTCTCTTTTTGTTACTATGCTTCTACTGTGAGTCAGAAGAGAAACACTGTCTCGGGAAACACAAAGGGAGAATTTTATTGTAAAAACACTGTAAATTTGGAATAAGTCCACTTAATTTGAAGTACCATATTAGTTTCAAATAACATTTTGAATACATTTTTGCATAAAAGGAGGACTGAGGATGTTGTCTCCTAACACTTACAGTACATTACACACAGTACACAGAAGTGAATTCGGAGGGGACCTTCTATTGTTTTAAGACACACTTGAAAAATTACCAAACCTATCCTTTAGAGGACTAGTGTGTCAAATTTAGGGGGAGCTATTGCAAGAAATGGAATGTAATATTTATATGTTTTAATTAGCATATAATCACCTTGAAATACACATTGCATATTCGGTACCTGCCATGTTGCACCACCATGTTTCTAGCCCAGAAAAGACTAACACTGGATGTAAAGAGAGTCTCTTGAGTTTTATGTGAGTTTTGTGGCCACTGTAGGTTCTTCTACATGTTTGAGAGGGAGGATGTCGGGTTATTGGTTGGTTGAAATCTCATTGCTATGCCACTAAATCGTAGCCATTGGTCCTATCAATAGCACTGATACCTGGAACCCGATATAAATGGCACAATAGAAGTGAAATAGTATTACTGTAAATCAGGAGCCAATTTTTCTTTTTTAAACGCTACAACATCTGTCTAATTAATTAACCCACACATTTAAAAAAAAAAAAAAAAATGGTCAGACAGTTTTCATGTTTTCATCTCCAAAATGAAACTTCCTACTAACAACCAATTCCTTTGGTTTCATTTAGACCCTAGATCTAATATTACAGTACAGTCAAGCCCACAGACAGACCCACTTCACCAGCTGTAGTAGTCCATAAAAAAAGTAAAGAAACTATATGTCACACAATATAATTAGCATAAACTTGTTCCTTTTTCTACTGGGATAACTTCGAATCATCTTCTACCTACAGTACCCTGTCTTTACTTTTAAAACATCAAGACGAGGAAACTAGAGCAAATATAACATGATAAAAGTGATGTAAACCAGCAAGGGAAGGCAGGAAATAAGCCAACACTCCAATCACACCGGAATAATCCTTTATGGGAATTTCTGGAGCGCAGAGAGCAGTGCAGATTTCCGCCTCCTTCATCACTAAAAGAACTGGAGGTTTTCCTTCCTGAGGGATGCTTCAACTTCCCACTACACACAGTTCAACGCTTGTACAACATTATAAGAAAGAATGAAGCTGCTCTGAAGGCAAAGGGTGGCCGTCTTCCTTTCTAGATAAAGAATATAATTATACTGTATATTGCCTTGTGTTTCCATTACTTTTTTTTCACCTGCCTGTATCTCAATATCTCATTACAGTACCCTCATGTATACAACCTGGGGCAGTGTGAAACTACAAAGACAAACAGAGCTGATATTTTATCTCTGTATTGAAAAACTCGACTAGTGCGACGGTTGATGACAGATTATATTTCATTTCAATCATGTCTGTAGTTTACTGCTGCTAAGCCTTGAGTGTCTATAGGTATTCAATAGCATAGTATTCAGGGTGCATTCAGACACACACACACACACACAAATTAAATACAAATGCATCTTAAGAGAAAGAAACAGCTCTTAA
Source organism: Scomber japonicus (assembly GCF_027409825.1). Classification (NCBI taxonomy): domain Eukaryota; kingdom Metazoa; phylum Chordata; class Actinopteri; order Scombriformes; family Scombridae; genus Scomber; species Scomber japonicus. Next base: position 13,325,667 of record NC_070599.1, on the reverse strand, counting down.
ATATACCTCCTGGTTGAGTCAAATGGAAAAGAAAGCTGTTGAAATTTACCTCCCTGTTCCTTTTATTATTCTGCTTAAACCATGCTTCAATGTGATTAAAATAACACCAAGTGCAGAAAAGGCTGGGATAATAAACCAAGAGGTTGTGTGCATGTATCATAATGCTTCATTTAGGCACTAATTCAAATTGAAAAACAATATCGGCTCATAACGGTGACATGATTTGCTCATGCTTGTTTTCAGCAATGGCTTAGAGCAGAGAAGCTCTTAATTTGAGGAGCTGGGACACTTTGCGTATTTCAAACAAACAAAAAAATATATACAGTATATTGTTCACAAAACCCTAATACAAAGCAAGCAGAGAAAAATGCTTTCTTTTCTCAAGACACCAATTTATCAAATGCTTCCCCTGCTGGAAATTATGTATCTTAGAGGAAAGCGAGAGAATGTGGTATTTAATTTGTCTGTCAGCTCTGTTGTCAGGAAAATGAAGCTCTTGAAAGTCAAGCTCACTCATAGTTTATGTTGATGTATGTAGAAAAAGAATTAATCACATATCACAATAGGTTTTAGTTTAGTTCCATAACTAGAGATACTTGCTAAATGCTAAATTATTAGAATTATTATTTCAAGCAACAGTAATTATATAAGCATCCCAGTTCAATAGTAAAATAATAGGTTACACTTGTTTAATATTCCAGGAAAGTTCTGGATTTTTGTCAGGAATTAATACTAAACATGACTAATTTAAGTATAAAAAGTTAATTCCAGTAGTTTGACAAAATAATCTGAGCTCAAAGTCCACTTGCCAGTTTTTTTTCCAGTCATACACAACCACCTCTTCTCAATTAACATATGTATGGAACTACAGTCAGCAGATGTGGTTGAAAGATAGTAAGTGGGCCTTGAGTTTTGGTCAAGTTACTAATTTGTTTCATATAGAGAGAAGTATCCTTACAACTCTTTATTGGACATTAGCTACAGTAAAATATTATGGTAATACAGCATGGTGCGGTTTATAGGTTGCAAATGTGTATTGTGGTAATGAGCTTTGGTTGATAGAAGGAGATGATGGACATAGGTAATGGGTGTTCTTTGCAGTGTGGGTGCAGATATGGGATGAGTCGCTCAGACATCCAGAAAGAGCTCTGAGTAAAACTGCTGCTCCTTCATAATGAAAGGAGCCAGCTCAGGTGGTACAGGCATCCGATTCAGATGCCTCTCTTTGGAGGTGTGCCAGGCATATTCAAACTTGGAGAGAACAACAGGGCAGACCCAGAGCACCACGAACTGGAGGGATTATATAACCCATCTGGCCTGGGAAGCCCTTAGCATCCCTCAGGAAGAGCATAAATTATGGGCTACATTGCTTAGCCTGCTGCCACAGCAACATGGACCTGGATAAGAGGCGGAAAATGGATGACATGGCCAGTAAACTGTGCAGTGGCAACAAGAACCATCCATCTACAACTGTACCAAAATTTGTGTTTAAACCAAAAATGTTTTCATTAATGGGAACATATGATGCATATTTCCAGGACTCTTTTTTTTTTTTTTTTTTTTTTTTTAGCTCTACTGGAATATCTTTACATGATTTAGAGTTCAAAAGACTCCTTATTTATTTTAATTATGCAGCCCCTCAGTTTAGCTTCTGTCTGATAAGACCCAATGAGCCCTGTTCTGATTAGTTAGGAGTGGGCAACGTGAGCAACCTTAGCAACAAAGGTTACAGATTGGACAACCATTTGTGGACATGCAAATCTGATGTCATCATGAGGAAGGAAGGAAGGAAGGAAGGAAGGAAGGAAGGAAGGAAGGAAGGAAGGAAGGAAGGAAGGGGACATTGCAAATGAAGCTTTCAGAGTAGACTGAGGCCTGAGTGAACATTTTGACATACCCAGTTTTGGACATTTAAGATCATAACAGTATAAAAATGACAGAAAATCAGAAAAAGCATGATATGTCCACTTTAAGTCAGGAGTTTTAAGTTAGTAACTTAGTAAATTAACACAGGCAAGGGTGACCTAGTGACTGAGTTAAGGTTAAGTTGCACATAATATACAGTATATTAATTATGTTGTAGACTTCTTTCAAAAGATTACAGAAATTATATAACCTTTGTAAGCCGAAAATACATTTTTCTAAAAGGAGGTTCCCAATCATTAACTATAAATAGAAATGTGTTACTCTTGATCAATTGTGATAGCATTAGGCATGTTCAGTGTTCTTCATCAAACAGTCAACCTTTTAACAACTACGCACAACCTCCCGAGTCAACTTCCCACCTTGCTTACTATTCTGTTTGGGTTGCCTCCGCTCCTCTCTTTATTGCACAATTCATGACAGCCTATAAAGGCCATTACAGAGCAGTTTAAAGTGACAAAGCATGTCATGTGAACAAGAAAAAGGGAGGCCATTATCACCGTCTAGGGCCAAGCTGTGGTGCCAAGTCCAGCTGGTACCCGCAACCCCCGGCAGTGCCCCCATGGCGACTTTGCATCCACAGAGTAACACATGGGTCTCACAACTGTCCTGGAATACCACTGAACCTCATCAGGATTTAATGAGGTGACAGTGCATTGTATCAAAAGCTAGTGGGGGGTCTACTGCTGCCTTCCACTCTCCCCTCATTAAAACCCTTTTAATGGGCTCTGAGGAGGGCAAACTTCCTCTAACTGGCTTAACGCTTCTTCAGGTTGTCAAGGAAAATTCTTTTTGTTTAAGGACAAACTTGCCATTCAGCACTGAAATATTGATTTGGGTAAACTTCATGGGATTTGCTGGCTGGCAGCAGCATAATGACTCAGTGTCTATGGAGCTGGTGGCTTTCAATGGCTCAAAGAAAAAAGAAAGAATACAGATAAGGCTTAGTAAGTTAGGTAAGAAGTAGACTAACATTGGTTGTGTTCTGATAATTGCCTATTGACATCTCTACTCTGCAGTTATGTCTGAGAACACCATGTAGTCAAGTTTAGCCCCCAAAAAAGAAACATTTAAAGTGAACACTAACAGTTTGTTGGGCCATTTTGGAGAATGTCTGACATTTACAGGCAGGGCTTTGCTGGCAAACTAATGGCATTTTCTTACAGTAACAGCACAGCATGCCTCGCAAACAGATCAGATAAATCAAAGTATAATTATATTATACAACCGTGCGCTTAAAGAACATCCCCCCAACCCCAGCTTTGCAAGTTTCTGTTCATTATGTGTGTTGTACTTTTCAAGTTCATACCTCAAAAGCAAGCCTCCAGGCAGTCAAGATGAATAAATTCTCAATTCAATCTGACAGTTTATGGGAAATCAAACAGGCACAGGCATTAGAGCCCTGCATGTAGAGTGTTTCTTTCAAGAACGGCTAATTACATCATTAACCACATTAAAACGACTTTGCATTTCGGAAAAGGGCAAATGCCTTATATAGTATAAAATGCAATATGTTTGCCGGTTTGTGTTATGGTAATGTAGCAATAGGAGATGGTAGCTCTTTGAAAATTAAAGATGGGCCAAATGACACGTTGATTAGTATGGCAGTAATTGTGTATTTACTCAGATAATGAGTGCAGATGCTGAAAAATAGATAATAGGCCAATATGTCCGTAAGGTAGTGTGATTAACATAAAATTCTTTTTCCATTCAGGCATGGTTACACTCCTTATGGAGGCTTTATAAGACTTTATAATAAGAATTAAAAAATGTAATGATGCTGAGGAATTGAAACCTGTAGTAACATTATTTTCATATGGGCGGGAAGATCATTTTCAAAATAGTATGTTAGTGGGTTCAAATTGGTATAGATGAGTCTACTGTAATATAATAGTTTTTTCATGTATTTTGTTATTAAGGTATGAGAGTATTGTTACAGTCTAAACAATTACATTAATCTTTATGTTGCTTATGAATCAAAAATGTTATGCAAGATATTAAGAAATCATACAACAACATATATTCCATTAAGACGACATATAATTCGACATATTCGAAAACAGGGTCCAGTAATGCCACTATCTTCTGTTCTATTTGCTGAATTTCTAAATGAAATGCGTTATCACAAATGTTGTAAATGGATGTACGAACCCTGCGAAAATGAAAGCTCCACTATCTGTTGACCTCTGGACAGTTCTTACAGGTAATGCTGAGGATGCAAAGACTTTGATGGGATTTATGCTGCCATTACAATTTCTGTCAGTCGAAAAGAGAAAAAAAGAAAAAAGTCCAAGACGGTGACCTCCATACCGGTGATTCCGGTGACAGTGAAGGACACTTCAAGCACTGCAGCTAATCTTTAAAAAGAGAAAACCCAATATATGAATCAATTTCCATTGACTGCTAGGTTCTGTAGTGGAGACTGACATACAAACAGCCTCGTCAAAAAGTCTGGAAACAAAGTTTAGGGATGTGGTTTTTTAATAAATGCACATTTATCATGTGTTGTGCTCAGTGAAATTGAGAGACAAACCTGAAATCCCTGAATGATTTTCGCACAGAGGCACTTTCCGTGTTGTGAGGGGAAGCTATAACTCTTCAAAATCCCCCGCAATCTATAAACATACATCATCCTGTAACAACACATTCATCACAGCATGGCAAGAAAAGAGCTGAGGAAAGGAAGGTTTGCGTAATACCTCTGATTAAATCTCGGGAAAGCGGCACAAAAGTTACATTCTCAAGCAAAATCATTTGTTCTTGGCAAATTAGTGTGGGCAGGTGCTATTATTCTTGCATGAACTCTTTGGCTTTGGGAAAGAAATTCATCTTTTCAGAAATAGGAGAGAGCAAATCACTGTGAAGTTATTCAATCACTAGCTAGTGATTCAAGTAAAATTACCTTTTTGCTTTGTATGCAACTACAAGGCTTCAGTGTGGATGGCATTTAGAACAATGATAGCGAGTGTCAAAAAGAAGTCGTCCTGGTTCACAGCACCCGGGGACTGCAGAAATAAGAAACTTACTGGACTCACTGTAACTGCACAATTTCACTTTAAAGCTTCATTTACCCCCTTAGATGAATAACCTATTGTTCCCTTTGCAAGGGCAAAATGGCAGCACCTAAGCCTCTTCCTTTAAACTTGTCAAATTTCCACTAACAACACCTCAACGTGTTTAACTGACCCTTCCTTGCAAAAGCGCTACTGAATGCTGCTGCAATATGAATAAATAAGCAAACATAGGCTCATCTTGTGCCCCCTCACACAGCTTACAGTTCTGAACTCAATTTCACACTCCACTGCCTTCTCAGACAATTTAGACAGGCTGATGCCAACAGCAGAAAGTGAAGAGACAATGCATTTATTTATCGACTTTTTGACAGAAGGGGGGATTTGTCAGACTGTGTGTGTGTGTACATGTGTGTGTATGTGTGTGTGTGCGTGTGTGTGTGTATATATGTGTGTGTGTGTGTGTGTGTGCCAGAGGAGTGAGCATATGTCTGTGTGTATGTGTGCATGTGCCCATGTACCTATATATGACAGAGACACATTGGAGGGAAGCATGAGGAATGTGATTCAACCCCGAAGAGACACAGAAAGAGCGCGACAGAGAGGAAGAGCAAGACAACAGGCATATCCAGGGGAATTGTTTTCTTAGTCACTCATCCGGTGTTTTTCCCAGCACTCCCACAGTGTGTCTGAGGAGGACATGAAACACTCCACGTCCACAGAGAGAGAAAAAAAACTCCATAGTAAGAATGCTGACAAATAAAAATGACTGCATTGGAGTTTAAATACAAGTAGGCCAGTTGTCACAACAACTCAACCCAAACATCGTACAAAAATGTATGTTCTTTATATGTTTTATGCAGAACATACAGTATACTCCGCAAGTGCATTTATCTATACAGTTTGTATAGTGTAACTCTGCTTTCCTTTACAAACACTGATAGTATAATCACATTTTGTTCTTTGTTTAAGGGGTGCTCCACTGATTTTACACATGAATTTCAGTTTCAGCTCAATTCGTCATCCAGAGTATCAGTAAAAACAGTTGTATAATGTCTTCTGTTGCTCTGAGTCTTTATTTCATATCAGTTGCACACACTTTGCAAAGTGACGTAAAGGACAAAACCTTTAAGCTGGCAGAGGGAAAATAGAGTGCCTTGCCAAAGACAAATTTATGCCTGGAAATTATTCAAAGCAAAGCCTTGTATAAAATATCCAAGTGCTCCCCAAGTAGAACCGGAGGTTCAGGTCTACTGAGCAGTTCCTTATCACAAAGACTTTGGGTAATTGACTCAGACATATCAAATAAACTTTCTACAAAATTCACAAGTAAGCAGGTATGACATTCTAATGGGCTTCTTCATTAAGTCTTTCAGCAGGGGGTAATGTGTTTGAAATTAATGTGACATTTTCAACTCCAAAGAGTTTCAGTCTTCAGTTATTTCTCCACGCCTAATACTCTGCTGTATATGTAATTTATGCACAGTTGTGATCTAATACAAAGCTGTGTTTTCTAAGCTGCTGGAATCCGACATCTAACACTGAACAACACGCACACATGCGTGCATATCAGCACTGGGGAAAGAGCAACAGCGTGCCAGTGGGGTATAAACAGATTTCAGGAGAGGTTTCTCACTACAAGAGGAGTCACCAGGTCAAATAGTTTTTCCAGGCGGTGGCTGCTACTTCCTAAGACCACTGTGTGAGCAATTGTGCATAGATATTTTCAATTTGCTTGAGGATTTTCAACTATCTTCTTTCAAAAAGTATATAGCAACTGCAGTGAAGACACATTCTTTAGTCTAACAGCCTGGATCTTAAAAATAGTCACACAGGCAAAAGCTTCCATACTTATTAAATACTTACTTAAAATATTCAACTGTATATTATAATAGGTAAAGCTGAAAATGCCTGCATTAAGGACACAACTAGTTCTAAAGGAGCACTATTCACAAATCTGAGTACAAAGCAGATACCTGAAGTTTAATAGGATATGACCACTCTGTCTCTGTGTGTTCTCCATTCTGGAAGAGTGACTATCTGTCAGTGCAATATGTGAGATTGCAAAACTAAAAAGGATGAATATGAAACATACTGTCACGTGGTAACTAGGGAAACTGGTTTTTAAAAAAAGAGTGCTAGCAAAAGACTATGTTAAAGAAAGTGAATGTCATTTCCTTTCCTTGCAATATGAATGGGTTAGTCTTCCCCAGTTGAGTTTTATCCAACACTCTGTGCTATTATCATCATAAACCACTAAGCAGAAGCTCCCCAGATACTCCCCAGAGAGCGGCATTGAGCTGTACTAGCGCCTTTGCCATGTTACCATGGAAACATTCCCATGGCATAGCCCATTACAGAAACAGACACTTACACATCACTTCGGAAAAGCTTTCGGGGGAAGATTTCAACCCCCGTGTAAAAACACTGCAATTGTCTTTGCTCAAACTTTAAACCTGAATCTTGCATTACAGCCCCTGTGCAAGGATATGTGGGGCACTTTTTAAGGTTTGCTGTGCATCATTTAATATTGTGCAGATAGCTTTTACTGAAAGACTTAAACAGATTTTTAGGGAAAGCAACTGCTGCTGGCCAAAGCCTCTAGAGAAAATTCACCAAGGTATCCCAAAATGTTAAATACAGCGCTCTGCTTTAACACAGAAGAAGAAAGCATCATAAAATGCACTGTTGTAATTATCTCTCCCGAACTTAAACTGCTGACTCATTTCATCAAGCATAAATTGAAAAATAACAAACAACCCCTTTGCAGCCCCTCGCCTCAGCATCTGTGTCCTCCATCACCTAAATGAGGATCTTGATGAGGTTAAGTACAACAGTAGACCCTGCCCGATTGTTTCACATATTCAGCTGTGGGGAGCCATTATTCCGGAGGCCTGCTTGGTTTTGATTAAGTCACGTTTTATTATGCTGTCTCTGCACCCGTGTTGGGCTGTGTAATGAGTCTGGCGTAAGGACGATAAGGCTCTGATAAAAGATCCAACATAGCTGTTATGACTTCTCAGCTATCTCACATTTAAAAAAAGGCTTTAGTGGATGCTGAATCTAACTCTCAGTGGCAGGATGTTGTTTGTTTACCTCCAGGGAACAGAGAGAACAGAGGTAGGGTAAGCATCTTTTTGGCCCTAACTGCAAATACCAAACCTATTCTGATCGGATGTGTCCTACATCACAGTTTCTATGTCTTAAGCCACAGCCATCACTCACATCCAGAACACTGATTGCTCTTTTATGACATATCATTACGTCTGTGACTAATGAGTCACCAAGGAATAGGCTGAGGTGAGGTTATCAATATTGAGGAGCGACATAATAGGTGGACCTTTGCCGAGAACATACAGGATGACTCATGATGGATCTTTTGGTTTTAGGGTGTTGATTTTTGAAGTGACTCATCATTTCCACATGACCTTTAATTGCGCAAAGTGATAAGTCGATTCATCTTTGCAGGAAAAATGGTGTAACAGCTTTAATTGTGAAGTCTTAAGGGGCCTGTGTTGGCTGCCACTGATTAGTTTGGGTTGGACCGGATTAAACTGAATGGCAGGAGAATGTTGATTAATGTTAGAGTCACTCCGAACTCACTAATTCAACAGAAATCATTATTAGTGTGCCGAATTATTTAGCCCCTGACAAACAAATAGTTCATTTCCTAAGCTCATAAACCACTCGTGCAGCACACATTCATTTGACAATGACGTTTTTGCTCATCAACATTGCACCAAATGGTTGTGTTCTCATTTGTAATGAATACATATGCCAACATCATTTCCCGCTGAATAATTTGCTGAGAGCGTTGACAAATAGATGAAAATATGCAGCCACACTTTGTGCAAACTTCCCGCTTCAGGCAGGCATGTGCACGTCCTTGAGGAGCTGGAGCCAGTCCAGAAGCCTTAGGTACTTGGACAAGCAGATAAACAGTCACCTCTTTTCCCACCAGCGTGCCGACTCCATTTACCAGCAGGCCCAGCAACACCTGTTCCTGCTGAGATATGTATCAAGATGACATTTTAACATCTGTCCCAAAATCCCTCATTGAATCTCTTTTTTTGCTTTAACATCACAGATAAGATGACCTCTCTTTCAATGGCAAAACTTGAGAGGTTCATTAACTGAGTGAGAGAAATAGCCGCCATTATCCTACTACAAAAAGTATCACAATGAAGGACATACTGATTACACAACGCACCATCACAGCTCTTTCACTTGCATGTGGGATGGAGGCCTTAGATTTCACAGAAAGTCTGGACTGTTTCTAACTTCGACGATATAACGATTTGTTGCTCTTACTCCCTCATCCCACAAAATTGCCCATTTGTAGCATTTCATATGGCTGGCTCCTATAAAATAAATATTATCCCCACATTAAAGTCTGTGTAAAGTGAGAATAAATATGTGTTCTGAGTTTGACATATCACAGAAAAGTGTGTTGCCAAATTTGAATGATAAAAAAAATCGTCAAATATATGAAATTAGGCTTCAAAGTTGTGTAAAACTCCTTTTTCTCTGCTACCAAACACTGTGGGAGTGCCTGCAGAGTCCGCTGAAACCCCGCCCCTTACCAAGTCTCACCTGTCAATCAAAGTCACCACCTCTACCCGAAACATGGACGCTACTTCTGAGAGCTTTCTGCTGCTAACCCAGCTGCTGGTTAGCTCGGCGGCTAACTCGGCTGCTAGCTCGGCGGCTAACTCAGCTAACCAGCTAACTGTAGAGTGTAGTAGTAGTAGTAGTGTGTGCTGAATGTATTTATACCTCTACAGCAGAAGGGGCGGGTTTATGCTAATCACCGCCACGTTAGACCCGCCCACTAAATCCTGAACACAGAAATCTTGAAACACAGTTTGTGAAGCCTAGCTCCACAATTCAAATCTAAATGGTTGAAATGCTTTTTACACCTTTTTTAGAAATACATTTATGACCTATTTAATGTGTTTAGAAGAATGTCTGAATTCACTTTAGAAGGTCTTTAAGGTATACTCTCAACAGGAGAGATAAGATAACCTTGCAGCAAAACTGATTTTTTAATTAGGCTCATTGATGAATATTGTTTAAAAACTAACAACTTGGTGAAAGATGTGCACACTCTGCTTGATAACTGCGGGTTTGGCATGCTATTTTTTAATGATGACAATTATGAAAAATGTGTGAGAGAAACTGTGTTTGCAGAGAGACACTGGGCTAATGACAAATGGTCTAAACCAAAACTGCATACATTTAAGATGATAACATTTGAATGTGGAATAGACTATTAAGTTGTATATCATTTATCTAAGAAAAGAATATCTTCATGTGCACTGGGACTTGGGATTTTACCACTGAAATGTTGAAATGGATGGACTGTGAGTCTGGAGGAAGAAAAACAGATTTAGTTGATGTACCACCTTTATGGCATGAAAAATAGCAATAGATTTTTTAAACATAGATTCAGCACAAAGATTGAGTTGGCTATTTACATACAAAACATTTAAGTTTGCCAGTTATTTGGAGAAGATTGGCCTGAGAGATAAACTTTAGGCATCTAGGGTTTAGTTTCTTTCTTCTGCTATCAGGTGTACATTGTATTTGGAACTGCAAAAGTATGTAGAAATACATATAAAAACTGGTGGGTTTTTTTTGGTGTTGTATGTGTGCGTTTGATATTTGCCTAATATCTGGCATGAAATGTAAATAAAAACTAACAGCTAAAGAATGAAATGTAATCAAGAATGGAGATTTGTCCACACATGCCATATGTTAGCATTACACTTCAAATTGAAATAACACGACTCTTCTTGCACTGCCGACACAGTGCCACATTGTCTCATGCACTAGTTGCCTGTTTTTATTAGTATTTAATGTGTGATTTTATTTATAATCTTTAAAAACAGTTCATTGTAACCACATTAAAACTAAGATTCAAAGATTTCAATTCTGTGCTGGCCAAAATTCCAAAACATCCCAGAATTAATTTTTTCCATGGAAACCAGTAGTGTTAAAAGACATCTAAGAGCAGATTACCTTCTCCTGATTCAAAACATCAAAAATGACAGCACAACACTTGAAATCACTTGATTTAATATCACCCCCCAAAATAAACATTTCTTTTCATTGTTTTCCCATCAAAATGCCATTAAAGTTACAACAATACTGTCTCTGTGTAAACCCTCACAATCCGAGAAAGGGATAAGCAATCAGTTTGGGGGTCAGGAGGGGTGGTATAAGGCAGATGCTGGCTGGTTAATTGGCTGTCAAGAAGTTGAGCTAAAACATAGCACTCCATTCATATGATGTGATGAACAAGAGGAGAGTATAGATATTGGGATTCGAAATAGTGGTGTGGGGGTAAGCTTTTGTGTGGCGCAGTTTGTTGCATGACTCATGCCTATTGTATAATAGTTTAAGGAACTTCAACAGCTTCATATGTCTGACTTATTATTTTCTATAACTTTAGAACTCATAGGAAACTGAAGGAAGTTCATAAAAGTTATTAGCTATCAATCAAAACGTGTCTTACTTCTTATTGTGAACTATAAAACTGAGACTGGTATTATCAGTCAGACACGTGTTCACAGTCTACATCAGACTTTTTTAAAAATTAAAAAAACAAGAGAGCTCAGATTCATTTTGACTCTTGTATCTACAGTATGATTTTACCCAAGAGAACCACATACTGCAGTGTAGTTAAAACACAGGGCCAGGACATTAAACTAAGACGAGGAACGTAAAACCCTGATGCAAAAGAGAGACAGAAATTCACCAAGCAATATACTCCTCTCTTGACATTCCTTTTGACAATTACTTATGTAATACAATTGCTTGCCAGCTGGTGGTGGGAAGCAATTTGACAGTTTTATCACAACTTTGACAAAAGTAATTTACTTGGTACAGTCCTTTTGTGCTTCTGTGAGAAATAAATCATCCAAATAAAAATAAATAAATGGCACCCCACCAGAATTTGACAGTTCAAGGTCTTCCAACTCCAGCACAAATGGTATAGACTTCACCTAGCATCATAAAAGTGTGAGCTGCCAGCTCCGTGTGCTGTGATCCATCATCTATCTAGGGGACACTTTGGTGGTCCATTGCCATTCATAGGACAGCTGGGACTGTAAGCAAGCAGCTGTTTAAAGCGTAGCTTCCCAGCAAGCGTGCTGAGTTTAAAGAAACGGAATATGGAATTGCTCTAAGGTTGATTTTTTTTCTCATTTCTAAGTCTTAAAAGCCTTTTTTATTTTCTGCCATAGTATGTTAGGATCAATGTGAGCTCCAATACAGTATATTGAAGTTTGTTTAATAGTGTGTATTTTAGAGATTCTACTTAGAAAAATATCAAGTTGTCTGAGTATAACCTTGGCTAACTCCCCAAAGGTGTAATAAGGCAGACATATTTAAACTCGTGCCTGTCTGCAAACATTTTTGTACAGTTCTGTGTTTCAATAAAATTGTGATAATTCCTTGCATGGGATACTAGTCCATTTTAGATTAGTATTGAATTCATAGAAAGAACATATAACAGTCTTGCCATAAATTCTACATTCACAGAGCTTATACATTTTCAGTTTTTGTTGACATTGTCAGAAAGGTGATAATTGTACTTTATGTTTATTATTAGGGTATCTGTTGGTAGTACTGGGGTGGAGAAGTGTTCTAATGTTTTCCCCTCTCATGTATGACAGAATATTAGGAACACTATTCAATATAATGAACCCTAGTACACCACCACCACCCACTATGACCTCAATAATAAACATAACAACAATAAAACCTATAAATTTTGTAAATGTACAATTTATGGCAGATATGTTATATTGGATTGCATTAGACTGCACCTAAAGTGGCTAGTGAATGTATTTACAAATACATTCTTATATTGTGGTATTAAACACAGCATGCAATTGTCGCTTAAGAAAGTTAGTACGTCAGTACTTCAAGTTTTATCTGAGTGGTGAAAGAAGTTTTCAAAAAAATGCATATTTCATTTGAAATGAAAGCTCCTTTTTTAGAGTTATTATGCTCAAATGAGCTTCTGAGCATTTTGCGTTATTGATGTAGGAAATAAAATATTCTGATCCTCACAGAATTATTTTGAATTTTATCAACCTTAATCCTCAAAGGAGTGCTAAATATTTGCCAAACATTATAGATTAGGGTTGCAGTCTGCATACTCATTTCAGCAGGAATCATTCATGTTTACTGATTAGAGATTAACCATAGACTACATGAACATTTAAAAGACACCCACTATTACAGATTTTCATAAAGCCAACTCCATTAGTTGTAAAATATCTACATTTCAGACCATCAACCACAATATTTCTGTGAAAAAGCACTGATACCCCTAGGATGGAGCTTGTTGATCATGTTGCAGTTGCTGTCGCGGTGGGAGTTGGCTTTGATGTAATATTGTGATATTTCATTTGATTATGCTGATTTGATTGTGCAAGGTCATCCATCCTGCCTGATGTCTCTCGATATCCTTCAAAAGCATTTTGCTTTATTGGCTTGCTGGTCGCTTCGCCAGAATTTCAATGGTTGTTTGATGGTATTAATGCACCATTTGAATGCAGACCCCGAAGTTGAGGAAGGGGGGGGGGGGGGGCATGTGGAGAGAGCATGCATGGAATCTGAAAGTCAGATGTCAGAGGAGTCAGTGGAGGGGAAGAATTTTCTCAAAATGCAGATACTACACTGGAGTGGAATATCAAATGTTCAAATCTCTTTCAGGGATTTTGGAGTGTGACTAAAAAAGGGAGCTTTTCTCTTTCAAATGGCACCAAACCCACTACATATTTTTCAAAAAGGGTTCTGCCAGGCTTATGCCTCTTTGAGGAAAAAAGCCAAGCATTTACACCTGCAAATGAAGTGAGTGGCGAACAGATGTGAAGCACACCTGTGATGAAACTGCAACAATTGTCATTCTTTCCATTCACTGATGTAAGATTCGACAAGGAACAGAAGGATCCATTATTCCAAGACCAATATGCCTATAGTGAGCCACCATTGAAATCAAATACCACATCTGGTCCAGGAAATCTTAAACATTACAGCTAGAAATGAACACACACACAGGAACGGGTTATGCTACCTAGCCACTATAGCTCTATATTGAAATATAATCAAAATATATTGGTATGGTCATCGTGATTATTGACAATGCAACAGAAATTAGCGCTATTACAGAATTGGATATTTAATCAAAACAAAGTATGTCTAACATTAAATATCTCTACTTGTCTGGAACGTGAAGAAAATGAAATGTGTCCGATGAGTCATTGCTTGGGGAAATCAATTCATTTAGTCATACAGAGGTGCTAAGCTATTTATTGCCTGTCAGCATGAGCTGTTAGTTCAATTTAATTTCTGGCTGCAGAAAAGAACAGAGACGCTACAGAGGAAATTTGAAGAGAACCACTATATTTATGCAAACAGGATGTGTTCTTTTAAAATGACATCTACATGTTCAAATATCTTTTTGTCCCTATGGTGTTTCCCTGTGGTACCACAATAGCATCTAGAGGCTTGTATTAGACTGGCAAGTTATCTTTTTCACAAACATACTACAACTGTGTCTACTGCGAATTCGACCACACTTTCCAGCTGCCACAAAAGACAATAAAAACACACACATTTGGGCAATGCACCTTAATAACTGCCAACACTAAAACACATACAGGAGTGAAAGCACAAAAGAAGATGCTAGAAGTGCTCAAAGTCAAGAACTTTTCAGAAATTGTGGCTGTTTATGGCCGCAACAGCAAAGAAGGTGATGGCTAATGTTGGAAAGCTAATTGCAAATTAGAAATTAGAGAAGTTTTGTTATTGTTTGTCTCTCATCATTAGTGGAACAGAGTAGTGTGTTAAGTGTGCCCTAAAAGTGGTACAAAAGGCTTTGAGATCACCTACTGTAAAACAGAAAGTTTAGTGTCTTAGACTTAGCTAAAAGGTTCACTAAATCAAGACAGCTAATTTCTGTCAGCCTGAGTGTGCTCGTTGGGCTCAAAGTTCCCTTAGGTGAACTACTACTATCAGCTTTTGCTAGCATTAACAAGCTAACATTCAGCCACTGACATGTAATTCAAAGCATTAAGGTTAGCTTGTTAACATTAACCTCTTAACGCACGCTGTTCCGTCTACGGGACGGGACGGATGTTAGGAGGTAGCCACACGTTCTTCTGAATGTTTTAAACACCAACCCTTAAACATATGTATTCATGACGTACATTGTTAGAAAGCTTAGATGCTCTTGATTCATTCAAGACCACTCACGACTCATATGGTTGCTCACAGCCGTAATAGTATTAGCGATTAGCTCGGCTAGCCCCTGAGCTAAGTAAGAAAAGCTATAATGCTACATACCTTCAAAGTCTTCCCTTTATCCACAACGATCATCTTATGACTCAGGACTTTCTGTACAGCTCGCCAAGTATCCATTCTTGTGAAATATGAAATCCGTTTCCATAAAACCGAAATACTTTCCTCAATATGTCCATGTATTTAGTCCAACACGTAACGTAATAACACAAATCACAAACAATATACGGTCCGTTTACGTCATTTCCTGACCTGCGCGTCCATCTCAGAGTACACGTGACTAGATGTTTACTACCGTGAGCCTCTTCTGCTTCTGACGACACCACACACACAAGCCAATCGGTGTTTAGGATTAGGCAGTACATGTCTCCAAAGCCAATGAGGACATGTGACCGACAACAATGACGACATGGCTTTGATTGACTGCTGTTCCAGCCTATGGAAATATTCGGTGAAATGAAGTTGATAACCTTTTAGCCAATAGTCTGAGGTTTCCAACGGTGTATGACTATTAGTATAAGCTATTAGTTTGGCTGTCCATAAACAAACTCCAAGCGTAACCGGCGTGCGCCCTGTGCGTAAAAGAGTTGAACCATATATCATTACGCACACGGCATTTTGGTACACGGTTGGTTCTTCTTCGACTTGACATATGACTTATAGCAAAATAAACAGATAGATAGATAGATATGGCCAACAAAAAATATATGGTTATATGTAATAATAATAATAATAATAATAATAATAATAATAATAATATGGTGTCAGCTTTCATTAGAGACCAAGATTTTGATTGTAGGCAAAGGGGATGTGAAGTTATAGGTGTTTGATTGTGGTTATACAGCTTTGGTAACCAAGTGTCCATTTGGAGTCTCCAAAAAGGACCTGAGGAAAACGCATGGACATACCTGTTGAAAAATAACTCTGAAAAATTCATCTTTTGGTCTTTTGACTCAAAATCTGGACTGCATGAAGCCAAGACCTGTGGCTGTGGCCTCATTGTGTCTATATCTCGCTGAGAGGTCCCTGAATGTCTGTACACATGTCATTGTAAAGGCAAACCTATGGGCGAGTAAACAACCCCATCATTGTAACCTCTGCCACTCTTTGTCAGTAAGTCACAGAATCACACTGAGAGTGTTTCCTTTCCAATGATACCAGACACATCTCTGAGTCTCAAACTATGTGGGATCTGTGCTGCTCACAACTTGGGCATGTCGTTTAGGCTAACAGCATAAAAAACAGGGGCGTGTGTTAAGTGGTTAAAACATTTAGCATGTAGTGTTAGTCTTTTATACAGTCTATGGTTAGTATATCAAGTGCTCTTTCACTACGCTTATATATAGCTGCAGCCAATGAGGACTAGGTCATTAGTTGCTATGGTACTGTATCTTCAAACCTCAATGTTGGACAAATACAACTACTTGTTGGTGGTACTGGATGAAGATTCATTCATCCAGTGAGGACCATTCATGTATGCACTGTACTTAACAGTAATCCTCTTTGTAACTAGCAAAATATTTTATTCTGGCTTTATATGGTGAACCAAAGATGAAGCCAAACTGACATCCCTAAAGTCACGCAGTTAGAGTTGCCAAAACAGGGTTCGTGCTGTGTCTCCCCTCCTCCAAGTGTCTTTTTTGCTTAAAATTTCTACTACTGTGCTTTTGATATTTGCAGCTTTGTGTGTTTTTCAGTTAATGTTTGTGCTTTTGCTTTTTGTATTTGTTTTGGTATTTACACTCTTGACTCGAAGCTTATTCCTCCCAATGTTTCCGCTATTGTATGCGTTTTGTCCTTTGGGGCCACTGTCACAGTTACCATGTCTACCAATAACATGAAAATGACATTTCAACTCCCCAAACATTGAACACAGGAGTCTATATTTACACAACAAAACTGAACAGTACTTGCAATGCAGTAAGAGTAATATTTTTCATTCCCACTGTTTAAACTGGACTTTGCAGGAAGCCATGCTATAACATGTTACATCCTTCCTAGTCCCTCTTGGAAACTTGACTTTGCAATACAACAGTAGAATTGGTATTTCTTGACACCCATTAAGTATTTACCAGAAGTCCACCAAGCCTAAAGCCGACATCCAACATGCAACATCTTACAGCACACCGTGAGTCACATATGATGTCTTCCAGAACATCAAGTACTAAAGTATGTGGTGTGAGTTTTAATAAGAGACAGATATTCATTGTTTCTGAATCTGGAATCCCTGAGAGTTTTAAGAGATAGTTTTGCAGTACAAGTTGAAAGGAAATCTGAGAGGAAAACCATAACCCTAAAACAGTTTTTGAGGACAGCAGTGTATTTGAATATCCCTATCCAAAGGCTCGGTGACAATGAGGGAAATGACAGATGCAGCCACTAAGTAGCTAGATGAAGAAGTCAGCACAAGAACTTTCTTTTTTTTTTTAATATAATCTTGTTTTTGACCTTCATAATAGCAAGTATCATATCTTTATATTTTAACATGGTTCATTGGGTAATTTGAATTCAGAAAGTACCTTCTCAACAAAACAGTATCGTCTCGCTTCCATCAATCCATTTTTCAGCCTGCCCATTTTGAGGTCTGCTTAAAAAGCCATTTATCTGCTCACACCAAATCATAATTGACATCATAATAGCAGAAAAATTACACCGATAAATAGTCACCAGTCAAAGACACCGCTAGCACTCAGAATCTTTGTGTCCCTTTTTTTTTTTTTTTACTAAAGTGGACATTTTTCTCTTGAGATCATCAATGAGTACAAAGATACCTGCACATAAATGCATAGAGAATGGTGCATTTAACCCTCCCACCCTCATTCCTCCCATGAAATAACCCTTTTAAATGCAAATGCCCAGGAGGCAACCAGCATCTTATCGTACTTTTCATTGTCTCCTTTGAGGTTGTGGGGTAGGGAGCTGTTTTGCTCTGCATCTGCATGTAATTGCACACATGCCACAACCTTACAGTTTATACTGGAACGAAGGAGTAAATTAAAGGGAAAAAACAACACTATTACGCAAGAGGGTGCTATTAATTATAGCCACTATAAATTATAAATAAATCTAAAGTTACTCTGGTGGATAAAATTGGCAGATTATTTACACTGGTTAATAGGTGAAGACAGTTGGACCATTTCTTTTGGGGGGGTTTCTGCATCTTGTCGGAAAGCAATGGGAAATATTTTTTTGTTCCATTTGACATTGGTGTCAGAAACCAAATTAAACATTGGGAAGGTGCAAATGATTGAAGTACACAGTGTTATTAATACTATTCACTAGGTAGCAACCTAATGCATAGCTGCAACTAACAATTATCATTACATATCATTATCAACTAATCTCATGGTATTTTCTTGATTATTCAATTCAGTTTGGTCTAGAAAACAGAAAAGAGTCAAAAATGTCATAGTATCCCAGAGGACACTGGTGGCATCATCAAATCTTTTTTGTCTGATAAACAGTGCAAAACCCTCAAAATACTCAATTTATTATAATATAAAACAGAAAATCAAATGTTCACAGTGAGAACCAGGAACCATAAAATGTTTAGTGTTTGTGCTTGAAAAATTATTTAAAAGATTCAATTATGAAAATGGTTGATTTTATTTCTTTTGGTTGACTGATCGTAGCTTTACTATGCATAAAACAAACTCAAAAGTATCTCTCAATGGCAGCACAACACTGCTGCCACCTATTTGGGCTTGTAAATCTATAGACATAATACCGTTTGCAGCAAGCTGTAACACTGACTCTGTGAGAACCTCTACCATCGCAGAACCAATTTTTGCCCTAATCGCATTACTAAATTACATCACTGCATAGAAAACTTGACTTTCATGCTGCTTATGACCATTTTGACTGTAATGCGAACAAATAAAGCATCTCTTGCTCACCCCCTCTCAGATTAGACATGTTATCATGGATATATTATGGCAGAGTAATACTGCCATCTAGTGACCGGAAAATAAAATACACGTGCTATGACTATAAACATCCATCCAACACAGAAGACATGCATTCAGTTGATGTAGGGTAGGCCTTGATTTGTTTAATTAACAGTAAATATTTACAACATTCCAATATGGAGTAATAACACAACATATTTTAAAGAGTACTTTCAAAAAACACTAATTCATGGTTCATAAAAAGACTATCAGTACTATGCTGTGAATGTTGTGCGGTATGATTCAAGTCTTTCGTCTGTGACCTAAATTATACACAGTCTATAAACCCATCAAACCATACAAAAATAATGAGAACATGTTAAACGTGTTTTGCAACAGAAAGCTTTTTCCCATCACTCGCTTTCATCAGAGCCTTGATGGCCCTGGCCCTCATTTCCAACTCCAGCAGCTCCAGTTGCTGAATTGACGGCTGACATACCGCCGGCACACAACTTGAAACGGATCCACCTTCAACAGGTGAACTGACGTCTGCAGACAGCAGTGGTTCGCTCTGTTCTTTCTCTTCCTCTTTGCTTGAAGTGGAGGAGAATGCTAAAATCTCACTGACACTTTTGTCTATATCACTTTGGATGTCTTTCTTTGCCTCTTTTGGTTTAGAGTCTGTGGGAGGCTCTGGATTTGCCGGGTTTGTGCTTTCCCCACTGTTGTCCCCTACTTTTACTGCCCCGACCTCAGCTTTAACAGACTGCTCCTCTTTGGGTCCCTCTATGTCACTATCGTAAGTGTCTGCATTTATGCTTAGAACATCGCTCTCCTCGCCTGAGCCACCACCCTCTGTAAAGAAAATGACAGACATTTTAAATGTAAAACGGTTCTTTTATAGCCTTTTCTGTCTTTGAAGTCTTTGATTGAATGCCTGGGTGTGTTCTTTCTGCGCATTACATATTAAATTACCTTGCTTTGGGTCCTCAGTTTTTGCAGTTTCTTTGAGGCAAGATGTAGAGTCCACATTATTGTCTTGCCTTGATTGGGGGGAACAAATGAAATAAACACATAAAAAGTATGAGAAAGGAAAAGAACACGGTCTACTTTACTCTGAAATTGCATCCTGAATGAGTTAGGAAACTGTTCACTCACTGGCTCTCAGAAGTCTCTGTGTTTTCATCACAATTTCCAGATGTCAGTTCTTCCCCTAGACACAATAAACAACAGTCTTAACCGATACTTGATTGTTCAGACACTCAGCACAGACAGCAGTGAAAGCAGGTGTGAAAAAAAAGTCTTACCTGCTAGAATATGCATAACGTTTTTCTCTGAGATCTGCTCCAGTTGCTCCCAACACAGCTTTCTGATTTCCTCTAAACCACAGTCCTGTGAAAGGAAAAATGTGATTAAAAAGTAAAGATGGAAGATGTTTCTCAAACAAACAACTGCAATGATCGGTTAGGGTAACAAAACTTTGGTATCTGCTCTTTCATTTTACTTTACAATTGTGCCAAAACAACCCCCCCCCCTCCCCCGATATGAAGTGCACCATGACAACAAAGATGGAACAAACAGTGTGAATATGGCTGTGGTCACATACAGGGATTAAAGCAAAAAAAAAATCTTCTGACTGAAATTTTTATAAACTGTTCACCATCTACCTTTTCATAGAAACCCTTTAAAAACGGCAAATTGTTCTCCTGCTGAACAAGATTATATTTCACCCACTAACCAATGCTGCTCTTTTCTAAATGAAATAGAAAAGATTACAGGAATTAATAAGGCATATTGTGGTCTGTATAACCACAGTGGGGGTAGGAGCATAGTATAAAAGTATAAAAGAAATGGACGTTACATCCGTGACGTCACCCATTGGTTTGTGGACTGCTGCTCAGAAGCCAATAGTTTCGAATCTAGGCAGCGCCATCTTGAATATTTCAGGTGCATGCCGGGAAAAAAAGAACACGGATTCTACTTATATGGGCATGAGGCGAAGTCATGGGCGGAAGTATGGACGGAGCCAACGGCGGAGCGGGGAGGTTGCGATTGGTTGCGAGGGCTGGATCTCAAGGACATTGGTCAATCAACCTGCCAATCACGACGTAGCCACGCCCTAATGCATACCCTGCTTTATCGTCAAATATAAAATCAGGGAGGCCAAAATTTCACAAATGAACATCATACTGCATTGAAGAAGGCTTTAAACTAGCTATTGAGACCATAAACATTTTGAAAATGTTTACTGAGGTTAGAAATCAAGTGAGAAATTGGTGAATTCTCCATTGACTTGTATAGAGACGGAAGTCCTTTTGACACCAAAACGGCCGCCCCCTAGTGGCCTTTTGATAGAATGCAGTTCTAAGTTACTTCCGTGGTGGCCTCATTTCAGAGGACCGGAACTCCCCGCCTCGGTAGGAGGTATAAATGTTCAGAAATCGTTTGTGTTTTATTTTACCTTATGGGCTTTACTCGTGCTCATAGCAAGACATCTGTCACGTTTGAAATCAATCGGATGAACGGTTCGAGAGATATGCGAATAACAGACAAACAGACAACCGGACAAACAAACAGACAGACAGACGTTCCTGTCATTTATAGATAGATGTAGGGTATCACGTTATATATTATTATTATACTGTACCTCTGTAATTCTAACCGGATCTGCATTGATCTCATATATGGCCTTTCAGCAGTTAAACTGACAGAAATCCGTCATAGCGACGGAGAACTTTAATCCCTGCATGTCTTTCCAACATGTTAATTAGGAAGACAACACTTGCTAAAGCAGAAAATAAGGTCCATTAAAAACAAAAAATAATGTTTGTAAAAGTACAGGGTGGAAATTCAAAGCTGCATTTCAATGGTTATGTAACGATAAAGGTCAGCCTGTTTCTCAGCTCTGTCCTTTAGTAGACAACTGCTCTTCACTCTTCACACATCATTTTTTATGAATGAAAAACTTGTGTTTAAGGCTAGTGTGATAACTCTCATACTACTCTGAGATAATGTTATTCAAAACTGACATTTACATTCAGCCTGTCTTATTTTCTTTCATTCTGAGGAGCTGAGTTCACAGCTACTGTATATAATATTGAGTCGACACGCTAAAATGTCACCTTGAGTTCATCAGGCAACATCTTCCGCAGCTTCCTCTCCCCCAGAACGTGGAAACACTGCTCCAGCATCTCTTTCTTGTCAGTGACATAAGCTGTGATAGGCTGGAAGGGCAGGCTGAGGTCCAGTCCTCCTTCCTCAATGTCACTGCCAATCCTGTCCAGCTCTGCGTCAGCAAGCTCATCCTTAGAGTCCTGCTTCAGGAAACAATATGCGTTACTGAGATACAGTGTCAGGAAAACAATAATTGTACTAAACAATGTAATTATATTAAAGGTTTTGATGTGGCTAACATTAAACCTAGACTTGAGTCAAACATTCTGCAGTTTGTTGATGTAGAAAATGTTCTAGAAAAATAGAAAAATGTTCTGTGTCAAACGACTTTTACATCTTTGTGTTTATTTAAGGGGCTCACGTGATATTGTAACAGACTCTAAGTAGTGCTAAAATGCTTAAATACAGCAAGTATTGTGGGAAAAGGCAATTATCAAGTAGTGCTGCAATCTATATGAAGCAAATTATCGTAACTTTTGAACGGATGAAGCATTTTAAAAAAGGGATTCAAATCAAATCAATGTACAGAAAAGGTAATTAACCAAGCCAAATGTATTGTTTTGTGTGCTCAAATTCCACAATGTAACAGAAATATACAAATCTGATGGGAGCCACTCTACACTCAGTGTTTGAGAGGCTCCCATCAGGCCACAGGCTGCACTGTCCACGCTGCAGAACACAAA
The DNA here is from genome assembly GCF_027409825.1 of Scomber japonicus. Lineage (NCBI taxonomy): Eukaryota > Metazoa > Chordata > Actinopteri > Scombriformes > Scombridae > Scomber > Scomber japonicus. The sequence continues at coordinate 13,302,675 of NC_070599.1, read as the reverse complement.
GGAGGAGGGCCACCTTTGTCCCCACAGCAGTCCAGCTCCTGAACACTGACCCCTCCCTGTCCCAACATCATTGCCCCTCGACTGACTGAATGCACATAGCACACAGCACTTTAGCATGAAGCACAGAGCACTTTGACTGTGATGGTCGCTGAAAATACTCTGACTATAGCACAACGGTCTCCAATATTCTGTGTGGTTGACTTTATTTATGTAAATGGGGGGAACTAAATTTAGAAAGCCCTCAGTATAATGCAATATGCAATGTTACATTATACATTCATAAAGGTAGGACTTTGTGCAAGGCTGTTATTTTATTTGACTGCATTATTTAAGTAGATGTAACTTATAAACTAACAGCTGCGTGTAAATGAATTTAAATTAGTTTTCATTTCAGACATTGCTGCAAAAGAAATAGAGTTGTCAATTGATTGTAATTTAATGATAATTTTAATGCATGCAGCTAAACATTGAATAAAAGAAAAAGAAAAGAAAAACGACCTAATATAAATAACAACTGGACCAAAGCCTCAGTGCAGACACAACTACATGATCTATCTATGCCACAGTATACATCATTTCAACAATAATATCTAATGTTACACCCTTTTGGATAACAAAAAGACCAAGATGAATTCTGTTTCTTCTCTGTACTGACTGTGGTATAAGCGCGGGGAAAAACATAGAAGATAAAATACACAGATGACTGACAAATTAAAGGAAAAATCAACCTTAATATATCATCTAATTTGCTGTTTTGATGATGGAGGTGGAGAGCACTGTCTAACGCATTGGTCCAAAAAGATGAGGATGACTCATTTCTCTATCACTGTTTTTCCACACCTCTTTAGACCAGTGCCTCTGCTTTTCTTCACCATTGAACTCTCAAATGTGCTTTAATCTTTGTAATGAGGGGTTTATGCACTGCAACCCCACAATAATACCACTCTCTGTGTAATTGTTGACAGATCTTGGTGGGTCTTATCACGTCCTGCATTGACATTCTCAGTTTCCTAAGGAAAAGTTGCTCTTCTGTTTTTTCCTTACACATTGCATTTAATGCACGGGCATCACGGTCATCAAATGTGAGCTGTTGACCACACCTTTTAACCCTACTTATTGATGTCTTTCCCATACATCTAAATACAGATGTCACTATAGTCACTGTTCCTATTGAAACACCAGCCAGTTGAACAGTCTTTGTGACTGAAGCTCCTACTATCCGTGCCCCAACAATGAACCCTCCCTTGAAGTCACTTAAATCTTTTCCTCTTGCCATCTTTATACAAAACCAGAATCAACTGGGCCGACTCAGCATTTTTATACCCGCCACAGAGCATGATTGGACCATGTGTGGAACCCCTGCCCCCAAGGTTTTTTCCTTTGTCACCTGTCTGTATATAATAGAAAAATAAACAGGAACCCTACTGCTGCAAATGTGAGTGTCAGAAGGATTGAATGTCATTGTTGTGTTTCTACTTAAGTTGAATGGTGATGAACAGGAAGCATTCACCTCTCGCAACATTTCGTATAATGTGGGAAACAAAACGTAGCCTATCTTGGCATTTTATACAGCTATCCTCAATCACAGAATAGTTCATATTCAACCAATGAACCTGTATAATAAGTGTCAAACTCCTCACAAGACGCTAGCTGCTCTGCTAATATATGTTTTACCCCAGATAAAAGTAACTTGAAGAGGGGTAAAAGTTTGATTTGTTGTAAGAAAAACGGGGGGAAACTGCGAACATATTGAGAATTTGAGGTTTAGACGAGGACATTTACGTGTTTTGTTCTCGTTTCCAACAGCAGCCGTCACCACGACAACCACGGACGCAATAGTCACCAGTCAGCACGGTCACCAGTTCCACCGTAACACCGGTGCTACAAATAAGCGAATGAACAAGAAAGAAAAGCTAAAATGTCCTTAGAGGCTAATTTATCATCACAACTCGTTCACCATTAGGAAATCATATTCAAACGGCATTGTTTGGAGAAGTCGACTGCATGTGCTTTATGATATCGCTTCAGAAAATAAACTAAACAGGAACGAACAAAACAAGACGAGCTCGACACTGGCATGCTTGTCTCACCTCCAAGTTGGATTCGGTGCTTCTGCGTTTACCAGCCTCGTGCCGTTCTTCAGATTGGGAATGTTTCCTTTTCTTTTCGGTGCTGTTTGACTTCTTTTTGAGCATTTTTAAGGCTAAAGAAGCTCTTCACTTGTTAACTCTGAAGTTAGCTGAAAATTGAACGTCGCGGGAAAAATGCGTCATTAGCAGGCGACAACTTCTTCTTCGAACAGATTTTTCGGCAGGCTGTATGCTACGGCGCGTAATGCTGCCCCCTGACTGTCAGTAATATGCTGCAGGCCACTGGCGTTCATATTTTTAGATTTGTGGGGAGGAGAGGACAGGAAAGGAAAAGACAAGAGGGCTATATCACTGCTTTCTCCACCCATCCAGACCACATTAGAACACTTACCAATATCAGTCTTCCTAAATGACACCAAGAGTTTATTGTGTTTAAAAGTCTCTTGAAAGAACTTAATCTCTGTGCCCATAAGTATGACTGGTTGACAAGTGACCTTGTTTCAGGACTTGTGTGGATCAGTGAATTTAGGACTAATGGAGTTCAACTATAATAAACTTTTGGAAAAGTCTATTTAGATGGCAAGGGAGTTAATAAGGATCCAGTCAGTGTTCCAAAATATAACAACACAATAACACCAGAGATAACAGACGAACTTGGAAATCAGCTGCCATCTGTCAGACTTATTCATCAAACCAAAAGTATGATATATATAAAAAATATGATTTGAACATGAAATTAACCTTTATTTAATAACAAGCCTTACAGGTATAAACTATAAGGGTATTAAAACATTATAGGTGAGTGTAGCCTGAAAGTTCTCACTTACAAACTACCACACAGCCACAAAGACGATCATTCTGGTTCTATGTAATACTCTGTCAATCTTATAGCCGCACAGCTGTCTGTATTTTGACTGAATCGTTCCCTCATAGTGAGAGGTGCCGTTCCTGTGACCTCTCAAGCTGCTGATGGAAGTGCAAATACATTCAAAATGTATCCCATCATCGTTTTACACTTCAAAGCTTGCTCAGATTACTGGTGGCAGTCAATAACAAGTCCTCTTCCTGTATTTCACACAGTCTTGCCATCTCCCAGTTTGCATCTGTCTCACCATTTCATCAAATGCTGTGTATCGGATTCATTATCGCAAACCCTTCAAACCTACAGCTGCAGCTCATCTACATCATTCAATGCTTTTTTCTTTCATATTTTAAACCAGAAAGCACCATCCACTTTGGCGATGTATATTTATTTCAATGGAGTTTGCAAAGATATTTGGGGCACCATAATTACAACACATGCCTATAGGTAATTCATATGTTTAGACCTTACATTAATAATAAAGCCAACACAATGACATGTAAAATGTGCAGTCCATTGCTTTAATGCATTATACATGGCCTGTGAAAATATGTTAAAACAGCATCAACAGTGAAATATGACACCAAGATGTTATTCTGCAGATAGATTCAATGTGAAGTCCTCAAAAACAAATGATGTCCTCGGATATAAACACAAAACACTACAAGCAAGACTGAAGATACACCAGCACAGAGGTCTATTTTTCTCATGCATACCTTTCAGTCTATGAGATTTATATATCACATATTCATACAGTTTTATGTTGAAGGCCTTTTTGTGGAAACTAACACAATCCTTGGATCCCCTGCAAAAGTTCATGAACTTAACTTTAAGGACAAGCTCGTGCTAACTCTAAATGATCTCCTGTCTGGAACAGAATTACATCTAATTTTGCCAATAAACATCTCTGCTGCTCTCTTCAGCAGGCCCCCCCTATAACCACCCAGGTATCATGCATTTTCTTTAGCTGGAGCGAGACACAGGTTTCAAGGTGGTGACGACATCAGCAAGCTGTAAATAACACTAATTGGCTTCCCCGCCTCTGCCTGAAATAAGGTGGGAGCCTATACGATGACTGCCCGGGCACCATGGCGACAGCTGTCTCCACATAATGCAGGTTGTTATCCTGATGCCAGTCGCCAAATTATGCAGTGGATATGGTGGGAGGCGCACATCGATCACAATCACGTCACAGTGTGTTTTCTTTGCAACATCTGCTCCCATGTGTGTGGATATCACCTCGTTAAAAGGGCAATGATGGAGCTGGCACTGTTGAAGGGGACGCTGCAATTGGGAGCCGTGGAAAAGATCAGAAAAACAAACCCCCAACCACACTCTGGATGTCTGTGTGGAAATTCTGAGACCTGTAGCCAAATCAGTTCTCACAAAATTTCATAGTTAGCCTTTGCTGTATTTTTTACAGTTTAACACCACAAAATGCCTGGTAAACCTACTATAAAATATGGGTATAAAGCATGACTTTACAGTAACTTCCTGTATTTTTTGAATTTGCGTTAATTTACTGTTTGTTTTTAACACATTAGTGGTAGTGCTACTTTAGTTACATGATGTCAATGTCCAGTCCTTAAAAGGATTGATCTGGATGTTTCATCATAGGCAGTTTGTATATTTTACTTGGTCCATGTATCTTTGGGTCATTTGATTTTCTTTTCACATAACCCGCTTTTTATGCAGTCCCTAAGACCTCACAATGCCGTCAGACTTTTTAAAAAACTATTGTGAACTTTGTCCAAACAGATTTGCGACAAATAATAAATAGCTCACTTAAATCAGGCACGTTTCCTAAACCCCTAAAAGTAGCTGCCATTAAGCCACTCTTAAAAAAGAGAACGCTGGATGCTTCTATGCTAACCAACTACAGACCTATCTCAAATCTTCCTTTTATAGCCAAGATCGTTGAGAATGTGGTTTTTAATCAACTCAGCAATTCCTTGAAGTCCAGTGGACTTCTTGACAAATTTCAATCAGGTTTTAGACCTCACCACAGCACAGTTCTTTCTTCATAGGAGGGGGGGGGTGACATGCAGCAAAGGACCTCCGATTGGGATTCGAACCGGGGTCGGTTGCATATATGGCATGGCCGCTAACCACTGCGCACCACTGTATGGAATGTATTTTAATGATTTTAAAGCAAATCATTATTTAATGCTGCAAGCTTATATTTAATGCTCTATTCAGGTATTTTATTTCTCTCTCTTTCAGTTTTTCTGTGCTTTGTTTTTTGTTTCCAGTTCTTACTGTTAAATGTTTGTTTTATGTAAAGCACATTGAGTTGCCATTGTGTATGAAGCCGCCTTGCCTTCACATCAAGGTTTTGGTACCAATGAGCATGTTTGGCTAATTAGGAGATGTACAGCAGAGTTGCTTTTGTTTTTTTTGTTGTTTTTTTTTTTTGGGGGGGGGGGGGGGGGGGGATTCTATTTTTCCTAATTTGTTTACGGTTGCAGAATGCATCTAAGATGATAGATCCCAGAAAGAGGAGGAAATTACAATAAGTGAAAGTGGGATTAAAAAGCTTGAGGAGTTTATGAGAATGCCTCACTTTACAGGAAACAAAGAACAAAAACACAAAAAGATAAGTGGATATAAAGAAATAAAGTTGATGCTGGAAATACAATTAAAGGTTACTCCCTATAGTAGTGAATGTGTCTCTGTATGAATGTATGTAGGAGAAAGTATATAATAGTATTGGTCTAGTTTATGTCTAGATGGATGGATCATATCTGGTATGTTTACATGAGCATGGTAATGCCACTTCTGTGTAAAGAAGCAAAGGTCTTTGTGTCACATAATTACATAAAGTGATTCAAAGTTGTTCATTGCATTGCAGTGACAACAATGTGACATTTTCAAACAAGCCTTTCAAACCAATTATGACTTTCAAAGAAAAGAAAAAATGTTCATTTAACTTGCAGCATACAAATCAACACTACTCTAATGCATTCTGAAATACACTCCCATCAAGAGTTAGTTTTGGCACTTCTAATAGTTTTTAAGACCTTTCTTGAAGCCATATACATTCTTTGTGCGAATAGACATCTCTCCGGTTAACACCTGTCCCAGGGACATCAACACAGCTGGTTTCTTTTAGTGCTGAGCAACAACTTCTGTTCCAGCTGAGTTAGATGGGGTACAGCTGTGCACTTTTGCCCTGATTCACTTGTCACACGCCTGAGATTAAGGTTTAGCCTCCAACTGATGCTGTGCTTTAAGGCAATTACAGTATCCTCTCTAAATATTAAAAAACCCTTCTTATTTAACCACTGTGAGGGATATGTATGTTAAGAAAGCATAGTCTGTGTCAACTTGCCAAAAAGTAATACAAAGTATATACACCTTGCTTGTTTCCAATGGTACTCTTGGTTACCAATACAATGTGGGGTGTATTTATGTGCTCGTACCAATGGGCATCTGAGCCTACAGTGCATCACAAAATTATCTTCAATCACACCCAGCGTTCAAATATAATGCTGGTGTGTAATAGTAGTGCCAAAGTAAACAGCCAGAAACTTGTGGCAAGCCATTTGCTGTAAGATCCAGTCAACCTGTCATAGTAAAGTGGCAGAAAAATCAAACCAAAGTCATGGCAGAACCTCCTTATAATGTCTCTTATATACTATACGATTGAGTCTCTTGACAGCCTAATAACATTGAGATGCCTTAATCTTGTCTTACTTGTCCAAAGTTGTAGCTATACAGATATTGGTAAACACTGAGGAGCTATGAGCAGTTCCACAAAGTGAAAGAATGGAGTATAAAACCACAGCAAGCAGGGGTCTTAATTCAGACCATTATGTGGCTGTCCACACTGTCCTTAACTATGCTTTCAGTGCAGTTTCCTTCATAACTCTTTCAATTATCCCCTACACAGCTTTGTGCAGCAGGCTGACAGTTCTCAACAATTAAATTGATCTCATTTATCCATTTTTACTTTACACATTTTTAATCAGTGGAAAACATTTTGTCTTAATTACTGCTCTTCTCCACATTTTGGAGGTGCTTCTTCTATTTAGCAAAATAATGTATCTACCACTTACAAGTCTCATTTTTAAAAAAAACCTTGTAAAACAGGTTGGATAGGTCTTCTTTGTCCTCATCGCCATTGTCAATACATCACAACATATTTGTGTTTACAAGATTACATTATTAGCATTATGTTGCAATAATGTAAAACACACTCCACACCGCTTTAATAAGTCTGTTTGCTTGCATTTACAGGGATGATTAAAGAGCTCGTTGCATTAAAAAGATGAAATGCTTGTAAACACAGCTACACTATTAAAAATAATTATAGAAGCAGACAACATATAATACATTGTGACAAAACATTTACATTCAGCAGTATCACGTATTTTCCTTTGAAAACAACTAACATCACTGTATAAAAGCAGTGAATAATGGCCCTATAGAACAAATCGTTCTCTTTTTGGCTCAGATCACAATTCAACACCTCTCCTGCTTCCCTCACTCAGCATGTTGTTAACTTAAATATCAATTGTTCTCACTTAAGCAGCAGCTTCTCTCCACAGTGCAGCTCGGCAGCTTGTTAGAGGACTGCAAAAATAAGGCGATCTGTACACGGTTGTTGCCTTGAGTAATGAGAGCCAGAGATGTCTATTAAAAATCTATTCGTTGCAGAAGGAGCCCTGAGGATCATCACGAGCAAGTCATTGTGAAGTCAAGGTGTTTTCGAATCAGGTGGGCTTCAAAACAGACAATCACGTAAAGTCAAACAAGATAATATAATGTGTTACTGCTACAGTGTTGCCTCTTGGTTACAACTTTGAAATATTTGAAATATTCACTGAGGAATAGTTAGACATTTTTTGGAAATGTGCTTATTATTCAGTATGAGTTAAAAGAGAAGACTGATACCACTACCATGTTTGCCTGTGAAATCTTAGTTACCTTAGCTTAGCATAATGACGTGTAAGAGGCGGACACAGCAAGCTTATGTCAGGAGTTACTAAACAGAACAAAAAGACTGGACCCACAATGCAGATCTGAAACCGATAATGGTTTATTCAGGCAACAAAAACAGAAACAAAAATGCAGCAGGGAGATGACAGAGCTGGGCGAGGCGAGGCTGAGGGCAGGCAAATGGCTGGGAAGAGAGAAAAGACAAAAACAGGTAAATCCAAAAAACATCCAAAACGGGGTCAAGGTTTACAAAATACTAGATCGACGAGCCATGAGCGTTACCACTGTGGGTGAAACAACGAACTGGCGATGAGTGGAGGGAGAGACCGGCTTATAAATCTGTAGAGCAGGAAACGAGGTGATGAATCTCAGGTGTGCAGAGGAGGGTGGCTGCAGAAGTTCCCAGAAGGCCCTGCCCAGCCCTGGAGGAAAGAAAACATGGACAGAAAAAAGAGCAGCGGCGAACTGGATCCTGACAGCTTAGCTGTGGCCAAAGCAACTAAACTAACACCTACATGCTCACTAATGAACAACTGTATCTTGTTTGTTTAATCCGTACAAAAAACGAGTGTAAAAACCACAAATTAGGGTTTTGTGGCTGAGCACTGACCTCCTGGAGGCTTTTTTTCAAGAATATATCAAAACAAAAGAAAATTGAATCATATATTGATTTGGAGGTTGTTGTCTTCCAATGTCTCACCTTACTGGTTAAAAGACACCAATTCCATCATACAGTATTGGTGATATTTTATGGGAACATGAATTAAAGTGTGTTGTTTCTTGACTTTTAGGAGTAATGCACCAAGTTGCATTACTTAATCTGAGACCATTGTTTCCAAAAGTTTTTTTCTCATGAGAGTTAAAGAACGTTCACACCTCTTCTCTATCCAAAGCTGAAAGCATATGGAGAAGATCCACCTTACAGCTATGCTTTGACTGTGGAAATTGAAAAAAGAAGGCTTTTTTCACAGCTGGTGCACATTTCACATAAACCAGTCAAGTGATGTCAATCAAATTCATATCCCAGCTGTCACTGCAGAAGTTTTTCTACTGGGATAAGCCTCTCACTCCTTACGATATATAAGCCTCCAAATTGTTTAGTAAATAACAAGATAAAAAAAGTGCATTTCTTCATAAGGCGGGCAGGTAGATGGGATGAGTCACTGTCACTGACATGTCTCATCTGCACATATTCATGTGGGAGGGTTCAGAAAATAAGCAACATGTGAGGGAGCGTTTCGGAAAAAGAGATAAGGAGATACCGGGAACTCACCCCATCTGCACTCCTGCCGAGAAAGAGCAATGAACTTTGAAGCTTCTTTGGAGCACGGCCAGCAGCTCACTTGCAAGGTTCCCAAGAGCTGTGCTCCGTGTGCATTCGAGTTAGAGTGAATGAACAAGCAGAGAAAGATAGCCTGTCGGGTCTAGCAGGGCGAGATGAGGACCAGGCACAAGATGGGATTTGGTCTTCCTCTCGCCTTTGATTCAGTAATTGAAGGCTAAGATTGGGAGGGAAACTGACAGGCTTTTGGCCCTAGAGGAACAACCCCTAGCCTCCCAAAATCCTCGGGCACTGGTTCATTCCCAGAGCATTCAGCCTAGGATGAGCCCATACATTTCTCATTTAATAGAGGACAGAAATGGAGAGAGATGAGTTCATTGTTATCTGCTTGCTTTGGGGATTGTTTCAGACCATACTTACCACCTGGCTGTCTTCTTCGGACAATGTCAGAGCAACTTGGCAGGAACAAAAGTGTCTGTAAAGATAGCAGGCTGTAGGAAAGGAAGTTTTATCATGGAGTGGTTTGGTAAAAGTTAAGGTTGGATTGAGGATAAAGATACCAACAAATTAAACAACTTCTATACATCCCAGCATTTGACCACATGCCAATATTTGCAGCTGCTAAAATGTATCATATATCCATTCAACATGAAGACTTGTTTGCTGGTTAACTTGGCGTGTCAATTTATACTGTAGGCCTCATGCTAACATACTGGTGAGGGTCACAGAAATAGATTTCATAAATCTCATTTTTCCCAGTCTGCATCAGCATGGCTTGTTGGATAGTTGAACAACTGTTCATATAACTGGCAATCAGACATTCACACCTGCTTCATGCAGTGATTGGCCAGCATTGTGTAAGTGTGAAAAAAAACAGGACACCACTCCACCTTTGAGTGTGGCTATTTCAGAACAACCATCAACACATTTTCCTTCCAATAAACTCAAACCACATGTCAAACAAACTACTTCTTTTCTAGCATAATCTGGGTCACAGTGACACATATATAATGGTTACCATGTTTACCTATTACCTATTATCTAAATTTAGCATGTTAGCATGCTAATGTTTGCTAAAACTGCCAAAGTTCATGGCAGTCTATGCAGTAGTTGTTGAGATATCACAGTCAGGACCAAAGATAAGCATCTCTCTAAAGCAGAGCTCTCCTGTGGTGTAGCCAGAAACAGCCTCTATTACTTTTCATTAAATATATCAGAATACAATAAACTATTATAGTATTTTCAATAAGAAAAATATCCAAACATAAACCCTGGACATAACCAATAGTATGCCAACAAAATTCTATTCTTTTCTTAGTATCTTTAACAATGAAGCTCCCAGTGTGAAAAATATAAGTTTAAGTACTCTGTAGCCTTCCAGTTACGATAAACAATTCACAACCCTTTTATCACCTTTAGTTTAAAATGAAGCACATCTGCTAAAAGCTAACAACATAAGTTAACAACATATAAACTCAGGTCAAACATCAAGATTCACCCTAAAACATATTATATACCCCAATAGTGCATGTACCCTAAAAGTACCCTCAGTGGCAGTGATGCTGCCATATTTTGATGAATCCCAAGGTAGCTTTGAAGGGACAAGCCTTTGCAGCAACCTCTAAGTATGATTGACAGCAGCCACGCCTGACATATTAGTGCCATCTCCAACTGTCAGAAGAATATTTACAGTCACATAAGCCCTGGAATTATCCATGACTAATTTTTGGAGCATTCTCTCTCGCTCGTTCTATCTTTAAAAGACTTTCGAAGAGGGAATCTAAATCAGGTCAGATAAAAATATAGAGAAAGCTAACTCAAGGAGGATAGGTTTTTTTTAAACAAATCAGTGCACACAGTATAAATCCACTTAAATATCTCCACAAAAGGGGATATAAACTTTAAGATGACTCCCATGGTTTGTCTACATTAAATACAGGTCTGTCACAGTATATCCATAGATGGCACTGTTTCATTGCAGAAGGGGGAGACGGTCTATTTGCTGCCCAGAAACAATGATGCAGCAGCAGGCCTCATGATGTCATGCTGTGACAACCATGGACCAAAATATGTTGGGCTTCTTTATACATGTAATTTAAATTAGTTTAAAATTAACAAAATATATACAGTTTATGGAAGTAATTGAATTTTATGGTCCTAGTTTTTTGTTTCCTTTTCCCTACATAAGGACATTGATATTACTAATGTATTTCATGTGCAGATAGCCTCATTTGATTCCTGCTGATGAATCTATACATATAAAAACCATCTAGGTGGTACAAGAGAATAATAATGATTCTCCCATGAGGCTCCGTAGAGGAAGAAGTAGTGATTACTCAGGCGTCTGAACACTGTCTGGACAAAAATGTCTTTTGTGAGTCTCAAGTGTGTATTAAAGCTCCCTCTGTGTTGAATATTAACCTGAGCGTATCATTCTCAATTTAATTTTGATGGTGCAGAATGGCTGTCGAATCATTTTAATCATGGCATAATTGATTTATTTCACGTGTTGACTGTCTGTAGCTGAGTACAATTTGTGCGGATGGTGCAGGACTGACTTATGGCACAAAGGTGGAACCTCAAATGTGACATGTGAGTCATTGTACTTCACAAATTCCAATCTAATAATTTGTAGTATTATTCACTATCTCCTATGTCTTTCCTGTATGGTACATGTCTCTTTTGTTTCTATAGTAGTAGTGGTGGTCATAGATAGAGCATTGATCCTTTTAAGAGTGTTTTGCTTTTGAATATCTAGAAGTTTAAAGACAGTTTACAAAAATGAAGCTTACAAAAACTGGTGTATATTCTGAGACAAAGTAGAGCCTGCAGTCAACACAATCAGAGTAGAACCTAAAATCCGCAATTTAGGGATGTTCCAAGTATCCAAGACTACACAAATAAATGTATGGAATCATGTCTAACTAACATACTCTCCCTTTCGACAAGACTGACTGTCAAGGTGCCTGTGTGCAAGGCAGCTGGCTCACCTGTTCCTGTAGTGCTGACAGCTGCAGTTTGCTAGCGTGCGTTTGAGCTGGGCAGTTCAAGCCTGGAATGTGTGAGAAGGTAAAGCAGGGCATTAATGCTCAAGGGGTTTGCATGCTGAGCAAAACTTAAGAGGATACATTAAGGTTATGAACACGCATACACACACACACACACTCTCTCTCTCTCTCTCTCACACTCCCTCACCCACACACTACAGGGCACACTTTATCAAATAACCAGGACCTGGGACTCTGGCTTAGCTGTAATGTGAGGGACTGTCATGTGCTGTCAATCAAACGTCCTTAAAGCTCTTTGATTGGAGGAACAAAAAAGCCTCCAGTGAGCAGAGTGATGACTGATTATGCATGACAATAATGTTTCAAAAGCACCAATCTTCCTAAATATGACAAAGCAAAGTACTGGGTGTGGGCCGCTGCAGTCCCCAAACTACTTTGAACTTCAACCGAGTGCTGCAAAACTACAAAATGCAATACATCATAGATGCTTTAACTATTGATGTTCTCCAGTCACTGGTCCACTGTGTATCCTCATCATCCATCACAAGTTCCTACCTGTCTCTTCTCTGTCTCCTTACACCTGTACTCTTTACAAATGAGCTCCCAGGATGCAGCCTGTCTATCCAACCAATATCAGTGGTTTCACACTATTCTTCACAGTCGAGCTTAAGTGTTAGCTCGGATAAAAAAAAGAAGCTTTGTACTTGAGAGCGGATAGATCGATAATCGGGATGGTGAGAATAATAATGTTTATTTATGTTGTACCTTTTGGGAGAAGACATCATAAAATGATTTGCAATGACAAACAGCTGATATTAAATGTAGACATATGGGGCAAAAATTGAAATAAACAAAAATGAAATAAAAGCTGTTTTTTAAAAGTGTCCACATATTAAGTCCAATAAAAGAGTTCCAAAAGAGAAACTACAACCTCAAAAGCACACTCCTTTTGTCTTGAACCTGGAGCGAAGGACAGCTAATCCGAGGACCTCACATTCTTATGACTGCAGTAGCTCTTTACTGTAGGCAGGTTCCTGACCATGCAAGGCTTTGAATGTGATTACAAAGATCTTGAGCTATATTCTGAAACATCGGGATTGGTGTTACATAAGACCTTTTGAGAGGACTTGGTCGGGAACTTGGCAGCAGCATTTTTCTGATATAAATGCAGATCATGATTTTTGCCTCACTGTGAAAAATGAAAGGCTTCACAAATGAAGGCAAACAAAGAGCATTTGGCTCTGACTGGAACTGAAAAAAAGCTAAATTCAACCCCGTCTTCTTACAGCATGAGAAATTTGCACATCCATCTGAGAGACACACATACTGTATGCACACTGACAAACAGCCACATCATTTTTACATATTGGCAAATAACAAGGGTAAATATTAACCTTCCTGTCGTCCTGCTGGGTCAAATTGACCCCGTCTGTTTTGACTATTCCTTCCTTCCTTCCTTCCTTCCTCCCTCCCTCCCTCTCTCCTTTCCTTCCTTCTTCCTCCCTCCTTTCCTTCCTCCCTTCCTTCTTTCCTCCCTCCCTCCTTCTCTTTCTTTCCTCCCCATTACCTTCCTTCTTTCCTTCCTTCCTTCCTCCCTCCCTCCTTTCCTTCCTTCTTCCTTCCTTTCCTTCCTCCCTCCTTTCCTTCCTTCTTCCTCCCTCCTTTCCTTCCTACCTTCCTTCCTTCCTCCCTTCCTTCCTTGACCCGAGGACAACAGGAGGGTTAAGAAGCATGATGGTATTCCACTAGATGTAACCTCATGTATTAAATAACCTCTATAACTGCATGCAGCCAATCAAAGTGTGAATCTATTGTTGTGACCAATTTGGAGGCCCGGTAGACCATCACTAAAGTGTAAAATGCAGATGTCGAAAGTGTGAAAATCTTTCCTGGCAGAGATTCTTCCTGTGGTGTTTGGTATTGGCAAGGAGGTGTTACCAAGCTGCAAACTTATATGCTTATATTCAAAACAGAGGAGGGTAAAGTTTCTTGTGGGAATAGTTCTGCACCAAATTCAAAAAATACTATTATTTAAACTAAGTCTGCTTGCATAGGGATTGCATAACGCTTTTCTTGAAGAAAAGATATACTGGTTGGTTTATTCCTATATCTACACTAAAATAATTATTGGTCTATGCTAAAATGAAGCTGCTGCAAGTCTGAATTATTTGAATAAGTAAGTAAGTTTTTTTGTGGATAGATTGTTTTTGGGTATGTGTATACCTATTACCTTTAAGGCAGTGTTTGCATCTGGCAGCAAATCGGCAATGCTGACCGGCTTGACGTTTTTAGGCCACAACAGAAAATAGTGACAAGTCATTTTGTCCAAATGACTCATGACCCCAACCAGTGAGAGTCTTAGACAACAACCCATTGATAGCTGCATTATGTCACCAGCAGCTAGGCAGCTGGGTGTGGCCTCATGCCATTGACATGGTAGATCATGGCTTTGATGGAGCAACCTAACCCATGTCCCTGTGTCCTACACCACTTGGCACAGCTCGCTCATTAGCAGGTCCAAGGGTCTGCACCTGCCATCTGTCCCAAGGCTAAGGTTCAGAGGGGTCCCCACTGTGCCCCAATGCACTCTCCGTGGCCCTGCCATTTGAGAGGTGCAGAAGGTGACATTCCAACTTTCGGAGTCTCTCTCGCTCAACTCCAACTCTTGTCGACTCCAGGTTGGGTTTATTCTGAGAAAGCATGGATCCTTGACTACAAAAAGAGGTGGAGAGAGTTGGGTGTGTTTGTTTACATTGCGAAGAAGGAGCAGGGGAGAGTGTGTCTGCGTGAGACTCCCAAATCAGTAGCATCTGGCTTTGAAAGTCTGACTTCGTGTTTCTGTGTGCATGCACTCACTCCCTGCTCACATTTACTTGTACCCACTGGCAGTGTTTGCATGGGGAGATGAGGATGGGCAGAAATATGTTCAAAATAAACAGTTTTTTTCTCTATTTTCCCTAACACATTTTTCCAGGGGGCATTGATACTTGATAGAGATGTGCTCAGCACAACAATATTCGCTCCTCTCCTCGCAAAAGTCACAGAGAAAGACGGAAGGGCGGTTTAGAAAGAGAAGGAAGGCGGATCAAGAGTAGCGGGAGGAAAGATTGAGCGACTGGGAGACGGCACTGCAACTCTCCTGTCAGCACCTGAAGCCTGACTAGCGCAGACACTCATCTCATGTGTCACGCAGACTGAAATTAGGATGGGCTTTGACAGTCATAAATCACAGGCAGAGCCGGAGCAACTGTTGTGGCTATAAATGAATTTCACCATTTAATCACTTTTAATCTCTCTTCTTCACAGGTACATCTTTTCTCAACTGGTCTTAAACGGGAAATAGATTTTTACAAAGGAATGTAAGTAATGTCTTTAAAGGAAGGCTGTTAAAGAATTCGTTTTCTTCACTCCATTAAATGTGACAGTTGTCCATTTGTTTTCAATTACACTAATGAAACATTTGACGAGAAAAACACTGTCTGTAAGAAGTAGGCAGAGGAACAATCTGTCCTTACAGAAAGTCTTTTTTGCTTTGCTGGCATGAGCAATAAACACATGTCTTGCTAAATCATAGCAGCACTATCAGCATTATAAACAGCATTAAAAAGTTTGACATCAACTTTAATGCATTGATTACGTAGCAGAATTGCTGCATAGGTTTCCAAGCAGAATCAAACTTTATATTCCATTAGCTGTATAGGCTGTATCAGCTCCTGCAACAGCTTCAAGAGATTGTGATAAGTAGGATTTTAACAATGACACATCTTAAAAACATGTCATATAATCTTTTGATCTTTACAGTACATAACTTACTGCACTGCACAAATGTACAGTACAGTGTGTTGACACTTGTGATACTGCAATCGTATTTCTAACATGAACCACTAGGGGCCAGTAACAGAACATCTGTTAAATTTGTACACAGTTTCAACAACATTGTGTGTCCTGACACTGCTCACAGTTGGACAGCCCCCCCCCCCCCAAAAAAATACAAAAAACACCCAGGCTTTTTCCAAAGTGATTATTTGAAATATACAAAAGCATACTGACAGCTAGGAATGTTGTGCTGATGGGTAATAAGTATAACTTATTGTTCAATTCCGCTGTTAATCTCAAAAAAATATGGTGTGTACCTTCATATTTATGACATGCTCTACTGGAATCTGAAGAAAATCTTCCTCTCAGGTATTCCAGCCAAGCCTACGGCAAGATGTGATGATTTCAGAGTGAAATTGCAATGAGGAGGCGGTATGGAAGAGAAGAAATAAAACATGACATTAATGTTGTGATGCAAATGACACCTTTGATGCCTCTCTGGTGAGTATTCAACACAGCCACTTCTTTGTCTCTCACACACTCTCTCTCTCTCTCTCTCTCTCTCTCTCTCTCTCTCTCTCCTGTTTTCTCTCCTGTGACAAACTCCAGCCTAAGTCTTATATGTGAAGTTTCTATAGCAACCCTGTTGCCAGCATGAACTCATCAGTTAATTTCCCCATAGGCTGTCTGACAAAGAGAGAAAAACAAAAGAGACTTTGGGCATCAGGTTGACTTTGCGGGGGTGAGGTATGCTTCTTCAGCTCCACTTCTACTCAATGTTTAATCTATTAAATGATTGTCACTGCTGAATTGTAACCATTGGGGACCAATCAGAGTGTGAGAAAACAGTTTTTGATCAATATAATGACCTCAAATTTAGAGGAGTCACAAGATAGAAAAACAGGATGACAAGAACAGTCCTTTTTTGGTACCTTTAAAGACTACAGCAGAAAATACAACGACAGGACTCACTTGCACACCTTGAAAATATGTGTTTAGATAGGTCACTGTATGCACCCCCAGAGCAGCAAGAGGAGGGGAAGGGACACATTAAACAGTCAACAGGAAAAACGGGGAGTTTCAGTGCAGAGGACAGGGCACAACCTGCCTTGTTAATGTCTCCCTGACAGCAGGAGATGCCTAATGTGGGTGGAACACACACAGGCTCGGTATTGATGGGCGTTCGAGGGGGGCGCTTACGCGGCTGGAATTCCGGCAGCTTTTAGGCTCTGACTGTGGCTCTAGAGGTCTTTGGAAATGTCAATCATGTGCCCTTGAACCCACATGCTGCGTCCTGGGCTTTACTCGGCCCTACAATCAAAATCACTTCAATAGGCCACTTACTCCAGTGTCTTAATGTTCCCTCTATTTAAATTACAATAATACTGAGAATCTTGAACATTTGTGATGAAGCTATGAAGTTATGACATTGTAGTTTTAGAAAAATCATGGCATTAAAATAAATGATGTGGGCAAAGCCATTCTGAAGGGTAGCTTAGCTTTAGGACTACACTGATTTTCAAAAACACAATTTTTTAAAATGCCAAGTGCATCAGCAGCAATCATCTAGAGGAAAAAAAACAGTTAATGCTTCATTTTACAGGTCAGTAATTTCCTAATAATTCAGTTTCCTGGAAAGAAATATGTAATTTGTTGCTAATTATAGACAAAGTAGTGACAGAGTTCAATTGAGTCTTTCTGTCAGTGCACAGCAGGTCTGCTGCACATGCAAAATGGGACTGAACATATATGGAGATTTAATTCCCTGCAGGCATGTTTAAAGACATAAAAACACTCTGCTTGGAATAATAAATGTCTGACATGAGTTTCTCTCTCAATGAAGTTCAGCTTCCTAGTTAAAAATGACATCTACTATGTTTCCCCCATTGAAAAATCCAGAACCTATGAATATGCAAATATCACTGTCATACCAATGTCAATTTAAAAATGGGACTGCCAGTCTAAAGATGTCTCCTCCACTGAAAACACCTTGCTCTGTGTATGTGCACTGCATACCGGACCAGAAATTGGTCAAAACTATTTGTGATGTCACAAAATCATGCGCATATATACTATATATAAACATACATATGCTGTGTAGTTTAAAGGCGAGCACAGAAAAACGATCCCCCATCTGCAGACGAGTAGCAGAGTTTGACAGCCTTCTGGTGTCAAACTCTGCACATACATTATTCGATATTCTCTAATTAGGATTAAATTACATAACTCATTCAAGCAAACCTCTTAGGAAATTATCCAAAAATTATTATGAAATCTCCCCTAACACACTTGGTTCAATAATCCAAATGCAGACCAATTGTTTATGACTCTGTCTTGTTTTTTATTTGAGTTTTAGTCTACAAGGAGAAACATTAATATGGCTGTGTATAATCACTGAGGTATCCATTTGTTGTTGTTTTTTTTACCATATACATATCCTAAAGCAACATGATTTATTACAGCTCAATCATTTTATCTATGCCTGTAAACATTTTAAAACATCAGTCTGCCACTTGTCATAAGAGATATTGCCCAATGAGTTCAGGTACAGCAGCCAGACACTGATTTGCACTTCTAATAAACAGCAAAGCTAAATGTTTGTACAAAAGGAGTGCATCTATGTTATTACTGCTTGGTATGCTGAAAGCCAGAAATACACGCATCTAATATTGGAAATGACATTTTAATATTGAAGGTTTAACCAGGGAAATGGTCTATGCTATAAGAATAAGTAATAAAAGATGTGTTTTTTGGTTTATTTTCAGGTAATGGACTGGGGACGAGGCATTTTTTACATCATAAGGTCAAACTTTTGGTTGGCACTGACAAACATATTTGATTATTCAAAAGTTTGATTTATCAATAGGAAGGTTGAACATGCCTGTACGTGTTTTTGATTTTTTTTTGTTACAGTTCATCCCGTTCTATTCAAGGTCTGAAAAAACAGAAAATATTTGACATTTTAGTGAAACTTTTACTCTTTGTACAAAGATTAAATTCCTCTTCCCACCTCCAGTGCTGTTCTCATCACCCAAAAACTTTTTCTACCTTTGACTGAACATGTAGGAGAAGATATTTTGTTATATGAATTTGTTATTGCAGTTTTGTCCCTGTTGAAGGACACACAGTTTTATCCTTTCAGAGAAACTGTCTCCTTTGTGGCACCAAATGGGGTCCAATTTAAACTTTACAGTTCAATGTCGAGAAAACATATGAGGTGACACCGATGCCACGTACACCGTGCACTCACAAAATGACACCCGGCAAAAAAAAAAAAAAAAAAATGAACACAAGAACTATTATAGCTACTTTAACACTATTCAATCATCACTTTGAGGTTGATTCAGAAGCATTCATGCTTTGTAAGTCCACCTGTTTACTTATGTAAGAGTCATTCTTCATAATGCATGAGCTGCTGTCAAAGATGACCAATTAGTAAAAGCTGTGGTTCAGAGATGAGGCTAAGCTCGCCATTCATCTTCGTGATTGTTCTCGGTCGTAACTATTTTGGCACATGGAGCAAAAATCCTTGAGAGTCTGCTTTATTTCTAGGTAGATGCATTCACATTTAAGTTTAAGAAAGCGCTGCCTCAGTTGCATGGGGAAAAGGCCTAATATAATCATATTGAGCCATGACAGTACTTCAAACCAAGCAGAACAGAAAAGACTAAAATGGCATTGATAATATTCCTTCATAAAGGGACGGGAAAGCTTCTTAAACTTTTACATAAAAAAATCCAAACAATTCCATCAGGATGGCTCGGTCATGGCAGGTGAAAGCTCTCACACCGTCACTGATAGATTATGCTATAAACAGCATCAGAGTGCTTCTGCCTGTGTGGCCGACCAACACGGTCATCTTTATCTTTTCGATTGTGAATGGACCTGCCACTCAGTGCACTCCTCACCTGTCAATCACACGTTCCACCGACACATTAATGACCCTCATTATGTAGCGTGGCCATATGGCACAGTGCTCTGTCTGTGCGAGCACGTATGCCTGTTCCACCGCGTCTGCTCTGCCTTCCTGAAAGCAGATTGCACCGGAGACGAGGCCAAGCTCTTGGTCACCTCCCTTAGAATCTCATTGCCGTGGTTACGCTGACAGAGGAAATATGGCTGCAGAGCTGGGGGGACAACCGTAATGGACTCTTTGCATCTGCTTCAGAATGTCATCCCAGATGTCCCCTTCTGTCCAGCAAGAGCAGGAGAATGAGCAACGGGCAAAGCCGAATAATCGCCATGTGGGGCCACTGAGGGGTGACTTGGAGCGTCTGCGTGGTGTCGAGGGTGCAAGTCATACTGAATTGCTCACCCTTTAAAAATTAAAAGTGTCCATCTTTGTGACAATCATTTCTGTCCAGAAAGTGGTTTATGTGGGTACTGCAATCAGAAAATGCACCCTAAAGGCAGGATGATGAAAACTGAACAGTCTCCAACAATAACCATCGCCAAACAAAAGAGAGTTGACTTTCTCTATCTGTACTTTATCTCTCTGTAGTAGAACTTAACATTTGTAGTGTCTGTGTCTTTGTTAATTAACTAATGGCACATATGTTCAGCCTGTTAGATCCAGCAGTGTGTGAAAGATCTACAATGGAACATGTATGTATGTATGTAGAAATATACTTTGAAATTGAACTTAAAGGACAGATTCGCAATTTTTGAAGACTATCTTAAAACAACAGTCATTAATTGCATTTAAAAGTTTATCTGACGCTTACATGAGGCTTCAGTAGACTGATAGTAAGTGGATATCTACCACATTTACAGTATGACATAATACAGAATAATAATATCTAAACATCTACAAATAGTTTTTTATCTGAACAGCAAAGCTACAGACAAAGCAGCTAAAATGTGCTGGAAAATGATTTCACTGTATGTTATTCTTTTTTGTTGGCTTTCTGTTCTCATTTGCAATCACAATTATCACAATGGCAACATCTGTGGCCCATTATGGACTTTTGCTTTTCCAAAAGGTGCATTTTCATGTATCCTCTAATGTGCCTTTGTTTGTCTTCTCCTGTCTGTCTCATTCTGCCTTCTCATTATGACAGTAATCTTTCACTACCAAGGACGTTTAGAGCAAAAGCCTCCTTTAACTGCACCCTGCCCTCCCCCCCTTTTTTTTTTTTTATGAAAAAAGATGCACTGGAATTTTTTCAGCTGTCAGAGCTTCTCCAATTCCTTGATTAGACTTCCTGTTTATTCACTGTGAGACTCATATCTAATTATCTGCACAATATACCCAGATTTTCAAATTAAAACAAATACCGAAAATAAACATTTGCAGAGGTATTTAATTAGTGTTAGTGGACATGGATTGATTTAACCACTTAATGAGACGTCAGGTTGCCATTGATATTAACTTGCACCTCATGATGCTACCTAGCATGTTTATTTTTAGCTCCCGCAGTTTAAATACACATTACGTATTTCTCCATCTCTCTCAGGCCCAATCCTCAAATGACTGCGTGCAGAGGAGCATCACCTCCTCCTCTCTACTGTCAATGTATTCCAGTGATGTGGGACGCCAAGTGGGCTGGAGCACGTTAATCAAAGCTGCTGGAAATATAAACAAGCGGCTGCAAGAATGGGACCAAACAGAGCCTTCTTCCACTCGGAGCTTACAACCATTGTGCTCAGTTTTAGGTGATCCATTGGACGAGTTAAGTGGTTTGATTAACTGTCTAACAGCAAGGTTAAGATAAGAACATGCACACGCTGTAACACTCAGTGAAAGAGTCCAAGCATGTGGTTTGGGATGATAATGAATTACCTGACTGAAAAGCAATCAGTTACCGGTGATAATTTAAAAGCTATTTATTGCTAATTAGACTGTGCTGTAGCTTTTTTTTCTTATTTTGTGTACCTACAGTACATTTGCAGCAGAAAGTATTTTTCTCTCAAATAATCAACTCATCTGCACCTATTAGAATAGTTTGTGAGATCTTTTTCTACTACTATGAGGAGCTAATTATCTTTATTTAAAATGACTGATTCCTCAGATTTGTGACATATAAAATCCTGCCTTACTGAATCTGTGGTTTTGATTATTTGGTTCCTGATATGTCTTGTTGCTTTTTAAAAACACCATACAAACATGCTAACAAGGTTAAAAAAGGATTTTCATTGGGGAGATGTAGACATTTTATACACTTCTAGTCCAAAAAAATTCCCAAAAATCACTCCAACTGACACTGGGATTTTGGGTAGGAAGTAAGTCACTCTCTTGAGCTAAGTATGTCTGCTCAGGCCTCCTGTTTCCTTACAGGCTTCAGATGCTGAGAGACAACTTGAGGGGGTGAAGAGAGAAGACATTCTGAATCCAAAAGTCCACACTTGCCCAGATTTGCTGACTCGCGGGCTCTGTAGAGGGCAGGCCTTTGCCAAAATTCATCTAGTCTGCAAGGGCTCTCATGCGAATACATGGTTGGGGCTCAGTGTGGAGAGTCTGCTTGCCTGTAGACTTTTCTGGCAAGATTTTCTCACAGTTCACCGCTCAGCTGATATGATCAAAAAAGACAACAGGTGACAGAAGCTTGTTCTTGTCTTTGGATTAAGGTCTGGAATAGGGTCTTCAATTCCCGGTGATAATAGCAGGGAGTTAATCATGTTCCATCTGGTGCTAGTCTCTCAAGTTGACAATTCAAATATCTGTAAAAGTTGCTATTAATTATATTACATCAGTACTAGCTTTGTATTACTATTCTATAAAAATGTGTTAACTTTCACTCTGTATTTTACTTGGAAATGTGGATGCCACAGAGAAAAGACAAGCCTTTTAACTCTTCTTTAAGCTCTTGACCTTGATTAAGGCTACGTTCGTCCCCATTCAGCCTATCTGAGCTGCCTTAAAACCCTGCAAACTCATGCATATGTTCACGATGAGTGCTCCCATCACCGTCAGACTTCGTAAAATCTTAGTCCGCCAGGGCTCAGGCTGCACAGTGCACATCCAAATTCAGCGATAGAACAACCGCTGCTCAGGAAGCCTACGGAGCATAGAGCAGCACGCCAAAATGTGCTCTTTGACTAAAGCTGTTAAGCCCCTGCTGATCGATTGGCCTGGCCTTTTACCGGCACTGTACACACATGCACACACACAGTAGGACATTGTTCTCCTTTGCCCATACATGCATGAACAGACACAAGCATCTGTTTGTATGTGTGTGTGTGTGTTCACAAAAATCTAAATGTTAACACTGCAGTCGCAACAGTATGTGAAATCATTCTATACATTCTAGATATAAGATACCATGAATAGTTAATAATAAGCACCTTTAATCCATATAACCCTAACCCTAAGTACTTGCTCTACTTAGGGACCAAACCCAGTGACACCTGTTGCTAAGGACACCATTTCATGCTATAACCACACCATCTAATGCCAGTTAATCACATATTAGAAGTTAATTTGTCTCAGTAGGATATCCTGATGACGGCTGTGTGGCAACAATGACCACAAAGCACTTACGTACAGTATGTAGGTTGGCGGCTAAGTCACCACCCTGTTGCTCATCAGGAGGTATGGGAACCAGCGTGACATGGAACTAATGCATCACTCAACTCTGAACAGCTTACTTCTTCTTTCCTCTTTGATACAGAAGAGAAGAAGGTGTTGGCATGACAATTTCAGTTCTATAATTGCAAATAAAAAGTCAAGTAAGCCATTCTACAAACAATCTTCTTCTTGACTTTTTGACTTATGTGAAATTTTGTTCAGACTTTACCCTCAGAGATGAAAAAAAAGAAGAAAAGTCACAAAAAAGTAGTATAAAAAGCCCATCTGGTTTCTATGATTGTACATATTTCCATCTGAGACAGAATTTGAAGGACATACAGTTATATTGGGCGGGAAAGTAAAAAAAGGGTAAACCAATTGGATATCTTATGGAGAGAAGCAAGGTTTTATCTGATGAAAGAACTGCATAATGTCAAAAAATAAAAGCTGCTTAAAAGGGAACCCGATTCAACTATTTCCAAAGGTAGCCTTATATTTTTTCATACAGAAATACAATATACAATTTCTGTATGGCAAAGTACACTTTATAAGGAAATAAGGATTATATGAGCGGTTTGTCCAGCTGCTGCAGGATTTTGAAGGTCAGCCATTCTGTTGTGTCCTTAATATTTCTTTACCTGATGCAGCGAAGTATAGTGATGGTAAACACATGTATCTCTCTTTCTTTTTTCGCCGACTGAGCTTATCTGTGAGAGCGCAGGGTGCTTTGCTGATACTGTTAGTTTCCAAGCTGTGGCACTCCATTCAGATCTGGCTTTAAACAGGGGCCCCTCTGTCTCGCCTACTTTGTATTCCAATAGCGGTAAGGTCAAACCTCATTTGATTTACGGGAGGACAAAATATATTGAAAAAAAAACCCTCCCCTGCCTGTGGAAAATTTAGGGCTTGCGTTGCCACAGGCCTTAGTGAGAGGCTACCACTCCCCTGTTTCATGAGAAGACCCGTGACCAAAGGGACGGCAAGGTGGCTCTTCAAGTGCGGCCCTGAATCGCTCCATCAAAATAAAGCCTGGGTGAATCATCCTGTGCTCAATCAAGCTTTGCTGATCAGTATGCACCTGCAGGCAGATGTGTGTGGTGCATTAATAGGTTCTTTCCTGGCTTTCTTTTTAAACCTTGCAATGCATTTCAATTCAATTTCAAATCAGACTTTCTTCCTTGTACTGGCTGTGCTTTCTTATTTTGACTTGGTTACTGTGACAACTCACCAACTTCCATTCTGCTGAAAGAAATACAGATCACAACCCCCATCTCGCCCTTTTCTCTTCAGTTTATTTACTACAGAATTTATGCTCCCGTAGTCAGTTGCAGTTTGACAACAGTGGCATAGCTACAGATTCAAGCATCTGCTCAAGCTCCCACAACAAGCCTGGGCGTAGCTGCTGGGTCATAAAACCCTGTCAAATTGAATAATGAGGCGGTCTCCGAGGCTGAGTCTGTGCCAGACCAGGTAGGTGACGTGCTGAGGGCAAAGCATGCTGGGAGCCGCGTGGTTCTGCCGACAGCCTCAGCAGCGCTTTGTCATCTGCCGAGTTGGCTGTTGGTGTGTGTGTGTGCGAGCCCTGAAACGGTCTGGGGATGTCAGTGGATCGGGGGAAGCCGAAACCCTTCATGATGTCAGATAAACAGTGGGACTGGAGTAGCGTGCTCGGCTACAAATCAGATTGGAAAGCGCTGGGAGGCATTAGAAGGAGAGAGAAGAGAAACAACTGGGCATCAGAGTGTCTGGGCCATGAACTCTCCTTCAGTTTTCTTTTCTCTCTCTTTTACTCCCCTTCCCCTCCTCCAGCAACCTTGTTGGCAAACTCAGACTCTTCACCAACCCATTAGACAGTGAGGTTTTGAAGTGGCAAGAAGCAGGGAGAGCCTGCTCGTTATTTCGCCTCTATTGTCAACGAGATCACTGGTGCCCTTTCAAGCGAGTGCATCACTTTCCAGACAAGATTACATACAAAGTCACGACCACAGTTGAGACTTCAAGGCACTCTTTAATGGACAAGACAACACGATAAAACAAACCCAACTAGATGTGATAGAGAGGGATTGGGCGAAGAAAAACAAGGACAAGGCAAGGCTGTTAGAAGACAGTTCTGAGCACATATTTGCATGGTCAAAACAAATCAAATCCACAAACCTGCCTGATTGGAAGAATATCAGGAATTCTTCATATATACATACAGCTATAGCAAAGTTTCTATTACCAATTTCTGTTTGTCTTCAAGTCATAAACAGCAATCTATCACATAACAGGTCCAACACACAGCAACTGGGACCAGATTTGTTTTAACTTGTCCAACTGCTAAACCCTTTGACCTTTCTGGACAATAGGTCATACAAACTCAATCCGGTAAATTCATTAACTATATTTATTTATTTTTTTCTCAATGCCTCAGTTATTAAACAGTTTTTATTTATGTGTGTCTCTTATAATTCGTTTAGTCTGTATTCCATGATTGGCCTCCTGCCTGGACTTTTCTGTTCTTTGTCTAACCTTGTCTCACCTTGTCCTGCTTTGTATTTTCGGTCAATCAATTATTCTGTCCTTCCAGTAAAAAAAAATAAATTAAAAAAGGGAAAATAAATAAATTATGAGTCCATGTGAGTTTACGCCCTGGTTCACTTCCAGCAGTGAGGATCTAAACAAACATTAAAAAAATTCTCACATTGTTGCAACTGAATCCAATGTCAAATCTTGCCACATTTAAATGTTTATAAAGTTTAACCATAACCAACTGAATTATATAAAGGTGAGAATTTCATGTTACATCCTTAACAACATTATATATATATCAGAAAAAACTTTCTGCCAACAAAAGTAACATGGCCTTGACATTTATTTATATATTGTGTTTTACCTGCCAAATCATTGACCAAAAATGTTCAACGCTCTGAAAAATCACTACTGAATCAGATTTAATGGGTTTTTACTGAGAAAAAAGTATATCCTAGAAGAATTAGTTAAGTACTTGATTCAACTGCTGATCAGGTTTGTCCTCAAGCTGTCAGTGAATGAGTCATTTCACAGTGATTTAATTGTCCACACCTCTCCCAGTGGAAGTGTAATCAAATTAAATTTAAAAAAAATTGCAATTGCAATTTGAATAAGCTCAAGTCCAAAGGAGACATGATGTAATGAACTGGGAAGGAAAGTAATTTACCACTGATCGCAAAGGTGACTTAAAGAAAGCTAAATTATTAAAATGGCCATAATCAGTCAGTGAACTAGACAGTTCTTGCCTGACAGCGAACCCCACCCACCACCTTCGACAAAGACAAGCAAGCGTGGGTGCTCTGGAGACAGAGGCTGGACAGGAAAAGAATGGATGGAAGGTACTGAGAGATCTCACAGTGGTGTTCCAGCATTCATCAGGGAATCGAGATCCACGCAGCGGACTCCAACCCTCATCATCCCTCAGCATGGTGGGTGGTAGTTAAAAAAAGGCATGTGGTGTAAACTGGACTGAAAGGGCACTAATTCTTGGTCATCATGGCTGGTTCTGACGCAGTCCTGCCTTCTTAAAAGATTACAGTCGTGTTTGAACGGAACCCCGTCACAGGATAAGTCATCACAACCCCCCCCCCTCCCTTGGTGTCCCAACGCCAGCTCCTACAGGGGTTAGTCAGTCACATATAGCAGACAGTACAAACCTCTGATGTGGCTCGAAATAGAAGTCCAATGTTGCAACCCAAACAAATGACTCAGCCGGCGTGAGCTGTGTTTTGCTGCTTCTGCAACGTCAAAGCGGAGCAGGACAGTAATAATAACCAGAAGTTAATAAAACCGGAAATATCACCAGAAATACCCCCCGACAAACACTTCAATGCCTGGCCAAAAAAAGAAAGGCTGGGAAAGTAATTCTATAAAGAGAGTTTAGCGAGGCATGTATGCATAAATATGTCAACAAAGGCAATTAACTAACTGGAGGATGAGCAGAGACACTTTCTCCACAAAGAAACATAAGTCAGTGCCAGTTTGTGATATTTTACACAAGCTGTTTATGGGGTCACTGACTGGGGTCTGTCGTTTGAGGAATTTACTAGTATGGCCATAGAGATAAAATGATTATTGTATTGTACAAAGTCAATGCAGCACTTAATGTTCATTTTGTCTACAATAAGCTGCTGTCCCTCATTTCCACAGCGATAATCCTGCCTGTACACATACTTGGTTTGTTTATTCATATTAGGCTTTGGCTACATGACAGACATAAGGCCTGATTTCCATTACGTTTTGGTGATCCACGTACACATACAGATCCAAACTTACATCCAAGGCTTTTTATTGTTGAGTAGAAAGTGAATGTTTGGGGCATTTATCATAAAAACAACTCTTTGTACTCACATTACTGTTAGATCCTCGGAAATAAATAATTAAAACAAAAAAAAACGAACAGAGATGTGAATCGAATATTCCAGTTTTGAGCGACTTGCATGGACACCATTCATGAGATGATCAGTTAGTAGTTGTTGTTTTAACTATTTACATTGTTGTTGGCTCAGAACTCAGTAAAAAGGTGACATTTTAATGACAAGAGGTTTTGTTTCACAGCAGATATTATGACTTGTTACAGCAGGAGAAGCACAGGTAATAACATTAGTGATGTCTCAGTCCCATTCAAGTGCTTCAGTAAGCCGTGACAGTGTGACAATGAGCCGGAGTGCACAGAATCAGGACCCCGAAACCCAAGCTGCTCAATGGAATTCAGACATCATTCATTTTATTGTTTGCCTGTTTTTTGTTTATTTTACTTTTCTGACAGTAGCATGTGAAAATGTCCTGCCAATTCTGCCCAAAAATACCAACAATTTTCACTATTCTCTTCCTTAAAACCATGTTGATTCTTTTCAGACTTTTCTTTCAGAGTAGAGAGGAAATGTTTGATGCAGAATTATCAAATGTTTAGCCCAGACCGAGGACTGAATGTGTAATGGTGTTGGCAGGTAACATGACCTTTCTGTAATTGTGCAAACGGAAAAGTTTGGAGGAACAGCTTGGAAAATAGATTTAATTGGCCTGCTGCAAGGTTACTAAAGTGTTATTTAACTCAGCTTGTGATTAGCAGCCTACGCTATCATGTGGACTACACCAAATACATTAAGAAAGGTTTGTCTGAAGGCTTTTATTAGTTTCTGATTTGGGAAAATATCTCAATATAACTGTATCTGAACTATCTCTTAATCAAATCACACACATTTAGCCTATTCTATGTCATTTGTAAAATGTATATGTAATGTAATAACTTTTCATTTCCATTAACTGAGCCCATGAGTTAACATCCAAATCTAATTCCTTCTGATCCCCAGTATCCTGTTTCATGTTCATGTGGACATCTGAAGACTTTTCATGGGGAGTTTATAGCAGCATTGCTTTTCTGTCTTTGTAATTGTTTCAATGTGATTGTAAATGAAAGTTGCCCTAAATGATCTCTTGAGATTTACTACTATTGAATAATTCAATTGTTTAGCAAAGGCTTTCACCATTCTGTATGAGAACATCTAGAGACACTTTTATGGGGATATACAAAGGTAAATAAATTATTTCATACATTAATAACAAATCATCAAACAAACACATACTTAAAGTAAGTATAAAGTCAGAAAATAAAGCAATGCAGAACCATAAGTAGGTTTCAAAACAGCTTTCCAATCACAACAAAGGCTTTAAAAGGGCATTTTTTCAAACAGTCGGATTTGGGGCACTTGTGGTACCAATCCCCAAATGTCAGCTACTTCCTTTTATGAAGAGAGCAGCTTCAGGCAGCATATTGTTATTGCCACAGGCCATATGAGCAGCATATGTGTTTTATATTCTAATTCAACAAAAATATGAAAATGAGGCTCTTTACAGTATAGCCTGCCAATAATTCTCACCTGTATATCAGATTAAGTCTTCCACTTCTAAAAACCTGAGTCAAACCAGTTGTTATAAATTCAAATATAACGAGCTCTGGTAAAAATCAATAGCAACATGAAGGTAAATATTCAAATCCATGTGTCTGCCAAACATCTCAATCTGTAACAACATGATGCCTGTTGAAAAATAATCAGCCCACTGCTGGCATTGTGGAGCTCTCATTATTGCACTGAAGTAATGTTTTCATATTTTTTAAGGACTGCATGTGCCAGTATGAAAGTCAATAAGTTGTTTTTTTTGTTAAGTTTACACTGCTTCAAGGGAAAAGTGGCACATTTAATGGCTGCAAATGAAGAAAAGGCCATAAAACATACATTCAAGGCAGTGAGGATTTTCAGGTTATCAGTATGACTCCACTGGCTGTTAATCTTCCCTAAAGGGAGGTACTGGTTTATTCCTGTAAAATGTTGACAATAATGAGCAGAGTTTTAAAATCATACTGAATCTTTCCCACAATTTCATGCTTATATATTGTGTCTGCATTTATTCATAATGTCTAATTTATTCATGTGTTATTGAACATATTCCAAGCATAGCATCTTACATTGTGTAAGATTAAAAATGATGAAATTACCCGAACAGACTTCTTTTCATCCTTTTTATGAACAGACATCAGTTCTGTTGAGTTCACGGATTACTATAAATCCAAAGGGAGAACTGTTGCAACATAAGAACATAATAAAAACAGTATGAAGACACAATAGCTGAGAAAAGAAATAACATAATTTAAAAAAAATGACTCCACACAAACAAAAAAAACACAAGTTTCTCTGAAGTGTCTGGAGAAGTTTGACTGGATTGTGATGAAGAGAGACATTCTACCAATTACTACCTATTCAAGGCAGCTTATAACAGCAACCTCCAAGCTAGAACAGCAAACTCAGACTACAGAGGGTGATTACAATCTCAAAGGATGGCGTGAGCTTTCTGTAAAGCTCGTCTGTCGAACAGATCATCAAATCTCCACTAACTCCTGTAATCTTCCCATTCTGACTGACGATGCCTTTTATGGTATTTGACGCTGAGTTTGGCAAAATGTCAAGTCTTGAGGATATTGCATGTACAGTACGATCTATAAAACAGTGTCATCAGTGTTGCTGTTGTTTGTGAACTTATTTCAACCTCACAATAATCCAAACTCAACTTAAATGAAGTTATTTGATGACAAAATGAGCAGGGGAAGCAATGACTAACCTTTGTGGTTCAGCAGACTATTTTTTGAATAGGAAAATGCTTTTGATATGGTATTACCTTCTGTTCCTCAGTGTATTTTTCTCACTCTCTATCATTTTGTGACAAATAATAAATGCTTGCAACTGCACAGAAAGTGGGTATTTTCTATAAAAGGGGAGTTACAGGCAGCCAGGTTACAGGGGAGACAACTAAGTTAACATTTAATGAAAAAGCCTCTAATTAATTTGATCTACATGGGAGAAATCAGGTCTTACCCACCATGTTTAAATATACTTGAACAACACACACGCTGTGAGGAGAGAATCAATGGCTCAAATGAATTAACAGCCTAACAGCCCGCCTGCTCAGTCCTGCACACACACGACACTCTCGATCTATAATGTAACCTTTGCTCATAAACCTCCTACACATTACACAAGCAGGGGAAGTGCGAGGGAATAATTGTAGAAAGCGACAAGTAATCTTACCTTAAGACTCAAGTTTTATCGTACCTGTGAAGTTCCCTCCTGACTGATTGCTTCTGGCAATGTGCCCCAGCATGCAGCGTTCTAATGAGTAAAGAGAGAGAAAAGGTCTGATACATGCTGAGCGCTCAAACATGAACTCAAGACACTTGAGTTATAGCAAGAGTTTGCCTCTTACTTTATGTGGGAAATAACAATTATCTGGTGGATTTGAGGGGAAGCACTGATGAACAATAGAGGCCATGTTAAGAGTCATTCAAAACTCAAGTGAAGAGTCAAAGGTTTTGATAAAGTTTAGAGGCAGGTAATTGACTTGTATACAATCCACTGCTAAGGCAATCTTAAATAAATGAACAATATTGAATATACACTATAATTCAATTGTGCATACAGCCCTTTTCCACATGTAATTGAGTGTATTTATATCAAACTTACTGTCATCTTCAGATTAGAGGTGAGTGTATCATGCATACAGATACAGGAAGTCAAACTATGGCTGCAACTCATTATATTCATGACAACTGTCCATCAAATTTTCCCAGGGTCTTAAGTGACATTTTCCCATTGTCTGTTTTATCAAACCAACAGTCCAAACCCCCAAAATCTTCATCTTACAATGATATAAAACAAAGAACAGTAGCATATCTGTATCAAACTGATAACACTGCCTTTCTGTGGTCTAAGATGATACCTGCCTACTCTGTATCAGAAATTGCATGAAAGTAGTGAACTTCTGACTGCCAAAGACAAATAAATATATCTGCACTTGAGAGATAGAGCAGAAAATCCATATACATTTATCTCTATAATTTACAAACAAAAATAGAAAGGAGACTTAAATAGATCAGTCGAGGTTTGATTGTCTAATCCAGAGGGGAAATACAGGAAACTGATATTGGAAAGGTGTTCAGTATTACACAAAACAGAGATTAACCTTCAGGAATTATTGGAGGACAGTCTATTCCAAAACAAGAGCTATATATCTTGTGATATTAAAATTTAATAGAGAAAACAATTGCTTCAACCTAAGGCATATTAGCTTTAAATTTGCTGAAAAAAAGTAAAAGACAAAGAAAGACCTCACACTAAAAGTTTTCCGTATGATAGTTTGACAAGAAAATGAATTCATTCTCATGCATCTGGCTCCCCTTTGAGGAGCCACTTCACTGAATGTAAAATAAATTACCTTACCCACTGTGGCACTGTCTGTGTTCTCCCATTCCACGGTGGATGGACGTAAGAGAGACTCAATAAATGTGAGTGAGAAACTGAAAGCATAACGGAGCGAGAGGAAGGACAAGATGACGAAACGACAAGTAGAAAGTTAAACTGGTAAAACTTTCAGATTGGGACCTTGATGAATCAGTGGACAAATACACCAGTGTACAAACATTAAAGTCGGAGAGGCATTACACTTTGTGCAAATGTTTAATCATTTGTCTTGGCATGAAGCAATATTCAGTACAAATAAGATTCATTATTCTTTGCAACAGGCAAGATAGTAATGTGAAGATTTAGCACAGCATACAAATTATGTCAAGCTCTGCAAGTAAAGCAGAGCAGCTGTGAAGGGAGAACAGAAGAATGATTTACATTCTGAGGACAGAGTTCAGTGCCAAGTAATGTAAGCTGCGAGGTGTTGTGTTTTTATAATTAGGACAGTGTTATACTGAACAGTAGTGAATGTTGAAAAGAAACGTAGCTACGAATGTCTTTTCACAGCGAATCCAAAGTTCATGTTAACGTTGCTGAGTGAGACACAAGGTGCAGTATAGGCCGGGTGCTGTCCATAGCAACCAACAGCAGCATCTTCTGATCTGATGACTCACTCAGCAGTAATCGGCAGGACAACATCATTTGTCTGCACTCCAAAACTACTGTTAAAAGGTCTTAGGTTTAGGCACAAAACACACTTGGTTATTTTAGGTAAAGATCATAGTGCAGGGTAAAATGATTACTTGAAATGGGGTATTAAAGATAGGCGACCTTTGTTGTCATAGCAATAGTAAAAACCATGACAATTGTAGGTACAGTTAGTAAAAAACTATTCTGAATCACAGTTGGACAATTATAGTTTGGAGCAGGAAGTGAACTGCAGCACAGTTAGGATCTAACCTGCCACCTCCAATTATAGAAATGTGTCACCTTGCATAGATGTCATCTTAACTGCACCGCCTACGACAGCCAATAGATGGCGTCTAGCCCTCAAACGTAGCTATAGCAACGTTTTTGACGACTGACATTAAAACCCATGAGTTCGCTTTTCTTGGGAGGACAGGCTTGGTTTGTTGCAGATTCAGTTTGATTTTTTAATACTCTATCATACTGGTGTGTTAAATTCAAAAATATAATTTATGATTAATTATAAAAAAGGCGGTTTCACAGTTTACATTTTTGTTGCTGTATTTCTTGTCTTCTTTTTATGACCGTTAAAGATGCATTGTGACAAAATGTGTTGATGACAGGCAGTGTTTTAAAGGTAAGTTTTAAAGTTTATTTAGATTCTGCAAATAAAAAATAAAAAAGATACAGTCAGCCAAGCAATACATCAAAAATATCATTAAATATAAATCTTTGCATCTGGATACATTCATCAGTAATTCTTGAGTAAAATTTCTTACAGTCATGATCTCTGCCTGTAATGCAGCATCAGAGAAAGCCCTGAGCGGTGACTGTCTGTAAGCTGTGGTTGGTGCGGACACGTGATGTGTCTCCTTTCTTGCAGACTCAACATGTTTGTCTCAGTTGATTGACTCAGGCTGACTTTGTATTGTCCCATTGCTGTAACCTCAGCGTCTTTCATTAAACAACATCTACAGCTAATTGGAGGCTCACTGATACATTCAAAGCCAACACATCTGACAGGGTATTTATTAATCATTTTTGCTCAGTGGTTATCACTGGAATGCCTGTCAGGAAATCACAATAGAGGCTTTAAACTAACTGTGGTTTGACTTCTCTGGCATTTGTGTTGATAAAAGATT
Source organism: Scomber japonicus (assembly GCF_027409825.1). Classification (NCBI taxonomy): domain Eukaryota; kingdom Metazoa; phylum Chordata; class Actinopteri; order Scombriformes; family Scombridae; genus Scomber; species Scomber japonicus. The sequence goes on along the minus strand of NC_070599.1, from coordinate 13,268,593 downwards.
CCTGTGTTAGTTACTTGATGATTTTTTTTGATATGTCCATAAATGTACAACATAAGTGATCCAGCAATTTTTTAGCAAGTGTGAGTCAAACATCTGGCCTGATTTCACCTTCCTCAGCTACAATAAGTCCATACCAATCTTTGGTTAGAAAACAGATAAGTGCTGTTTTTTTTTTTTTAATTTTCTTTTTCAAATCATCATTAATAACAACAGTAAATGTAAACAACTCGTGAAAATCTCAAATATAATTAAATATGAAGTATAATCCTGAGGTATACTAAGTACTGTGCAATGCATTGTGCTTTTCTAAGCCTTGACACACTCCTGAGGTATATAGAGGTGAGCAACATATCCCAAACAAAACTGAAGAAAGAGTTTTATCAGAAAAATACAGCATTCCAGCTGATAGATTGTACACTGCAAATAGTTCCTTCTTATCAAGTCATTTTTCTATGTAATTCTGTTCTTGGAGTCTATTTTCCTTAGCACAAGTGAGTAAGTAAGTGAGTGCCAGCAGAGCAAGAATATTTCACCCTGTTTCACATGCAAATTGAACTATTTCAAGTGTTTTCTAAAATCTAGTTTCATTTTTCTTGATTCTAGCGCAGCAACCTGCCTTATTGCCAAGAAGCAGACACTCACGAAACAAGTCGATTTCTATCTGAGACAAGTTGAAATGTTCTCGCTGTGCTGGCAGATTTTTTGTTCACTTGTTAAAATGAGAATAAATACAGTGTTTAGGGTTTAGATGAAGGCAATAAAATGAGTGCATGAGACATTTATAGTTTTAGAACAGTTAAGTTGAGACATATTTGGTAGTGTTGACCAGTGTAAGACATGGTGATTTGGCATTTTGTTTGTGGTCATAAACATTTAACTTGATCAGTGCAAAATAAGATCCATTAGGTTTTGTTTGAGGTATATTGCTGATCTACTTTAAGTGCAATATGTGATGCTCCTCTTATGGGTTTTACAATCTCTCTGACACTTCTGTGGAGGTCCTTACAGACTGCATTGGCACTTCATCTGAGGTGTCCACCGGGTTGTCATAGGCCTGAGAGTCCTCCTCCCCGTGCTGGAGCCTTGCGAAATTCACAAAGACCTGAAATGTCAATGCAGAGAGAGTGGCACTTAGAGGCAAAGGCAAGATAAAACTAATAATACTCATAGTACTGAGGGGCCTGTGGACATTTCTCTACTCATCTCATTTTTACTCCCCCCCCCTAATGTCTCTAAAACAAACAGAAATAGTGGTACAGACAACAGGGCGCATGTGAATGAGTTGCCAGACAAGGGCTATGAAGCATCAAGTAAGCGTCTAGGCTCACACAGTGAATGTCAGTTTGACATCTTTGACCAGCTGAGAAAGAGAATAAAACAATCATTCTTCTCTCTGTGATGCCCATTTAATGTCAGAAGAAATCAATCCTATGGCGTTCATAAAAAGCAGTGTGTATTTCATTGTGCTGTAAACATCACGACAGTCCAGGCTTTTTATTCTCTTAGCCTTCGCTGTCTGTTGTGTTAAGGGTTTTTATTCTACAGAGAAAGCAACAAAGAGGATCATATAAAATGATAAGAGCATTGCTTTTTCATTAAAAGCTTTTCAGTGGCTGCATGGACATAAAAGGACATGTGAATTACTAGATTATATTTAAAATCTTAATGGAAAAAAATAAAAAAAATATCCAGACCAATTCCACCAGAAACAAGCCCTCACATATTAACGAGATCCATCTCAAATCCCCTTTATAGCTACACGCTAGCCCATAAATGAAACAGGCTCATGTCAATGGTAGTGAAAATGTTGACAGGAAGTTTTTAAATTTTGATAGGCTATATGGATTTCTATACAAGGATAACTAAAAGTTTGACATTTCGTGAAATAATCATTCATTTTCTTGCCAAGAGTTAGATGAGAAAACTGATGTCGCTTTTATGTCTGTGTGATAATTATCAAACTAAATTCAGGAGGATTAACTTAGTCCTAAGGCTGGAAGTCAGTGGGAAAAAAAACAGCTGAACTAGCTCTGTCCAAAGTTTAAAAATCTGCTTAGCAGCACCTATAAGCTTATTTAGTAACATGTTGCATCTCATTTGAGGTTGCCAGACAACCAACAGAGATGCTAGGGGGTGCCAGGTTGTATTTCTATTTCTATTTGTGCACCAATAAAGAAAAAGAGATGAGACTAAAAGTGATTTTAGAGGTGCTGGTGGGAGGTTTTTGAACTGTGGAGACTTCATGCTAACTAAGATGAAGCTCCAAACATGAGATCCATATATATATATATATATATATATAGTGTGTCTCGTTCAACTGTTTATGTCCAACTGATAGTTCCAAAATGTTGTATTATTCCTTTAAAATGGAACCATACATTTGTATGTTTTTCATCTTTCAACCTTTTCAATCCAGGACATGTTGACTGAGCACAAATACTTTTTTTTGCAATGAAATCCCTTTTACATAAACAGTTCCACCTGGAAGTGATGCAGTATGAATAGTCTTACTTTATCTTTTGGCCACCGAACATCTCAACAGTTGAAGCAGCTGGGGTTTAAGCACCTTGCTCAAAGGCACCTCAGTAGTAGTAAGTGCTGCTCTGTCAATGTCACAACCCAAGTCTAGACTTATCAGTCAAATTGTTTAAACTAGGGATTTCCAGGAATTAAATTGTTATCCCTCCAGTAAAGACCTTGTTGCTCTACATGAGCGGATTACGTTCTTTAGTCCATTCTAAGGTAAAATCTTTGCCACTTCTGGCCAAAATGTGTATCCAAACAAATAACACAGCAGTCAGGATCAACTATTGTTTTATTGTAATCTGGTATGTACATTTTTAAAGCTTCGTGACCAAGATTAAGTAATTGCCAAATGTAAGCTTATGGAGCTGTTGGCCTGTTGAGCAAAACAGCAAATTACCTTGTAACTAAGGAGCAAGCTACTCCTGCAGAATGCCTGAGGCTAAAGTATACTTCTGTTTGTGTGATGTCAGACCATCAGCAGTGTGTATCAAGGTCACAGCTGTCAAGGCATCTTATCAGGGGAGAATGAGTAAGAGGATAAGAATGACAGTAGCAACAAATACACCCTCCGCCCATCTCTCTCAGCCTCTGACCCTGCCACTGGGTGATGCTGGCTTGATGTGCTGAGGCATGCACATCATTCCACATTCATAGTCAAAGCTATAGACTTTCTACTGTTTGTATTTAAGTCTCTGTAAAAATCCTAACATGATAAAGAGATTTGTAAATGGTGCAGTTGACAGCATTTTTGACTGAGACGACCATAGTAAAGATATCCCCTGCTTTGTAATGGGATTTCCCCCATAATGTACACATTTTGAATTTAGCCAACTATCCTTCATGACCTGAACGTCAAGCACCAGTGCTGTTGAGTGGCATTTTCCTAATAACAGATGGTTACAGCATTAATTACATTACAGAGGGTGCATTTGGGTGTTTATTTGATGAGCATTGAGGCAGAACAGAAGAAGGGAAGGACACTGAATCACCCAATTAACCTCTTCTGTAGCCTATATCAGAGGACTCCTTGCAGAATGTGAAATGGCTGCTTTGTCCATGGTCAGCCATGCTACTAAACTCACTCTGACTTCTTCAGAGAAGATCTTGCTTTATAGTCTGTTCATCCAGAGTCCAGATTTGATTTTCCATGTAGCCCTGTTTTGGTCTCCACCAAACCCTGGGTGACACGTCTATATCTTTAGCTACTATTCTCCACTCTTCACCAGCTAGTTGCTAACATTGTCTGTCTGCAGTCTGATGCTGGCCAGGTAGCGTGCAGTGGGTTTTAAGAACGTTTTCTTTGCAAACTGCAGCCTGCTGCAGCTGGAAACAAGGCAACAACCAATGAGCTGAAAGCTGCTAAGAAGCACAGGTGAGATGAGGGGAACTGTGTGTTCGGGTGACAATTGATTGACTTACTTAGTAGCATTGCACATCATCATTCACCCTTAATTGACATTATTATAATAATTTTGACTTTAAAATTAAGTATCTTGGCATCTATAACAGAAATATATCATAAAATATATCATTATTTATTATCCAAAGTAGACAGAAGTTAGGCAGGAAATCATTAATATTTTATGGGATTTAATGAAGTTAAAAAGTATTTCAATAAGTCAAATGTATTGAACATTTCAGAAAATGTAAAGTGATTATAAAGACTCCATGGATATATTATGGAGCTACAAGGTCATCTGTTTCAGTGGTGCAGTAGTGACAATATTGAATATGGGTCATTGTCCAAACACAAAGTAGCAAATACTTTACATTCCTGCCACACAATCTCCTTTCAAAAGACAGTTAAGAAAGTCACATTTTCCTTTCAAATGCTGTATTTGCTCTGCACTGTCTTGGCCATCAGTGTTAACGCCTGAGCTCAAGGCTGTGCAGATCAATATTAATTGTAGTGCAAGTCGGGTGTTATACTATAGGTCAAGGCTCTTCTCTATAAATCACCAGCTGAAAGGTGACTGTCTGTGTCTCCACATGTTCTCCAGTTCTCCCCTTTGTGTTTTAATACTATGACCTCTTGGTCCAAGTATGATTTATTTACTGCCTGTGATCTGGTAAATATTGACCAGTGTTGAATGTAGGGCAGGTTGGCAAAAAGGTTAAAATAGAAATTACACATTAGAGGTAATGGTATGGCTGAGCCCCAATGATCTGTAAAAAAGGAACAGGGTTCTGCTAAAAATCCTTTATGAGAAACCAAACATGACGGTAAATAAGTACAAAGTTACTAAATTTTAGCATTTAGCTTTTCATACTTTCCTTTCCTGTAACATTGATAGGCTAATTTTCCCCTTAAAGAAGGTTTTCCACAAAGGGACCCTATCAACAATAATATGCTTTCTGTAAAAATCTGTGTAGTGTTCTTTTTGTCAGATAATTTGATTCATAGTAGGGAAAACCACAACATTGCCACCGTACAGACACACCTACAGTGCAGATATCACATCTCTGTTTGGAACATAAGAGATAGATATTTTTACCCCCATTGAGTGGGCTGATGACCTTTCTGGACCGCTCAGAGGTCATCCTCACCTCCCACCTGGTCATCTGCTGCTGAGCTAATGGCGGGCTTGCAAGACCAGACACACTCACACTCACCTCTGAGTGTGTGTCTGATTGCATCAGGTCCCTGGGGCTATTTGAAAACACACGTTGAAGCCAGTCTATATAACGCAGAGGGCTCGGTATATCTCACCAATCTGGGGGTCTGGCTATTGCATTGGTGGAATATAAAAAAAAAAAAGGTACTGGCTTGGAGAGCTTTGAAAAATATCAGTCCAGATTCTTGATCAATACTGGGGCCTGGCAAATGAACTATCTTGGCTACACAAACACTGAAAAGTCCTCATTGGTCAGTCAGGCAGCTTAAATGGATGGAGGCAATGTGTAGGCAATGATAGATCTTTAAACTTTATCCTGGACTGAGCAGACACTTAAAATACTGAATGCATTGATTGATGACCTAATGATCTGTTAAACTGAGCCAGCACCCCATTGAATTTCTAAAGAAAAGTGTCTAAATTTTGCCAGAAGTTAAACTGGCTAATAGTTTTTTTTTGCTGTCGGTCACATGAACTAACCACTAGGAAATAATACGTTTTACGAAAGCATATTCCTTTTCTATGATTCAGATTGCCAGCACCCAATGATGGTTTCTTATCTCAAGAAGCTGGTATATAATTGTTCATGTTGTGCATGAATTTCACTCCTTCTGGTCTTTAGGAATATGTTTTGCAAACATTTTATGATGGTAGAAACTGGTAGAGACTAGAATACATTAATATTTGTCTTTCTGTAATGGTAACAATGGATGGAGATTTTGGTAGATTCATTTTTATCCTCACTTTGGATTACAATACCGTGTAATCTTGATCAAAGGCACTCTATAAACACGTCTAGAAATATTATGGGCTCTATTGATGCAGAGAGAATGTCAGAGTTTCCAAACTTGTTAAAGGAATGATTTCCCAAGGCGTTCAACAACTGGTTTTACAGACAGGCATCACAGATGAGAACAGCATGTTTCTCTGTAAAAGTAAAACTTGAGTAAAAAATGAACACTTAAAGTTTGTCTGTGAGTATGCAGTGCAGTGCTCTCCTGCAGATGGTTACTATAAGTCTCTGAGCACTTAAATCTCTGTGTTGTGAGAAAAGTGTCTGTACAATTTAAATGTTTAAAAAACGGGCGATGAAAAGCAGAGAAGTGAAATAAATTCAGTTACATCACGTCATAAGTTCAACAACTCAATATCCTTCATCAACGGCTTGAAATCTGCAGCAGAAATTTCTCCAGGATAACTTGTAAAGCAGCTCATCACAACCTGTCATCCTTCCCCTTACATATGTCAGTCACGGCCAAATGTGAATGACGTACTGTATGGATAGATTCCACATATCTAAATTGAACAAAGCTGTATTGTGCTCAGTCTGCACCTGTGTCCTACTTCTTTGTTTTGGTGTATGGTAATACTTATTTTAAAGAGGTTTTTTTGATCCAGAATATTTCCTGATGGGTTAGGGTTAGGGTTAACAGTTTTTGATTTCTTTAAACAATTTCCTCACATAAATAGGCAGTGAATAAAACAAAGAACAAAAACACCCTTCAAGTTGTACCTGTCATATCACTGAAATGAAATTAAGAAGATTGTGAGAAAAAATGGTCCTCATACTAATCTCATATTTTGGATTGTACCTGATCCAGAGTGGTCTGGGACACAGAGTAATCCTCCACGCCCAGCCCTTGTTGATGGCTGGTGAAGTGGCTGAAGATGTTGGCCAAAGCTCCCTGTGCGTATGGGAACTGATATTTCAGTGTGTTGTGATGCTTCTCCGTCAAGGTGCTGCCCGGGAAGGTCAGCTGGACAAAGTCCTCAACCGGCTTCAAGTCAGGAGGAGAGCCACCAACTCTTACAATCACTGTGTAGCCATCACCGAACCTACAACAAGAGACCACAATTAAGCACTCATTAAGAAAATAAAAATAGAGACAAGGATGATGCAGCCAAATTGTTCTTGGCTGGTCATCTAAATAACAAACTTCCTTTCTGCACTGAAGAAAGGGGACGAGATAGAGATGAGAAACTATAAGTGGTCAGACACTTCCTAGATGTGGTGAGTTGATGGGAGCAGAAGAGTCACCAGCAAGAGTACCTTGACTTCAAGAGGAAAATAAAGTTGGCTAGCTAGCTGCTGTTTAAACTTTTCAACCTGTGTAATTGCTAATTCAAGTCATAGAAAGTATCAACTCAATTTTCTGCACCAAATGGAAAAGAAATTATCCATTTGAGTCCAGAAAAATATCCATAAGAGATAAAACAGAAATAACTCTAAGTTTATGTTATTATGTTCACAATACTTTCTGCTGCTCTCAGTGGCCTGTTTTCTTTGATAATCTGAACTTAAAACCTTTCTCTTAATAACCCTTTTACAAAACCACCTAAATTATTCATTGTGATAAGTACTGCAAAATGCATATGAAGTCTGCTTTCTGGGGTGACAGTTACAGTACATTTAACAGCCAATATTTTAAAATGATGTCAACATGCTCTACTGGTAAAACTTTACAACATGAACAATATTCTGAACACAAAATACTGTCACAGATGAAAATGGGACATAGCTAAGCTCTAAAGCTAATTAGCATTCTGCATCTTCCCGGTTGTATGTTACGTCTGGTGAGCACCAAATAAGACTTGGTGCCTTGTTATCCTGTCGTTAGCACTCTTATGACCCATTTTTTTCTGCTTAATTAATTCCCTAATGTTGGATTTACTCATTGAAATGTCCATTGTGGGCTAGTACAGAGCTACATGCAACGAGAGTCAGAGACTCCCTTAGTGGCAATTAGAGATATGGTGAATAAACTGCAGGCCCACACGATCCCAAAGGGAGTGAGAAAGGAAGTGGAGCTCCATGCTAGTGCTGAGAAGCAGATTGAATTGACTCCATGAGTAGTCCCTTCAGCATGACTGCTTGAAGTTGAAGAACCATGGTGCAAAAATAGTGTAATGTGTCATAAATTGTATAAATGCTTATTTAATACTCATTTTCATAAAGAGGGCAGAAGTCTCTTGGGTCATACTGGGCCATATGAAAAAGCAGATGTGAACCCTCCCAACTACTTTTTTTCTTGCATTATGATTGGATAAGATAGAATACATGTTGTGATCAGATGTCAGAGGTATATCAATGGAAATCCACAAAAGATAGCATCTTGCACCTGCTACTTCATTAAAAGCAGCAAAATACAACATTCCTACTAGATGCCACACTAGAGCATATGTATTTAAAACCAAAACAAATACCTGAGTTGTTATTCAATAAAGATGGAAAAGAAAAGTGGCATCTGAATACACTGCTCATGAAAGTCAGATCAAACTGGTAAACTAGGCAGAGCTACTATTTCTTGACTCAAATGTTATCAAAAACATATTCTAGTGTGATGTTTAGCTGTAAATTGAGAAAGTTTGTAACCCAGCAGCAATGTTTGAAACTTCCGTGGGAGGACGTGGAAGGACTCACATGCACTAACATACAGCTTCTAAAACACAGACCAGGAAACAGAGAAGCTTGTATAAAAACACACACAGAAACATGACTTCATTCTCTGCCTAGGATGCCATTACTCCTATAGCTATAGCTTCACATAGCAAATAGTTGTTTGCTGGTATCAAGTTGGGCGGAATGTTGTATAATGCACCTTTAAAACCACTATGGGTACCACCAACATATTGAAGTGAGGATGTGAGACATGTGTGGTTAATGTGGGTAATGTGGTTTTAGTTAACATAATCTGATACCAAATTAAAGGATATACAAAAATACATATCAATAGGCAAGAGAGGGATTATACACACAACAATGCCAGGGGAACATAATGTCACATAATGTGACTAGACTATTTTCCATTTTATAATGCAATACACTGGGTGGCATCTTCTCTTCCACAACCACATCTGCCTCCTGCCTATAGGGAGGATCTGAGAACCTCCTGCCTGCACTGTGATCTCCTCAGGGGCTGCACACCACGGGTGATCAAAAGCATCCCCATGAAACTCTAAGACATATTATGTAGTACACATCATGTGGATAGTACTAGTGCTCTGCAAGTATCAGCATGTTAGCGCTCCATTAAGCAACTGCGATTTGGACAGCTCCTGAACCGTCCAAAATTACATTCCATCCGACCCAAAGCCCTCAGCTCAATCTCAACCAATGAATGATTCTTTTTCTGCTTGGCGTCCACTGTATGCAGAAGGATTCATCAGTTCTTGGTACATAGGACAAACAAGCATCAACAAGATCATCTGACCAACAGGGGTCTTAGCAATGGCTCTACAGGGTTTGTCTCTATAAATTACACCATAGTAGCACTGCTCTGCCCATTTTTATAAAATCTCTCTCTAATCTCTCCTCTAAGTTAGTATTCAGGATTTTAAATGTATTATCTCCTTAATGACTTTGTGTTTATGGTTACACTTTTTCCAGGACAGTAAAAGGACAGTAAGTAGTGATATTATACAGAAGGACTGTATACTTGTTCATGGGAGCTTGTTAATATAATGTGTTCATTTGGCCATGTTCAGTACAAAAAGGTTCATGAATAAAACTGAATAATTAATAATTACAGTTGTTGTGAAAACATGTGCATCTACATTGCTGTTGTTGAGTCCTAAATACTGCAACAGTGAATCATTACATTACATGAACAAAAGTACACTTTGAGCTCTTTATAAAGGTACAAATGAATCCTGTGTGGTGGTGTTATTATGCTCTATGTGCTTTTTAGACATTTTAGCTGTGTAAACCTCATGCAACATCACAAATATAATCTTGACTTTTAAACATTCTGTGGCCAATTCAACAGCAACTGACTTTGGCAAACAGGAGAAAATGTGAATAACTGTGCTATAGACTCATAAAAAAATACTGTTCTTAATAATCCATGGCCTCTTCCAAACTGTGTTAAATGTTATCACCAAGGTTATTACCAAGAGAAAAAAAAACATTATCACAACATGGAAAATATGAGCTGTTCTAAGCTATTCAAATGCAATGCCAGGAGTGCAAAGGGAAACATAATACCTGCATGAAATGCTCACCTCTCCACTTAACAGACTATGTCTGTACATGCAGTACTCTCTTTCTTGAGTAAAGCACATTTTTTTTATTAAATATAGCCAGAACACACCTCCTACTGTGTAAAGCCACATAATTGATGATTTTTATAAGATGTAACAGAACACACAGTCTGTAATCAGACACCATCCCCACACATCAAGCTTAATTCATCATCCAATCAAGACTATGACCATAATCCCCGTTTGTTTATTGTAGCTGCCGGCTCAGGAAATGTGCTTTGTCCAAAGACTGCCAGGCTCAGTCAAGATGCAAAAACATTTTTACGAAAATCCAATGAGGCCAGGAAGCAATGTGGCGGAAGGGTTTGCCGAAGTGGTTTGTAGTGTACATGGGTAATGAAATGCTGCTTGTCAGTGACTGTAAAATGGCTTATCAATTAGCCTCCTTCTTATTCTCTCTCGCTGCCTACCGGGGGCTTCAGGCAGCACTTTGGGAAAAATATCTTTCTTTCATATTCATCATTTTTATTCTGCTTCTGTATTCACAACAAAACAAATTCTTTCATCTTTGATACACTGTCTGTCTTGGCTCTCCTCAAATAAACTCCTGTGTGGAGAAAGGGAGGCTTGGAAATCAAGTCTGCACTACATTGCATGGACATAACAACAGTGCGGCATGCTTGAAACAATTTATCAGGCATTGATTGGTGACTTAAAAATAAAAGCAAGCATCTTTGCACAGCCTTAAAGAAAATAATGAGCAGATAATGTTTAAAGTCATGACTGCATCACATCGTCACAAGTAATCCTTTCATAATATTTTACATTAGAGATATGATACAGCAGCTCAACACAGCATGGAGCAGCCATGGTAATGTCTAGGCTGCAGTCCTCTTCTTCATTTTCATTATTCTGCCTTAATCCTCTCCGCCACCCTGGTTGGCTGGAAAGTCATTCTTCCATGTAATTTAAAACAAACAACAGCCAGACACAGATAAGGGCATGACAGGCAAAAAACAATTCTGCTGCCGCCTTCCTTCATCTGAGGGAGTCTAGAAAGGTCACCCTCACCATTGCCAAACCTTGTGTTTGTGCCCGCAGGGGGGGAGGGTGGACGTGGGGCAAGAGGTCATAGCATGGCTTGGGTGGTCTGATGCTTTGATCAGGCAGGAAGTCATCCAAAAAACTTCCTAAGTTCCTGGGGGGGGCGCCCAACAGAGCTCTTGACAGAGGCGCCACAGGCAGTGTGAATGAGGGATGGATGAGATAGAGGGATGGATAGATAGATGGATGGGAGATGTTTGTACAATCAGTAAAGGGCAGTTTTGTTATTTAAGGCAGTGTTTAAAATGGGTTAATAAAAAAGCAAATTACAGTTAAAATGTTCTTATAGGGACATTGAGCATTTTTTTCAGGTCTTGTAAAAGTGTCGAATATATTTCCTTGCCCATAAAAATGCAAAAATAACAATGCTATTTTTTTGAATAAGCTGAAACCTGCAATTTTTTAAATGCATGCATATATCAGCTTGGAGTATTCCTCCTCCTCATCTTTTGGCGGTGGAGCTACATTTCCTGGCTACTGCCACCAAGGAACATTGTGAAACCACCAGAATCTGTGCTTTGTATTGGTTTTCAGTGATTTGTAGTGTGTGTCGGTTTCTATTTTGAGACATATTTACGAGCTGTTTGCATGCAATATGGTGTTTCAAATGTAATCTTACATCAGGGTCATTATCTGCTCTGTAAAAGTTATTACTACAGGATTCTTAAGCATGCAGAGTTCAACACAGACCTAATAAAATATCTAGAGTCATGAGCAATTTTAGCAGACCTTGAAGGATCTAACGCAGATGCTGGCCTTGCTAGTAAGCACAAAAATAAGCTGTGATAAAACTAATGTCTGTACAAGAACCACAGGCGCACATAAATTACGATATCCTCCAGCTATCAAAGGTGAAGTTTGAGTGCAGGTGGCTCTCAAATATGTACAGTACATATACAGTACACCATCTGTGTCTGTCAGTGTCTGAGCAGTCTTAATTACACCTATCGCTGATGCATTGTAAACCGTAATAAGAATCATTTTGTCATCCATCTTTGCCAGTGACACACACTTAAAAGCCGTAAACCATTTAGTTAATGGTACACCTGCAGAGCTGACACCGAGTGAGTGGAAAGGAGTTTATTGGACTTCTCAACGTCAACTTGAGGGGATTGATCCAAACTTTTAGACGCCACTCTTGTAAAAACTCTTCAGTTCCCACACCACATTACCTTAATGCATTAAAGGCACTTTACCCCCCTCTTTTACAGTATATCATGACGTACTTTAAGCAAGGAGAAAATAAGACTCAAGGCTGTGATGTGTGCTTAATGCAGGTACTCTATGAAGCGGGAATATGAATGATATCAATCAGTGAGAAATCCTGTGCTAGTGGGTGTCCTTCCTAACTGACAAGATTATAGGACAGCTTTGAAGCTGCTTTTATTGGTTCCTCCACTTCATTTGGGTTTACTTAACACCTGGGAGCTTTCATACCAGCACACTGCTATACTGAAGCACTATTTATAGCCTCTTGCACTTTTTTTTTGCTTGTTTATTTTTCCCCTTCTCCCTCAGCCTTTCATAAATTCCTACAAGTGTGACTGATTTGAAGGGCTCTATACCAGGACACGTAAGGAGGATGTTTTTAACAGCCATGCAGGAAGATAATGAAGGAGCTTCTTAAAATGGACGCCTGACTGCTCTGAATCAACTGCCTTAACCAAATTTTCAGCCCCTCTCACATGCTGACCATCCCTTTGGTGATTTAAACAGGCTATTTTGGCTCATTTGGGCTTTGATTGATACACAGAGACAGAGTTGTTAAAGCACCAGAAGGGCATCTGAGTGATAAAGACAGGGTCACCACTGAACTAAAGGGGGCAGCACTAACAAGCACTTGGATGACTGGGTTGGAAACCTTGCCACCTGAGAGTAGCAAAGGGAGGAATAAATAAGGGTAATATGGTGAGAGGTTTTTGAAGAAGAGGAGTATAGGGGGAGGAGGCGATGAGGGGGAGTGAGGCCTGCGAATGTGGGAGGGTGAGCATGTATTACATGTGAGCAATAGGGGGTCAAAATGTGAGAGCTGCCCCCGTGGTGAGCGTCTGCACTCCTTTCAGGAGCTTGTGATGAAAAAGAGATGGAGACGTTGGGGTTGGAGGGGGGCAGGGGGAAAGAGGAGTCAGCCCCAGCTTTGCAGGTCAGCCGCTCTCACCGTGTGACAATGGCATACACCACCTGCCTCCATCACCATGTGTCCCCTCTCTACTTCATCCCCTGCTGTCTGATGGAATTCTTCCCATCGGCAAACCGGCAACAGCTTGTGCATTTGTGATAGGGATGCAAATTTGAAGCAATTCCTTTAACACACAGTCCACCATCTTAACAACTGATTATCAGTTAATCAGTTAGTCATCATTAATGACATACGTTGGACATTATTCTATTAGAAGACGATTTTAACCACTGACTTGACATATGTTCGATGCAAAAATTAATTTAGGTTACATTAGGAGTTAAAAGAAAAGATGAGGTAAACACCAAGTTACTTGAATGATAAACTAAATAACACAAAATAGTGACTTCATATATGATTATGGAGTTCCTGTCTGTCGCTATGCAACAATCGACACAACAAAGTCCAAAGTATCAAACACAGCAAACGGCTGCACAACTTCCACCTTCATTAAAGGACATTAATTAGATAAGACTAGATGTGTTGGACAGATCTACCAATTAACAAGTAATCAAAATATAATCAAAAGCCTTCAATAGTAAATAAATTATAACCTTACTGAATAAATATAATAGCAAACATATTGCCTCAGTCTCCCTGCAACAGACTTCATTCGGAATGGTTTAATATAAAGTAATCTGCATACCTGGTCTACATGATAGAATGATGTGTGTGTTCATTGTTGCTAACGTTAGTCAAGCTGCTAGAAATAAAAGCACAAATAGTGTTGCACCAACTCTATCAGCCCTTTTACTACCACCGTTAAAATGTATTTATACTCAAAGCAGGGGAGTGTCGCTTATACCTCATCACTTTTGATTTTGTTGGACGTGTGTCACTTTCTGCTGTCTGACCTATCAGCCAGCATTAACTGAGCAGCTGCTTCTGTTCAAGATGCTGGTTTAACGTTAGCATGAGCCTCACATAGCTAAACCAGACAGCCGCCAGACAACAACACTGTGGCATGCTGTGATTTTTTTCTTCCTTGGACAGCAGGGAGGTGTGTTATCTGCTGTGTTAGTTTGTTAATGTTAGTTCAAGTGTGCAGCGCCGACTGTTCCAAGAAAGCTAGCCGTAGTTTCTTTCCAAGATAGCAGGGCGTGTTTGCAGAGCGTGAAAGGCAACACCCCACACACACCTTATTTGGATGGCCCTAGCTCCAAATCGAAAATACGATGCCAACTGTAAGTAGCAACTCTGGGCTTCAAACCAACTCCATTGCAAACCAGTGGGTGACATCACACGTCGCTATGTCCATCTTTAAATACAGTCTATGAACCCAACTGTATTAAATATTAAGTGGCTCCACCTAGTGGCACAACCATGTACTGCAGCAAATCTACAGAACATTTTCTTGCAGTTACACTGCACATCCCTCACTTTCTGCATTATCAATAAAATATTTTTCATCAGTTAAAATATTTATGACAATTAACAGACAATAGATTTGTCATTAACGTTTCTCATTTGTGAAAATCAGTTGTTCCTTTCTTGCATTATGGACTTAGATCTTGAGACAAACATGAAATATTGGATATTTAGTGTTTCACCCTGTAACACTGGATTGATGAGGCTCACAACAACTAAAACAATGGTGGATCACATGCTAAAGCAACGGTGGGGAACTTCAGGAGGGTTAGGGTTGTGGGTGGGGGGGGTAACACAGAAGCACAAACTTGTGGCAGGATAGTGACGAGAAAAGAAAACAGAGAAGACAGTCCTTAATTGCCTTTTCAGTCATTAACAGGGTCCCACACCTCATGAAACATTAATTACACCAAGCGCTGCGGAGATAGGGATGCTTAATTAGAAATTATTCAATGCGTGGCGAGAACTGAGCGATAGCATTTCAGCGGCATGTAAATTGTCCGTGTGAGATCTAAAATAAGCACGGCGAAAATCTGTGTCGACGTCATGCTTATCTGGCTTCCTCTCACTTTCTTGTCTTGTGAAGTGCGATTCCTCTTTACCTGATAGCATGTTGAGTGAAGTAGGACATGTGTTAACCCTCTGTTCTCCTCCCTTGTTTGCTCCTTCTACCCCTCCCCCTGTTCCCATGGCTCTTACCTATCCTATACCTCCTGTGTGATTCATAAATTATTTACACCACCCTGCTCTACCCCCTACAGACAGGATGTAATTGACACAGAGGATCTGTCAATTTCCCTAACATCTGGGAGGGACTGATTGGTACATCACTCTCCCACTTCAGCCTTTTGCCTCTCAACTCTCTCTCTTTCTCACTCTTTTTTAGTACTCTCTACAATCTAGCTCTTCTCCCTCCACAGCAACATAAAAGCCCAGCCAATGATATGACATTAACGCTCTTGATGGGAAGTACCCTTGACACTGTTGCCCCCTCCTTGCTGTTCTAGGCGTTTCCCCTAATCCCCTGCACAACTTGAAAAATGGTCTGCTCCACGCCTCATCCCAGGTGTATTGATCTTTCCCTCTACCCAACGATTGCTACCACATATTCCTGTCGTGTGTGTAGCTGTGTGTGTGTGTGAGTGTGTGTGTGTGTGTGTGTGGAATGTCCTTCCTCTTAAAAGATCACACAATGGAGTGGTAATAATGTCACCAGACTGTACCTAAGGTAATGGATCGGCCTCACTGTTACATGCAGGGCTCGGGACATAAGTGCTGGCCTTGGGAAATGTCAGATGAATATCAGAGAATGGACCTGAGTGCTAAGAGTTAAGGGTAGGGGATATCTGTAATGGAGACTAACAAAACACATTCAGAAGCATGTACAAAGCATATTAACGGTGTGCAAAGGGACAGAGAGGGTGGTAATCAAATTTATGGGTCTAGAGAGAAACAAATGTGAAATTGAGATAATGGTGAAAGATTTGGGACACTAACCTGAGGCCCACAGACCTGACTATCTGCATATTTGCCTCATATATGGATCTTTTCATGTGAATGAATGACATACACTATTGTTACACAGTCTTCAACGCACAAACGTCAATGCAGATAGAAATTGCAGGTGCACATAATATTCGGGGAATAGTGTTGTCATTTTGGAGATGTGCTTACTCAGGGCGCTTTCGCACCAACAGCAGTTAGTGTGCACTAAACAGTCCATTCGGACCAAAAGCTCAGTTTGTTTTCGTTGGTGTGAAAGCATCGCACTCGGGTGTGCACTAAATCAAGCGGACCGAGACCTCCAAAAAGAGGTGGTCTCGGTCTGCTTGACTCCTCACCAAATGCCGACCTACCCGAAGATGAGGGAACGTCAATCAGACCAATTTTGATTCGTTTGCAGGTGTTTTACTGCCTGGTGCGGACCAAATAATCGAGCTAGTGGTGTGAAAGCGCCCTCACTTTCTTGCCAGAGAGTTAGGTGAGCGTATTCATCTACACTAAGTATGAAGCGAGAGCTAGCAGCTAGTTAGCTTAGCATAAATAATGGAAAGAGGCTTTTAAAGTAACAAAATCCACCAACCAGCACATCTAGAGCTCATTACTACTACATTATTACTAATTACATTTAATATATCTTGTTTGCTAGATGTTTCTCCATTTCTAGCCTTGATGCTAACCTAAACTAAGCTACCCAACTTATGGCGGTAGTAGTGAATTTACCAGTATGAGAGTTGTGTCAAACTTCTCCTCTAACTCTCAGCAAAGAAAGTGAATAACCATATTCCCCTAAGTGTCAAACTATTCCTTTAATAATAAACCCATGTGGGGTTCATGCTCGGCTCTACTAGTGCTGCATTTTTGAAAAACTACATTCTTCTTTGCCTGTCTCCAACATGTATAGTTAGCTGCACCAATAAATGATAAAAGACTTTTGATTATTTCCTTCCTTTTCTGAAAAACTTTAGGCATATTCTTTTTATCAACAATATAGATGGTGTTATTTATAGGAAACAATATAAATAATAGAAGACCTCTGTGAGAGGTAGTGATTACGTTCATCTTAATTCAAGCTTCAAAGCTGAGCTGAGCTTCAAAGGTTTTGTGTGTTTTTTCATTCATACCGTATATTCGAATAATGAACTCAGCGGCAAAAGAAAGACCCTCACCTGCTCTTCAGATGCTGGATGCTCCCTAGACACTTGAAGCGCCCATTTACCATGATGGCCATGCGAGTGCACAGTGCTTCACACTCCTCCATACTATAGAGAGAAAAAGAAGGAAATTTATCTCCATAAAGAGACAAAGCAATAATACCAGATGCTTGAGTCTTTCCTTGAAGATAAAGGACAATGATGTCTTTAAGCTTGTCTTTTTGACGTGATAGAAATATTTCAGGATAGTTTGTGATGTCTGCTTGTCCTTCCCCATAAACTCATACAAGACTAGAACACTGATCACAAATGCTTTTTATTCAGATTAGAACTCATTCAATTCAGACTGCGTCAACACACATTATTTTGATTTAGTGATACTTTTTTCTCATTTACAGTTGAAATTTGGTTTAGAGCATTTTTAAATGTCTACTTTGACACCTTAAAGGGGCGACAAATGTGGTAATTAGAGGGAGAGGATGGGACCATCTGTAGTTGTTATTATCTCATTTTTTTCTTTTCAATGTTGGGCTGGAGCACCAGTCATTTGTAGTTGAGGCAAGACTACTGAAGCCTTTCTGAGGAATGGTGCAATTAGGATTATGACTTTGTAAAACCTGGTGAATCTGCCACTCAACAAAACAAAACCACCTGGTCATGCCATGGACGATTGGATGCAGCTCAGCCACATTGCCTGGGACAACAACAAATGCTTTTATTTCCCCATGAAGAGAACACATGTACTGAGAATAATATATTCCAAATGAAAGAGCCACACAGATTATTCACACACGCTGCCAGGAGCACAAATGAATCAAAAACCTAGGAAATTTGGAAAATGGTAAAATGAATAGGCATGTGAATTGTTAAATGTTCCATATCGACTTGGACTATCAAGTTTGAAGTCTCCAAGACCAAAAAAATGAGGCATATAATTTCTTTCCTAACTCAAAACCTTGTCCAAAATTGGATGGCACAAGTTGGAAAAACTTATCTTTGCTCCAGGACATCTTGGATAATGAAAAGACTCCAGCACTGATATTGACAGTTTCTCTTTTCATGGTGAAAAAAGAGCAGCAGTCAGTCAATATGCCCTCAAGCTTCAGCCAATATTAACTACCATGCAGGAAACAATACCTTTCAAGTAAAGAGCAACTCGAATCAATTATAACAATATTTACAGCTACTTTTATTTAATGGACAACTGGGTTGCTCTCATTTCTTTATTGACAAAATACATAGATAAAGAGTGATAGTGCACCTGTGTGACGTGAGAATGACAGAGCGTCCCTCTTTGATGACACTCAGGATGCAGTCCCATAGGAAGCGACGGGCTTTGGGGTCCATGCCAGTGGTTGGTTCATCCTGCAATAAATAAAACCTCAAACAGATTAGTGAAAAATAAAATGGAAAATGAACAGCAATGAGCAACATTATATAGTTATCACAGCTCAATGGGATTGATGAACTATGGGATTTTCTGGAATGACATAAGACAGATCTCTTCAGCACCATTATAAAAACATCAAAATAGCAAATATCTTTTGGAAAAAAGGCATGGTTTTATTCGGCCAGCAGAAGCCAGGAAACTTTTTTGTCCAATCTATGCCAAGACACATCATGCTTTACTAAGACACTTGATGTTTTTGTCACCAATCTTTATATGTAAACATAAATAAGAGTATAAGTGATAGAATAGAGGGACAGAACTGAAATATATACAAATATAAATACAAATATACACAGAGACAAACAGAGGAAAGGAAAACAGGTGAATTTAGTGTGTACTCAAACCACATATGCACATATAATGGAAACATACTAAAGCAGTCTCTGACACAAGACACACAGTCTCTCAGAGACTTTCTGTTTCTTTTTCCTCAGGGCTAGTCTGTCCATGCACGATTAGAGAGTGACAGTACTCAGTCCATTGGCTGGTTTCGTTCCAGGCTTGGTTCCCCCTCACTAGAAGAATCCTACAAATCCCATGGGGTATTTCCATCACCGTGCCCAATGTGTCCTTCTGCAAACCCAATGTGGCACTGCCTCAAGGCTGCCTGGACTCCCTGGGCTAGCACACAATACTGAAACTGACACAGACACTGACAACACATTATCCCACTGCCTTAAAGTGAAGGCTAGCCTGGCACAGTTGAGTAAATAAGAAGCTTTGGAATAGTGCAGCTCCATGGCCTAAGCACTGAGACAGAAACCAGAAACGGTTGGAAAGATTATTCTGTAAATGTAATTCCATATGGATAACTCATTACATGACCATATTTGTTAGTAGCAGCATAATCTGATGGATTGCTTTTTGATGAAAAAAAAATCATGGGAGTAATGCATTTAATACAGTTTACAGGCAGCATTAATGCTTTCAATTTTAGTATTTCTGCTTAGTAGTGACTGGGACATGGGTAAACGAGTCAAAATGGCAGTTATAATGATATTCAGACATATGGAGCCCACAGTGTGACTTGAGGTAATTAAAATGTGTCCTTCTTAATATAATGGACATGACTTTCTAATGCATGTTAAAAAAGGTTTTTTAAAAGCAGTGATTCAGTGATTTAGTGTATTCTGAGACATGCCTTCTCATTCACCTTCCATTGGTGAGAAAAAGCTTTTGGTCTCACTTTTAAGACCTGGTGGATAGGAATTTAATAAATGCAAACAAAGTTCTGTATGTTCCACGTTTCTCTGAAGAAACCTATCTTTTTTCCATCACCACATTCTGTGGGAAATTCAATAAGGATTTGCTAGTTTGATCAATTTTGTGTTTTCTACTTATTCTTTACAGCATATGCTACCAAAAACGTCTACATGCCATCATCTTCATCCTATAGTCTACTCTTGTGTTTGTAAAGAGAAAAAGAACTGATCTGCTGTAATCCAAACATCTGCACATCAATATTGATTTAAAGTATCACACCCTTAAGTCCTAATACAACAGCAACGTATCACATTTTCACCATGTACAACATATCAATAAATTTGTATCTCACCAGGAAGATGACAGGAGGACAGCCGATCAAGGCCATTGCTGTGGAAAGCTTTCGTTTGTTCCCGCCGCTGTATGTACCTGCTGACTTGTTGGAATATTTGACCAGCCCCAACTTCTGGACCCCCCACTCTGCCACCTTTTGGAATAAGAAAACAAAACAACCATTATGGTGCAAAGAAGAGTGTTCACAAGGCCACCGCCAGAGCTGTCTTTCTGTGATGGATGATATTTTGACTAGGATATCCAATGTATTAAAGCTCTATAGCTTTCAAGGACACGGCATGACAGCTGGCATCACTGTAAGACCTTAATCACAGGCTGCTAAAGTACTTTGGTGTTCTCCCTGCTATCTCAACATTGTTTTTCTAAACACCAGCAATCAGGAGCATCGCCAAAGTGCACAACAAAGGCAGGCTGTAAGGCTAAAATACATGTATACCATTTACAGCATATTCCTTGCACTTAAATGTGGACATGTGTTACTGCTAATACAAATATGACTACACAGTTGTTCACTTTGGATCTAGAATTGCCACCAAATAAGGCCAATTGCAATGGGCCCCAGTAAAATGAAGAGTTATGCTAGCAGCGTAGAACTGGGTCCCCTTGCACTGCAGCTAAGAGATCAAAGCCTTGGCGCTGGGTCTGAGGCCTACGGTCGCCGCCAGCCTCTTCCTCTTTTGATCTTACTGTTGTAGAGCGGGTGGTGCAAGAGGACTGCTGGGAGGCCGCACAGGGCCGGCCACACCACTGGGCATGGTGAATAATGTAGAGCCATAACCCATAGCTGATACTTTTCTACCACCGGCCATTTTTCATTATGTATGCCTTCTCCTATTGAGGTTATCTATCACTTGGATGTGTAATTCAGCTTGCCCTACATGCCTCCTAGTTGAAAAGTATTTTGATGGTACAAATACAGAAATCTGAAAGAAAAAAAAACATGTTTTTAAGGAGTCAAGCATTTTTCACCTCTTTTGATATTCCACTTGACAGCTAATCTACATCGGCTTGATGTAGTGCTTGACAGCAAAAGCCGTGAGTGAAACAATAACTTAACTCTGCTCTTAAATGTACAAGGACAGGAAATAGGAAAAAAATATTATCGTTACCATGGTGACCTCTTTTTCTGGAACCCCTCGTAACCTGGCATAAAACTCCAGATGCTCTCGTCCGGTCAGCAGATCATCAAGAGCATCAAACTGGGGACAATAGCCCAGGTTCTGGTGCACGTCTCTCATTTCTGTGCGTATGCTGGGGATAAAGACCATAGTAGTGATTTGACATTGAATGTCACAAATGTTTGAGATAGTGGATCTAAAGATTATATTAAATGGCTTTGAAAGAGAGAGGGTATGACATCAATATATACAGTGAGAACAGCATGAAGGCCAAGAACCACACTTTTAATTTATGTTATCCACTGTATTTTAAAATACAGATTAAAACTGATTTATTTGCAAAGAGTCATCACATATTGAAAATAACTTGCTCAGAAAATCTTTTCTGTGTAACCCTTTCAAACTAATATAGAACAGCCAAGTGATTCATTTCACATATGGGCAGATTATGGGACAACAGCCCCTGGGCTCAGACATGTTAAAGCCGCTGACAGAGGTGCTGCTGTTGGTTCAAAGACTGCAGCTGAATGTCATTATCTAGTTAACCCTGGAGATTAAGGGAAGATGTCTAATTCCACAAAAAAATAGATAAATAAGTTGCCTTACATTGGAGAAAAAACAACGACAAAACAAACAAAAACACACACACACAAAAACATTGTGGTTCTGCAATCAGTTTTAGGCATGCAGGTCCAGGTGTACCAACGTGTGCCCTCTGGAGGCCAGTAGCATCATGTGAACATGCCCTTTTCACAATCTATAGTATTAATATTTTTACCGCCTACAGGCAATAAATGTTACAAGTGATTTCCTTTCTTCTCTTTACAGCTGCTCTGTTTTTTAAACATTATATTGGACTCATTTTTTCTCCTAAAATATTATTTTTCAGGAGTGATGGTCAGCCTGAGGGAAGCTAAATGTGATTTGATCTGTCTAGAGGCTGATAGATCTTAACAAGGCCATGGTGAACTGAAAGCTTTACTGGGCTGATATGTTATGTTTTAGCTTTTATAAAGGGAGTTGATAACAGTAGATTATAATCTATAGCTGGTACCAAAACAACCACTGCTTAGTACTTTTAATTAACTTCACCCCTAGAGTGTGTTAATACCAGCCGTATGTGGCCTTGTGTCAAACTACGAATGACATTACAGTTTATCGCCAACAATAATCCATGTTCTACAAGCCATACAATAGGAGCAGTGGTAGCACTAAAGTTGCCATCATACTATGGGGATGCTGATTTTTAAAAAGGCCAATCAAAACAAAAATGGATAGAATTGATTTAAGGTTGTTTGGCAAATACATACATGCTACATTTGTCAGAATATAATTCATACTATTTTCTGAAAAGTTTCCATTAAATTTAGAAATGTTTGGAGGCAAAAAGTGTGACTTTTTAACACTGTACTACAGAATGGTCATTACGGGCAATTCGCTTATTTACTTTTTGCAAAGAGATGTTTGCTTAGCTGCTATGCCGAATGCAGGTATTCCTTCTGAGCACACAAACATAAGCAAGGAAAACAGTTGCCAGGAGAGCAAAAACTTGCATTTAAGAGATGCAGCCTCTCTTCTGCTGTTCATTGTTCTTTCCAATGCACAGAAAGCATAATGAGCTGAAAACAGAAGAGTGGGCGTCTTCACATCTGTTTTTCTCGCTTTTCAGTTTTCGCCTCCCCTAAAGGTCTCCAAGATTTTTCTTTGATCTGTGTTATCCACATTAATCAACATTAACACTGCTCGGTTAGGCCGTGCTCTATTCAGCTTTCTTTCTTTGTTGAACACAAAGTCAATTACCAGATGTATTTATGAACAACTGTAGTAACCACGGTGATGCAAAACCAACCACAGCTCACACTACACCATGCTCAGATATGCTGCCTTAGACATGAAGGCTGAAGCAAAGGAACACAGTTGTTTGTTCCTAAAAATAAGGAAGAGCAAGTTTTCCTTCACTCAAGTGCTTGAGTCTCATATTGCATGTGTCAAGGTATTTCTTTGGCACATACAAAGATTTTCTTATACCTGATTGTGTTAGGCAGAAACAAAAAAACTGAGCAAGGTACAAGGCAAGGATGTGAAAAGGAATGAGATATGTGCAAGATGTGCAAGACGCAGAAAAAAAGTGAGAACAGAGTCTTCTGCGTTTCAGAGAATATCGCAGTGAGCAGACATGAGAGTTGAAAAGGCAGAGATGGCACAATGTATAAGAGAAATCGAGATTACCTAGCCAAGAAAAACAAAGATGGAAGGTGTGTGAGGTGGAGAAACGGAAAGCTGTGTTATACAGAACAAGAGTAGCGGAGAAAGGCTGTGAGCTATAAAAAAAAAAAACAACCCACACCTCAACCCGATCCCCATCTGAGCAGCCATCTTGGGTGGCTAATTATGATGAGTTACTTGGTGCACTGGTGGGATTTAGCGCCTCACCTGTATCCATTTAGGAAGGCCTCTCCACCGGAGACTGGGATGTCTCCTGTCAGCATTTTGAACGTGGTGGTTTTCCCAGCCCCGTTGATTCCCAATAAGCCGAAACACTGGTGGAGACAATGGGGAGGCCTCGTTTAAGAGAACTGGGTTTTGTAGAATGAAGCCTCATTGTTAAACAGACAGGAGATAATGGTGCTGGATGGCATTACAGGTATTCTGTATGTAGATGCGTTTGTTTTGAATAAACATCATCCATTAACCCCTTTAATTAAGTTCATCCATAGACTGTACAGATATTTGTTTAACGCAAATAACACAAACTAATTTATAGAGTTTGCATGACTGGTTCAATGTTTAGCAAAATAACAATATGACATATTTCTGTACTCAAACAAAATAACAGACACTCAATCAGGCACCCAAGAGCAAATACTGTAAAAGCCAGAGTGTCCCCAACAGTGCTACTTTCCTCCTCTGTAAATTGCTACAACAGACACTTCTTCTTTTCTCGCCGATACTGCTGATTGTATTTTTTTCTCTCTCGAGGGCATGCAGCAGGAAGTTGTCTCTGCGGAGCCCTGTGGTCATGTGACCCGCCTTAGGGGCTCTGGCTCCGGAATAAATATTTGATTTCTGTCATTCATTGATCCCTGCTTGTTTGTGACCTGTTCTTGTGAATGCATAGAACAGGGCTAAGCTTGATGTAAATAATGCATGGAAATGCAGTGTGTGATCAGCAGAGCCCTGTGATTCACAATATTCCACTGGCATTTACATTGGGCTTTGGGTAAACAGTGGCAGGGAGGTTGGATACCATCGGAAAGCCCACCAAGCACGAATGCTTGTCAGCATTTCAGATTATGTTTAAATCAAGTTACCAGTGGTGTGTGTGAGTATGAATGTATGGGCATGTGTAACATGTTGTAATGAAGGATGCTTCACGCTGAGATTTAATACATTTTACACAGATATATCCAAAACTCAAAGTTTCTTTAGTCGCATTAGATTTCATTAGTTTAATTCCTTGCTGCTAATTAACAAGCTTACTGAACTTGACATCACAGGGACCTCATGCCTTCTCTACACAGGCTCTGTTGCTCTAGCAATGCTCTTCTAGTTGCCTGCCTGTGTGTTTTTAGCACACACATGCTTGGCAACAATGTAATGGCAGCAAACAAGCCCAATAAGGAGATTACTGCTCCTCCTAACGCTTTCTCTAAGCAGTGCTTGGATGATGTTCTGATTCGACTCAAGAAAATAAAGGCAAAACTGAGCCAAACACCAATTCAAATCTTGCAGACTATAAATCAAAATCCAGACAGAAAATGTCATATTATTATAATATTCAAAATGTTTGTTGAATGAGTCTAATTTCAGTCAATTCATATCCAAATTGTATTTGCAGTGGCAACACAACAGCCATAGGAGGAAATTATTGCTGCCATAGAAGTGATGCAGATTGACTAGAATCAAATGTGTAAATGGAAGAAAGTCCTCTTACACAGGCAAAAGCAAACAAACTACAAACTAGAAAAGGTGCTTGTGTGATTCAGTAGCATTTGGCTCACCTCTGCGGCAGGTACGCCCACACATAGCCTGTCCACAGCAGGGGTGCTCTTCCGAGGGTATACCTGCAGGGAGTAGACAATAAAATGAATCAACCAGCCAGCCAAAGAAAGAGAGAGAAGGCAGGGGGCAGGGAAGGGTGGGGTGCAGACAGTGAGAAAGATAGCAGTGAGGATGGCATGAGAAAATATGGAGCGATAGACCAGTGCAGCAGGGAAGAGGTGAGATGGAAGAAGCAGGTGGTGAAAAGAGGGAGGGAGAGAGAGAGAGAGACAGAGAGAGTGAAAGAAACAAATTTTAACGAGAGGGGATAATTTGCAAAATTCAGAGCGAGCCAGATGGGAAAAGGTAAAAAAAAAAAAAAGGGAGGCGCTTGCACAGGAGGGAGAAAAATAAGGACATTAACATTAGTATTTGTGACAGTATTCATGAGGAAATTTGTCTCCACCTTGAGCACCTCTTCAGTACCCTCAATAACCTTCAACACACTCACAAGTCACTCAATATTTCACATATGGACACCAACTTTTAAGTGCAGCAACATTTAGTGGTTTCAATACGCAGAAAGGTGACTTTGGTGATTAAGCACACTGTCTTGACTCCAACATTGTCCTTTAAGAAGTCATTTAAACATGATATAAGTATATATAACGAGACTTAAAGCAACAAGGCGTAGAAGCAGGTTGTGAGGGAAAAGCAAAGACACCAATGACACACTCCATAGCAGTGGGTGGCCAACCAAACCAAACCAATGATCCAAAAGATAATAAAATACTACTTAGAGCTAAGAGAAAAATGCATATGTGGGTGGTAATTCTCACTGTGAGCGACCTCTTCTACATTAGATGTGGTCATTTGACCTCTCGTTAATCGAAAAATATTGATCAGTGCAGCTTTAACTAATATACACTGTATAATTAATATATTTTGATATGTTGAAATTATGGGAGTGTGGTGATTAGTTTTGGAGGCATGCTATCATTAAGTGAAGTTAAGATCAAATTTGCTGGTGGTATAAGCAACCGATTGCCAGACATACCAACACTGACAACCCTAGAACTGCTACCATGGTTAAAAACAGCAAACTGGACCAAATGAAATGCAGAATCTCATCTCTCAAGACACAAGAAGAGAATGAAACCTCTCACATTCTGCCTGTGAGTCAGTATCCTGCTAAGATTTTGTAGCAACACGAGAAAAGAAAAAAAAAAGTGGTTGATGTTTTTTTTTCCCACATCTCACTTGAAAACTTTCCACGCTACATCCACCTCCACCCTCCCGCTGACCGGCCTCATCCATACGCATTTGCATTCGAGTCTACATCTTCTGAAGATCTCTCCAGAGGTGGTAAAGAATCCTCCACTTCAAGTGAATGGGATTTGTTGATACTTAAAAAACAAAAATACCAAGCAAACGTTGAACAAAATGAGGTATTTAGTGCACGAGGTGTTTTTCTACATCCAAGACTATGTTAGGGTTTGATATGTTTTCAAAGTGGATTGAAAGCAGCGTTGCCTTGCACTTGCATGAAAAGACAAGACAAGGCCTTTGTTGTTGTTGCTGAGTGTGACAGTTAAAACATTTAAAATTCAAAACCAAGGACAGCACTGTGCCCCTTTGAGTTATGAAAGAGTGGCTGTTTTTATATTACAATTTTTAAAAGTTGTAAAACATAGTCCTCCATGTGTGCTGTATGTGTTTACATGCAGGTAAGTGAAGTGTCAGAGATTGAAACTGTGATTGTTCATTCAAACAGAAAAGTGACAGTATATAGAATAGATTTCCTGTACAGAATCTCTGGACCAAATATCCATTAAAAAAGTCAACTGTCCCAGCTGTAATGCTACTGGGCAAATGTAAATTTAGAACTGCCACTTTAAACCTGACAGACAGTGACATTGTGTTTATTACAGTTGGCACATCAAAAGCATTTGATAAAAGCAGGAGGTGCATACATCCATCATTTTTTTAGTGCCATCTGGCAGCTGCACTAAGTACTTATCAACCTGGATTACACATACTACTTTTTAGTGATAGTTTGCAGTGCTAAAGCTACATCAAAGCGCCAGATACATGTATGGAGGAAGGCAATTAAAGGATAATTCCCCTCCGACTCAAGCACCAAGGCAGCTGTCACGATAAGCATGCAGACGTTTAATCAGATGAGACAGCTGAGAGAATGTGATGGTGGCAGTTGTGCAAACCTAAAATGTAGATTCAGGTTAGAAGCTCGCAAGCATTTGAGTGCTGAGTGTTATACCTCAGGTAGCAAACCGTGACACTAGCAATGCTATATTTCAAAAGGACTCACTACCATGAGGTCCATCCATCCTAAAAATGTCTTGCAGTTCTATGAGGTGCCACCTTGATGTATGCAAAGGCAGTGGTTCTCAACCTTCTTTGTTATACACCCACAGCCGTATCAGATGAACTCAAGTACACATTTATCAAACTGGATTTTTTAGTTTAGTTTAAAAAGTGGTTACTGTTACTGATATTTTTTAACCATGCTGCATGGCTCAAGGTAAAGCAAGGCAAGGCAAGGCAAGGCAAGGCAGCTTTATTTATGTAGCACACTTCATACACCATGGCAACCCAATGTGCTTTCCATAGGGATAGCGATGTCGGTCTATTGGTCAATCCACCACTGACTGACATTCATGGATGGATTGAGCCTACTGACTATACTAATCCTCTGACTTTTCCTCCATTACCACCCATGAGGTTGACATTTTTGTCTTTTAGTTAAATCTCTTGACAATTATATGATGGATTACCATGAAATGTGGTACAATTATTCTTAGTCCCCAGAGAATGAATTCTACTGAACAATGCTGATTTTTCCTCTAGTGCCACAAGACTTATCCAGTGAAACATCTCCTATACATGTGCATGATGAATTCTTATTGCATTTTGTAAAGATGTTGATGGTTCCCAAACAATGATCCTCTGATTTTTCCTCTCAACACCATAAACTTCTCATTTATGGTGTTGAGTCTTGTCACCTATTGGATTGCCATGAAATTGATATTCCCGACAGGTTGAGTTGCTAACACTTTGGTGATCCCCTAACTGCTCCTTAAGCACTAGCATCATATTTCACTTCATCTAACATTTTGGTTTATCATTAAATGTATCCTAATGACAGCTAGGACTGTGACATGGTGAACATTATACCTGCTTCAACATGTTAGCATTGCCACTGTGACAACACTTGGATTTGTGTATGTTAAGGAAAGGTCTCCTTTTTTCAAGTTTTCATTTGTACAACCACTGCTTGGAATGACAGAAGCTGAATCTTTCAACCATGTATCCATTACTCTGGGATATGTAATTCAACTTCTCTTTTCACTTGCTAGTTAGCATTCATATAATGGTAATTGCAGCATATGGTCTTGCGGTACTTTGAGTGCTGCAAAAATGTAATTTCTGAGGGGCAAAAAGGGGAAAATACTATCAAAGACATGTAAGCCAATGTCAGTACTTGAAAACTTTCTCTGTCAACTTAGTGAATGACTGGAAGGTTAAAATGACAGCACTGGGCCTTGAAAATGCTCAAAGACTGACACACTTCCATTACAGTCTCCATCGATTACAGTGCAGACGCTAATACAGTGACTAAGTGGAGGCTAGCAGGTGGGGCGCCTAGCAAGGCGCTCCTGTTTAGAGCAGCAGAAAAAGGAAGGGGAGGAACGGAAATCTGACACATGATTGATGGCCTGTCGATCGCTTCAGAGGCATGCTTAGATTTATGACAGGGTCTATCCTGTGGTGCATGGCCACCGAAGCCATGTGCTCATTGATCAATTTGTTATCTACACCCCAAATGGATGGGGCACAGCTGTGGTGGGAGTCAATGAGGGCACTGCAGGAAGAATCCTGATGCCTTCTGCCACTGTACTGCCGTTTTTGTGTGATGTTGGGCCACTGTGTCTCTTCTGAAAGAAATATTGTCAACCATGCAGGTGCACATGAACAATAGCTCAGCTGTTTGTAAACAGCAGGGAAACTAAATCAAATCTAATGTATTCTTAAGCACTATTTAAAGCTGTATTTACAGTACAGTGAGTTTTTGCTGAAAAAGGAACATTTCCACAACCAGCCACATCTTTTCACTTTGTGAGATGATTTGTAATACATTACAAGCTCAACTGTTTTACCCAACGCTTGTTTGATAATTACCCAAGGGACATGGGGTACGTCTGCATTCATGAGCAATGAGTGAAAGATTAAGCATGGTGACACTGAGAAGACCGAGGGAGTAAAGGAGTGAAAAAAGGTGCTAAGAAGCAAAAGGCTGTTAGATCGTCCAGATGTCTGCACTGGAGCTCGCTGCTGCGGTGACACTTCCTGCTGCCGCGCCACCCACAGGGAAGGAACATCTGCCAATGGATGAAGCGTTAATCCCGGTGGTGTTGAGGCACGAACTGTCACGCTCAACTTCACCTACCGCAAGGCAGGGAGGACCAGAACTGTATAGGAGCACAGACCTTTCAGCCCTTAAAATGCAATTTTGTTTGGTTGTGCCCACTCACTATGTTTATGAACGTGCACAGCTGCAGGCTACCAATCTGTCTTTCTCATTTGCTCTGCAAACTGAATAATGCAGGTGCAGGTGGAGGAACAAACTTTCAAAAGCCCTCCCTCACAGGCACAGATAAAGGTGATTTCTGCGATGATCAGGGTTTTTTTTTTTTTGGTGCAGGGTGTAACTGCACGTACAGGGTTGTATAATGCCAGAAAACAATATGAAAACTGTGTATGAGTTTTGGGGTTAATTGCTTGAAATGTTTCTTTTTGTCAAAGGTTACACGTTAGTGTAATAATGTAATATGAATTAGAGTAATAGTATAACTAAGAATGAGGAACTAAAACATTAATTTAAAAAAATCATAAATACATAGTAAGTCATATGCAATGAATACAATAAAATGCTCAGAATTAAAGGGAAGTTATTATGCATTTACTTATTTTCAGTTTTATATATACAAATATATAATGTTACAATGTCAGATGATCATATTAAATGTGGCCAAAGTGTCAAAAATGAGGTAAATGTATGTAGAAGTAATCCTTGTGAGCAAAAAGCACAGGCCTCAGACTGCTCTGCTCTGAATCCAACGTTTTTTTTCTATTGTCTAACCCAGCTGACGCCAGCTTGTGACACATTTCTTTATGTGGAGCTGGCACACTGCGAATGTTTTACCATTACACAGTACAATAAAGTAAAATAAGTAGTTTACCTGTTGGGGGTGTGCTGGTTGTCTGCAGCTCTTCATCAAATATCATCATCACTGTGGCTGTTTCTGCTTGTACTGTTCCACCCTGCATTATTCATTAACTGATTTGCTGAACAAAGAGCTCCAAATATTCCATATGCTGTTGTTTGGACCAGTTTTTAGTGCCAGTATTCAAGCTGAGCTAATTCACTGAGGGACATTATTTAGTCATTTCAAACCTTTTAATTTGAAGCAGTAAAGAAGGAGATGTTGGGTTTGCAACCTAACTTGCAACTTAATACGATTTTTCCGAATACTATATTCAGATTTGGCTCCACCAATAACACAGAGTCCAGAAGACAGAGTTTATCAAAGTGGGATCAAAGCTAATAACTGACCAATAAAACATAAAACAAACTGAAATAACAAAATGGGAAAACCCACATCAAGCACTATTCAGTACAATTAAAGCAACATTTTAGCAAAAGGTGAAAAATGCACTGCACATTACCTTAGTCAGATCACAGATCCTCAGAAGGTCGTTCTGGGTCCTGCCCTCATACACCCGCTCACGTTCCCGAGCAACATCGATATCCTCTTCCTCCGCAGATAATGACTTTGCTGAAATAAGCCTGGCAAAGAGAGTCAACCACAGTTGGCATAACACCCTTCATTAAAATTAACATGAACTCACGAGACAAATTATCTCGGTCAAAGTTTAAACTCAGTGAAACAATCTCTGCAATTTTCATAAATAGCAGAAGCCACATGAATTAGTTTCCATGCCAACCATGCTTTTGGAGGAAGTAGACAGGGGAAAAAAAGTAAATTGGGTAGTATTTGCCAAATACATTCACGGCGAAACAGATGTTTTATATAAAATGAATATACAGTACATGACTAATTTAAATGGGATTTGAATAGGAGACATAAGGTTTATCTCAGTGAAACAAAGACTAGAAATAACACAGAACAGATGGAGATACAGTACAGATGCAACTAAAGGATATACAGTTCCAGTCAAAAGTTTGGACACACTTTCCCATTCATTTGAATGAGAAAGTATGTCCAAACATATGTCTGGTACTGTACATTGAAGACATAATGAAGAAGCAATGAGTAAGAAGAGTGAGGTCAACAATGAACAGAAGAATTTAAGAGTTTTTAAACTGTTTTTGGCCTTAAGACAATTTCCAGTTAATTTAACAGTTGTTGACAGCAGCTGTTACCTTGGTTTGCAGAAGAATTTATACTGAATGAGGATTGTGACGGCAAACATGACAACTCCCTGAATGGCCATGGCACAAAGGTTCTTTCCCACCATCTCCCAGCTAAGCGGGTCCTTGAATCGGTCCTCCCCTGATAAAAGAAAGGAGAGAGTGAAGGAAAAAAACTAAACATAAAATGATATGGAAATGAACCAATTTAATACACATATGGCAAGGTAAGTAAATTAATGGATTATTAGTGTGTGTCACTTCAGGTTAGTCATGTATTATCTACAAGTTCACAGGATGATTTAGCAGAAACATTGTCAAAACAAAAAGGAATTACCAGATGTGTGTTTTATTTCATGGACAGCCAAATATATCTTTGTCAAAAGTTAGTGGAGAGCTGGAATTTGTCATTTCTTTGAAGTGAGTTTTAGACACATTCATTGGTGAAAGCCAGCAGTTTAAAATACCACTTAGCCTAAAAAAAAATAAAAAAAACGCTGTCACCGAAGTCATGTAAGGAAATCGCTGACATCCTGTACTTTTCATGTTGAAGGCTCTTTTGGCTAATGAACACGTAAGTAAACCAGTGACAGCCCCCCACTCTAATCACTTTCAATTCTGCTCTCTCTTTTCCTCCTCCTCTCAGCTTCTACAACCCTTGAGCCTGAGGGGGAGAAGAGTAAGAAGACAACAAAAATGAAAGCGCTTTCAGTCTCATTCTCTGGTAAATAGCCCCACTCCACACTAGCCCTTTTAAGTTGTGATTGCTTTTCTCTTCCTGCTCTCCGCTACTGCCGCAAATGATTCCTCAAACCACTATTTCCTGCTCCATCTCTCTACAGATAAGACTACTTTTCCTCTTTTCATGTGCCTCTTTGCCTCTTGATGGCCTCCTCAACCCCAGCTCAACATCGACAACCTTGTTCCCTTCCTCTTCCTTTCGCCTGACTAAATTTAGCATATGGAGTGTATGACCCTAGAGGAGGTTTGGGAGTTATGTTACTGGTCAAATATTCCTCTCGCTGGTGGGATAAAGAGCTAGGATGTTATAATGAAATAGCATAGGGTCCCTTTAAAAAAAGCATGTTTTCCAAGGGCTATTTAAGGCAAATGCAAGAGCGACAATGTTGATTCTGGCAAGGAAAATGTTTTCAGACCATGTTTCGTATTTGTTTTTCATTAAGTATTGACATTTCCATTCTACTTCTCTTGAAAGCTCTATTAGTGAACCATAAATCTGGTTTCTATTGAAAGAAAAGCATGTCAAGGCTTTGTAACTTACATTTCTGCTCTGTATTTATTTTCTCATCCTATTGGCAGACAGTTGCACTTTTGTTATAATTTTAGAACTTCACATTAAGCTAAAGTAATTATTAAGATGGATATTTTCTCTCAGTGATTAGTTGTGTCCTCTCACCAAAACTGCTGAAGAGTGTGGCCATCGCCTGGTTCTTGGCCATGTCAATCAGCCCTCGGCCCAGACAGAAATGCGGGAATATCAGCAGCACCTGCTTCACTATGTTGTTGATGTGGGAGACATTCTGTTGAGGGCAACACACACAAACACAAACACACACACACAAGAAAAAACAAAATGTAAAAAAATGAGTGGCTTGTGAAAGCTTTGAATATTTCAGCCCTGACTGGGAATTAGCCAACACAAGCCCAATATTTTGAATAGCCGCCTGGAATCAGCAGAGGCCGGAGGCGCGAGAACTTCAGAAGACAGTGTGTAGCTCCCTGACGCGAACACAGATAATTAACAAACATCCTGCGCTCCATTTGCATGCTGAGCGTTGTTGTGCTGTGAGGGCTCCAAATGGCACTGCAAGGAAGCACAGAGCATCTCAGTTCATCTGGTCTAGTCTCTTGCTGTTGGAATACTGTGTGAGATATGAGGTGGAATACAGTACAGTACGTGTAAACACAAACTGATGAAGGTAGCACTCAGGTAAGCAGATGCTCACCCTTAAAACCATAACTAAGGATTGACATTTCACTGTGTTTGTCCCTTGATTACTGTAATTCGATTGGCAGATTAACCCTAACCCTAACCCAACTGAGAAAGAACACAGAACACAACAGGCACTCTCTCTCTGTACTGTATACAAGCACAAATCATATTGTTTAACAAGCAGCTAGTCTCATCTTGACAGGGCCTTTTCTGGCTACAACTTGTCTTTCTCCCCCCTAAAATGTCCCTTTCTCCCTTCCTCCTCCCTGAGGCTACAATTCACAATTCAAGCACAAAAGCAATGATTAATTAAATGGCGACACAATGGACGCGGCTGTAACAGACCGGCTCATGAGGGGTGGAAATAAGGAAGGAAGCTGTAGAGGAAGGAAAGGGGTGAGAGAGGAAAAAGAGAAAATATTACTACGTTTGGTGCGGCATGGTGTTCAAAAGCAAGTTCATGCATTATGCATACTGCTTCATTGCAGCATAGTCTTCAAAGCCCCTGCATACATGTAGGGAGTCTATAAATTTATCATTTCCGTTTTTGGGCAAGTCCGTGCAAAGAGTTGTTGGGGTAAGGGGTAGCAGTGTATTTTGTTCTGTGCTGTGTGCAAGATTTCCAGATGAAATTATGCAGGGATACTTGTAATTGTGCTGTGATTTTGACTGAGTAAGCTTTTAACTCACAGTTGAGGATTCGTGCACGCAGCCTTCTGAGTCTATCAGCCTTTAAAAACCATCCAAAAGAAAGATGTAAAGATATATTTTCATCAAGTAAGTTTACTTGATGTCTCAATAGACACTACTGGCACACATTTGCTTTCTGTGCTTTTTTGTCCTCCACGTAATCACAGAAGAGGAGGCATGACCGAATCTGATTAGAAAGGATCAACAATGTTTTTATACTGTAATTGCTTCAGTACGTACGCTAACCCCACATTCAAGCTGGAAAGTTATGTCGGTGTGCCTAAAGTCCTTTAGCTCAACCTCATCCTGAATAGTCTAAACCATTTAGGGGTGAAGTCATTTACAAACAATGAGTAATGATGTGAAAGGATCTTATCTTGTTTAACACTGACATATTGTATTACTGTTCCTGACACATCATGCAAGGGCATACAAGTCAAAGAGAATAAATCAATCTGAGTTAATCTCTTCTCCTTGTGGTAAAACATACAGTAATGTTCAAGATCAAAAGTGGGTATATGCATATATGAGATGATTTTTTTTCCCACCAGTAGGTGGTCACTGGCCTAGTTTCTCAGGCAGATATGAGAGCATGATGAAAAGGCTTCATTGATCATAATGTCAACGCAAACCTTCAGATGTCCGGCAATGTGTTCAACAATAATTCATCACTCCTTTTATCTACATTTACACATTTGTTTGAGGACTAAAAGGAACAAAAGAACTGCAATCACAATTCATAGATACATTCTACTCTAAATATGGATGAGATATCATATGAGAAATTAATCTCTCTCAAAAATCAATACATCCCTATTCATTAAACTCAGAAAATAAATATTACAGATCATGCCAATAAACGGTCTGTTGTATTGCATGTGAAATGTTTAAAATTCTCATTTCAAACTCTTCTTCTTCGCTCACTGGAAACGGAGGAGCAGATTTTGGGGTTAACATTCTCTTTATATTTGTAATTCCATTGCAGTATAGCACACTACCTTCTTTTGTATTTAAATAAGGAGAAAAAAAAAATTCTGCAGCTGGGGTTTGCTGTAGGAGAAAAACATGCACCTAAAGATGACATTAACAACTATCTTAACTATCTTTTCTTGCTGTTTGCAAACATTTCATCTCGAACATATTGCTATTCCCCACTTGTTGGAAAATATATGTAAATGTTCACATACAAACACATCTTGAGACTTTCTAAAGGGCACTTACACAGATAAAGAAAGTCAAATAAATAAACAGCAGCAATAACCTTGGCTGAATGGAGACCATTTGTCTGGCAGAGGAATGTGAAGAGACCTAATTTCAGATCAATACATGAAATAACAGATCTTATTTTTACTGGGTGTTCATCAAGGAGATCTAAGAGGCTCTTAGTCACAGATGATGAAACGCTGGACAATTTTCTCCCTTGCGTTTGTGCTACATGCCCATAAATCATTTTCAAATGCTTCTGAAGGTGGTATAGTCTGCGAGGCGCTTATCTGACCCATATCGCTACATGTGCTTATTCCCACAGCACAACTTCATTCATAATGCTAGGAATCCCAATGAGAGTGGACAGACACATTATTTGGCTCGAACAGTCTTGTTAGACATTTTATGGAGATAATATCCATACTTTTCATGTGGAAAGGTGGGAATCCTAATCCTAACCCTAACCCTAACCCATCAGCACAGAGCTGTGAGGAGTTTGTAAGGATTGTAGCTAAATGTGGGCTGTAGTTGTCATGCCATGTTTTGCACAGGAGTAGTTATTTTGAAAAAGACTAGGGGAAAAAGAGACTATGTCAGCACAAGCCCTTGCTAACCTGAGCTGCCCTGAACACATGTTTTATAAATATTGATTTATGCTGTTTTTGCTCTGAAGCTTATTCAGTTTTTGTTATGACGCTTAGACTATTTACTACTGCATTTTACGCCAATTTAAACATGCGGTCAATGAAAGCTGCTGGACATCACACAGTGGTCTCAAATTACACTACATGAGTTAGGCAGTACCTGTCCACACTGCCACACCTATATGTTTATCCTAGAAAATCTATAAGTGCCTGTGGTTATCTCTGAGTGGCACGTGGTGGAGGTATTGACTCAGACACTGCTTCAAAAATACAAGGCAGGCTGGGATTGATGCAATCCACAGGGAGCTGGACAGTCCTGGGGGGGAGAAAATCTCCCATTGGTCTCAAGACAAGAAAACTGGGGCACCGAGTCTGTAAACTGCAGCTCTGCTTTCTCACTCTGTTACTTTTTCTATTTCCTCCCTTGGAAAAATTGTGCTATGGCCAAAAGGGAGATAGATTCACCCTGTGCTTGAAAACAGATTGAAGCCTGTAGATTTACTTTTGAACGACATTGTTTAACTAATGCCACTGCTGATTAGTCTAAAAGTGAGGAGACAAAGCTTTGAAATGGTAGAAGTTGCAAATAGACACTCCTAGATTGAGCTGTCTATCCTCCCTGCCTAACTGGGGCACACCGGGGCACTGTTGTATCTACATTAGCTGCTTTTTGAAGTGTTCCATAGATATATCCACTCTGAACATGGAAAACCTGTGTTGGAACATTCGTCGATTGATGTTGACCCATCAGGTTCTCTTATCAGCAGTGAAATCAAGTCAGATTAGGAGAATTATCACGAACCCCTGTCCCTGTCCAGTCTCAGACGATCCCGAGAGAAATGCTATCTTCCTTACTAATGCCTTCGATAAGAGACGTGCGCAGTAAATCCGTCCCTTTACACTGCCAGTGGGCAACACGCTGTCCACTAAATTACCAACAATGGCGCCCTTTATGAGTAATATGCTCCACTAACACTGTATCAATAAATACAGTTAATGCAGGGACAGCAAAATGGCAATGATGACTTTCTTTGAGGAGAGACGTGCCAGCCGAAAACGCAAATTGATAATGAATGCCGCTGATAATGAAATCACAATGTAAATGAGGCAGCCTCGTTAGGAGACGGTAAACATCCCATGCCATTGCCGAGCACGACAGAGGAAACATCAAGTCAGAGGCGGGCGTGTCGAAGTTAGAGTGTGCAGAGGCAAAGTCTTTCAGACAACATTACACTCCATCTGAAGTGTCAGATCAGAGCTGTGGGAGACATTGTGATGAAGCATCAGATGTATAAGCAGCTTGTCGGTGAGTAAAGCACCGTTGTGTCTGTTGACAAGGAATGACTGATCAGTGTGAGGCTAAAAATATGAACTGGAGAAAAAAAAAGAAACAAGTGTGGGTGATGTATGCTAATCATGCAAATAACAATTAAGTCTACAAATCAAATTAGACATATTTAGTTCAGTAATCAAATCAAATCAAAAGACGTCAAGAAAGGTAGGTGATTTTCCACAATTATCACTACCTGTAAAGGAACTGAGATTCTGTTATTGAGAACGCTGGACATTACACTAATTGTATAGTCAGAATAGGCCAATTTCTGTTGTATAATGAAATGGGATTTAAATTATATTCAAAAGTAAAATGAATGTCAGTCAACATCCCCTCTCGGTCTCTCCCTCTTCAGACTGAACTCTCCATTTTCCTTTTCCATTTTTTTTTTTTTTTGGTGTCTTTGTCTTTTGATTCCCCTGAGACTGAAGCAGCTTGCAGTTAAAATGAACACTTGCTGAAAGATGGATGAGGAAAGTTCTCCGAAGACCCAATTCTCACTAAACGATTAAACATTAAAGAGAATAGGGAAAATAACTCCTTTGAAAAATCCTGGAGAGGATAAAGGAAATATATTAAAAGTTTACCAGGTGGGTACACACTCCGCCCACAAGCGTATGGAAGCCTTTGCTTGGAAAAACACAGCGTATTTATCTACAGTATGATTCAATTCAATTAGCCATCCACTGCTATATCCTCTAAATAGAATTTTTATGCAGCTATGGGAGACTGAATGTCTGTGCCTGCTTTTTCACAGGAACTGTGTCTTCTGTGGTGTTAAAATGATGCATATACTGTGTTATTTATCTGTCCTTTTCTGTGTGTTTGTGTGTGGCCGCCACTTACATCATCATCGAATAGCTCCATAACGAAGGTGGCCACGCTGCCGTTAATACCAATGAAGAGGTTTATACAGGTCAGCACCACATAGGCTGTGCTGGGCACGCTGAAGATGAAGGAGGCGGGGTACATCATGGGAGTGATGGCAAACCTAAACAAAAGCAACACAATGTCATGCACAGAGCCAGAGAGGATGAACAAGAATCACCTGACTGGATTTAGCAATACAAAAAGTGGAATTACAAAGAATTAGCTGATCTCTACTGTGGCCCGAACTCATTAAACTCACTATCAAGGTTAATATGGCACCCCGTGGCAGATTTCATGTTAGCACTTACTGATTCCATGACATCTTTAATTCAAGAATGCAGATTACTAGGTCAATTGTACCATTTGTGCTTTAATAGCACCACCTGCCTCTTCGATCATTTGCATGTCCAGTAAGTGACCTATTATAGTAGTAAAATGAAAATGAGACCAAAATATCTAAATTAACATATTATTCATGAGCTCACTATGGGGTTTCAGAAATCCACGCATAAAAAATCCCAACAAACTACAGAACTTGTTAATTAGGGTTCATTTGTAGGTCATATCTCATTAACTTTGCTTTCGTTTATTTTTTTGGCGGGGGCTGTGAGCGATCTAGTAGGCCTCAAGGTACAGCTTACGGTTTTTGGTGTTATGCACGTGACACCTTATTAACATTTGGGTTTTCACATGGGAGCTCAGTAGACAATGATGTAACAGCAAGTAGGTTTCAGTGACACTATAATCACTACCACAGTACAGTAACAACTTAATATGAATCAGCTTAAATGATTATGCTGCACATTTTGCCTGAAATAGAGCAGCCACCACTCATTCATGATAACGTCCCTATTTAAAATACAGTCGACGTACTATAAACAGTTATTCATTTGCCAGAACTTACAGTATGTTCCCTGTGAGACTAGAAAAGCAATGTTGCAGAAAAGCAATGACACTGTTTTAGATTATGGTGAGATGTTCTGATAACCAAAAGGATAAGGCACATACCACAAAACAGCAGATGTTTGATCCCAGCCAAGGACCTCTCTGTTCCCCCTTTTTCCCTAACTGCCTCTACTCTTTCCTATCAAATATAGGTTATAATGACAAAAGATATCTTTAAAAATGGTGATGGTATTCTTTAAACTGAAAGACATATTTTTCTTTCAAAAGCATCCAAAATACAAAGTAACAACTCAATGCCAGCTTTTCAAAACATGTAAGAAAGGAACAGCCACAATGGCCACTGAACAAATTAAGTTCTGACTAGCCACAGGGTGTTGCCATAGCTGAGAGGGGATGTAATTTAAACTGTCAAATCTAATGTACCATTGGGCGAAATCTGACATGTCTTAAAAGCTGCAAAGGAACCCTACTGATTGCCGTATACATACAGTTTATCATTTCAACAGGCTCTTTGCATCATGGGATAACTGGGTCAGTCATAAAAAAAATTGATGGCTGACTATTTCAGTATAGTAAGTGTTGTATATCAAAAACTCAAAGTAGCACTTAAGCTGAAGTTACAATATATAAAGTAGCACTTATATAAAGTAGTTGAGGGCACAGTCTGTGAGTTGTTCAGTAACTTACCCATACAAAAGTAGGAGGAGGACCAAAGCAGGCAGGTTAGGTGGAGAAACGTAGGATTTTTGTTGGAAGCAGAGGAAGATCACAATCACAATCAAGCATGGGATGATGTAGTTGCACTGTTGAAACAGAACAAGAAATAAGGAGCAATCCACATAAGAAGTAGAGGCCGGCTCATGATTATTAAATGCTCTTCAGGCCGTTAGTGACTACATGAAAAGATTGTTTGCTTTTGACATTTTTTTTCCTCCAGACAAACTGAAAGGACATGGAATTATGAAATCTGTAGATGACTTTTTAATTAGCACTCAAATATATTCCTCTTTAGTTTTCTAATTAATTCAGTGAATAGCAAAACCATTGGAGGCTCTTCTGTTTGAGGCAAGTGGTCGCTCAGTGACACACTGAACAAGTGTGCAGTGGTTTTATAACAT
Organism: Scomber japonicus; assembly: GCF_027409825.1. NCBI lineage: Eukaryota > Metazoa > Chordata > Actinopteri > Scombriformes > Scombridae > Scomber > Scomber japonicus. The sequence goes on along the minus strand of NC_070599.1, from coordinate 13,227,886 downwards.
TTTCAACTGAGAGACTTAATAATTATCTAATATTTGTTTCAACCCCTTCAGTAACAAAAGTGAAGGCTAGGAGAAGAATATTTGAGTTGCAGTTTTTCATTTCTGTGCCCAAGAATAAAGTTAACTCATAATTGCATTACTATATATTTCATTTTTTAATTAATATTCCCCAAAACTGCAGATTTCCACTGGTTGATAAACAAATACTGTTGATGCAGTAAATAGCATATATAAAGATACAATGATGCATGCTTATTTACAGTTCCCATAAAACATTTACGCTGAAATATTAAGGAGCTTTCAACCTGGATACAGCGTGTATGCTAATGCAGAAAGCTTCAGGCTAGAATCATTAGAGCGGCTCCTCAGGTACATTTGTCTTCCACTCAGACAGCATTTATCCACCATAATGATGGGCGCCCCCGATGCCATTTCTTTACCAAAGGTACCTGATAAAATGTTTACTTCCATTATGCCTTAGGGAAGCTGCCGTTAAGCCTGTTGAGTATAACCAGCAGGGGCAGCTGGTGTTGATAATTACGCCTCAGCCAATAACAGTTGCTCAGGTGAAGCTTTTCCCAGAACCCAGTGGTGTCAAAACTACATTATCAATTATATTGGATGGAATTTTTTTTACATTTAGCCTCAGGTGGAAAAAAAATCCAACTCTGGGATAGTTTCGGGAATACAGTAAATTGAGGCCTACGGCACTGAAACCAGAGTGAGATGAATCAAATTACCTAGTTTTAACTCTGGCACTCACTAGCATGATCTGTTAAAAGGCGTCACAACTACTTGATGAAGGTAGTACTTACCATGTCCCAGACAAAATTAGCCATCCAGTAGACAGCTGGGTTTACTCCACTGACAAATTGCAGATGCTTGGCTTTGTTCACCCTCTCTTGGATGAGGAAGAGGACAAAGCTGGCAGGGATGAAGGACATGGCAAAGATAACGCAGATGGACACCACCACGTCAGTCGAGGTTGTGGCCCTGTGATTGAAGAGAGCACAGCAAACAGGAAGTTGACTGGAGAGCTATTAGTGTGTATCAGGACACTGTAGTGGAGAATTGCAGTTCTTAAATACTCCTGCACAGGATCAAAAAAATAAATATAGCTAACCCTAAAGGTCAGTGAACAACCCTCAGATAGAAACAGGGGACATGGATTTCAGAATGACAGCACACAGGTGTGGACCAAAGCAAAGTGGCATTGTTGTGACATTGAATTGCAGAACAAACAACACTATTCTCTAAAGGTTTATCACATCAACACATTAAAGAGATATAGAAATCTACATGATTATAATTTGTCCACACATTAACTGTTAAACAAGGCTGTAACTTACAACCAGTCAACTATTTAATTTTACACAGCAAGGAGCTAAGTTAAAATAGACACAGCATGAATGGAATAGATATGGAATGGCAGACTTAAACTGCCTATTTAGTACAGAACACCATATATAAAAATATATAACATAGAAAGAAATATATTAAAGTATAAACACTAAATCACCCTTACTACACTGAATATGAAAAACTAAAACAGGAATGGACATTAAACTTTGTCAAAAAGGTATTTTTAAAATAAAATGTTTAATTTAAGACTTTAAAGACATATTCTTATTCTGATGACATTTCCATTAGAACACAGGTAATTTGACTAATTATCTAACTGGTAACAGTGGGTGCTAAGAGTATGTTCCCCTACCAGAGGGGTAAGGTAATTTGGAAACATTGTTTTCATGAATATGGGATATGAGATATCTTCATGAAATACAGAACTTTAGCTTAATTGAAATCTAAATTAAATGGTCTTATGCTTCCTATGACATTGATTAAAGTTTTGGTATGATATTCACTGACTTTAATTAAAGGGGGGAACACTGGCTCACTTAATTTCCCATTTCAGCAGGCACTTGTCATGGCTGTTCACTATAGTATTACTTCCTTTGCCAGCATTCAAGGCCAAAAATATTAACCATCGCTACACTGATGTTAAAGAGAATAAGAAAAGGTTAGACTCAACATTGTGCTGCCTGCTAAGTATATGAGACTTTGTCACAGTAAAGGAATTATGGCTGAATAAAAGAAAATGAAGCAGGTCTCTGTGCCAGGAAAAATGAGTCAAATGACACTTAAACAATGTTAAAGCTGCATTTGGCTTATTTCCGATAATGTAATAAATGCACTTAGCAATGATATAATGCATTTTGCTGTACCTGCAGAAATAATCCCTCTTACTAATATTTCAGGTGTTCCTTGTTAGTTCTGATGACTTAATTAGACAAGCATTATATGCAATCATGGGGGGAAAAACTCACAAGGATGTTTGTATATAATGGTACATCATAAAACAGCTTTTAAGGATCATTAGCGTTCTGAAATTATGATCTGGCCATTACGTTGGGTTCACCTTCAATTGGTCTCTTGGCAACACAGTCAACAAGTAGAAGAGAAGAGAGGACCACAGTTAAAATATGTAACAGTGCTTCTTTCATGTTAGAAACAAATTGGTCCTATCTCTTCCAAGATGCTGACCTTTATTTCATTGTCATCTGTCTTCATTTATACCACCCCAGCTTTGAAAGTGTCCTTTGTTGTGTCTGCTCAATTAGCGTTGGATAAAAGCTGTAGTGTATTTTTTAACCCCCACTGTTATCCTCACCCCCGGCCTGCGATAATCTCTCACAAGACGTCCCGCTGAGTAATTAGCATATTAAATAAGTTACCCTGTGTGGCTACATGGCTGAATTTATCATCTCCAACCAGACACAATTAGAACGCATAAATGTGAAATAATTTACAGCAGTGGGCGCAAATGCACATTTCAACAGGTTTCAAGGGCTGTGTGCTCTGGTTGGGTGGGGAGATAATGTAGGGGACAAAGCTGTGAATGATCTAACCCTGAATGCTTGAAGCAGGGTAATTGCTGTGAAGAAGAGGACAAGCAATCTGCTAATTAACTAATAATGGAACAGCAATAACGATGAGCAGTGGGAGTATAGCTATACAATATGTATTGCTTTCCTTTAGGTTTTGTTAATGACAAGGGCTGCAGGGCATAGCCTTACATTTTAAAGTGTAGATGGTCTGAAAGCATGAGATAATTATTTACTATTAAGCTTCAGGCACAACATCCAGGTCATTATTTGTAATATGGAGAATATGTAGATTATGTGTGGAAGCATGAATTTTTTAGCTCAACCATATGTGATTGTGTTGCACAGATCAGAAACAATATTCATTTGCAGATTACAACTAAATTATACATCAAATTCAACAGGGTGGCAGGAACAGGACATTTGACAGTTGCCAAATTGATATTCCTCAGCAATTAAGACGTGATACAGATATCTCCATTTTGTCTGACCTTTCTGATGATGACAGAGGAAATTGGAAGGCCCTATTTCCGTGCCAATGCTACCTACACTTAAATAACTTGAATTACATAATTTATAAATATTCATATAAAAGGTTTTTGTAATTGGGAGGAATGTGATTATTATGCTAAAGACTTTTGGAATAAACCAATGTAGAACTACATAGGACTGCAAAGCTAGTGGTAAGAAAACAAAAGATCGATAAGTGGACCATTAAATTCCACAACTCTTGTTCCCTTTCTTGTCTGCAACCTGCACACTTATTCAACTGTAGATGTGGGTCTAAGCTAATCTGGAGACCGTAGCTTATAAATCGTAGTTGTGACACTTGTCACAGAGAGAAGAAATAGGAAAAGATGCTCATCTTGAATCTATGGTCTGTAGTTCACTGTAATTTACTTCTTACGCTGCTGCAGTCCCCCTCTCTCTCTAACTCAAGGCTGTTTTCAACACCTGATCACTACATAAATATCCAGCTAAGGGTTTTGCTGGCGGAGCATGTAATATAACTGCCCATATGTTGTGATTGGTAGCAGCCACTGAAATACCTATATAATGTCAGGATTATGGTCCTCTGCAGTTGTCTGTATTTCAACTATTTTCCATCAAAAGTGTGGATCATGTTGAAGTCTCTGAACAGCCAAAATGCAAAATATCGGCAATAGATTACGTTGAGCTCAAAATGATTGGTCATAATCACACAACAAAACTGTACACTGTACACAGAGAGCAGTTAGAGCCATATGGTATGAGCCAGTATGCTGTGATTTAGAACATCATTAATCTCTGACTCTCATAGGGAGTTGCTCTCAATGTATATCCTTGTAAAGGGCTCCCATGGGTCTCTAAATATGTGAATACTCAAACAAATCCCTCAACTATCCATCTATCTGTCTTACACTGTTCATTGTTTTGTCTCATCTGTTCTCCCTTTGTCTATATGCTGTCCCCGCTTTTATTTCTCCCACTCCATTGCTGTGTAGCTATCACACTGGCTTATCTCTCTCAGTTCCCCAGGTGGCCGTCAGTCTTTTATTATTATTCTTTTTCTTTATTTGGATCCCCATTAGCTAACACTAAGGTAGCAGTGATTCTTTCTAGGGTCAGCACACAATAAAACATAACGTATCTAACATGACATACAATGTAACCCATGCAACAAGTCTCAATAAAAACATGTTCAAGACAAGTCAAAGTCAGGTAAAAAAAGCTAAATTATGTGACTATGCTGATCTCTCACATAATTTATTGGTGAGCACAGACAATCTGGTGGTTTAATAGAACAGATACTCCAAATCAAACCCATTAGATTACATACCAACCTCTCTTCCACTCTAGGCCATGAGAGACTGGTACTGTATGCTTTCTCTCTGTACTCTGCCTCATACCTAACGGACAGGGCAGTGTGCGCCTTGCAGCTTTATTCTGAGCTAATTGGAGTTTAGACAGATCTTTTTTGGCTGCACCTGACCAGACTGCTGAGCAGTAGTCAAGGTGAGATAAAACTAGTGCCTGTGTCACCAACACTCCAGAGGCAGGGGTAAGAAAAGAGGAACATATTCTGATGTATAATATTCCTCTACCCATTTTTAATATGTACCAAGTACATTGGCGTCTTGAACATAGTCAGTACCCAAGACTTTGAGTGATAGGAACACAATAGGATCATACTTATGTACACAGTGAAGCAATAGTTGCAATTCAGATTGAATGTTCCTTAACCCAAGTCATGATATTTAATGCAAAATGTTTAGTTGTATAATCTTTAAATAGAGTAGCCCTACACTTATTGAAAATATAAGGCATGTCTCTGGTAAATATTGAAAAAAGTAGTGGCCTAAGTCAACTTCCATGGGGCACGCCACACTGTAAACTTTAGGAGAGTAAAGACTACAATTAAAAAACAGAGACTACATTCTACTGAATAAGTAGCTACTCACTCAGTTGATTGCTGTTGGACTGAACCCATATAAAGTTAGTTTCATTAATAATAACCTGTGGTCCACAATATCAAATGCTGCGCTAAAGTCAAGTAATACAGTTCCAACCATCATGTCAGCATAAGATAACCATTTGTCGATCATCTTTGCCTGTGCTATGCACGTAGAGTGATATGCCTTATAGGCATTCTGGGAATCTGAGTTGAATTAATTAAGTGAAAAATAGTGTAGTACTGTATCTATTCAAGAAGAACTTTTTCCATTAGCTTGCTCAACACAGGAAGAATACTAATGGGCGTGCTATTGGCAGCTGAGAAACTCCATTGCCATTTGTTTTTCGGAAGAAGTACAAACTTGGTAGATTTCCAAAGCTGGGAGAATAACCCCTCCTTAAGAATGAAATTGAAAATATGACCCTTAGCAATGAATCGCCTATCCAGATCAACTATACCAGCTGGTTTATCATTGTTTATCCCAGTAGTTTTGTCACCTTTTCAATTTCAATAGGCTGAAATAGAATTGGTTATTATTTGAAAAGACTAGGGGAGCCCATTTTCTTTCATAACATTATTTTGCATCTCATTCTCCAGTGAAGGAAAAATGCAATGTTAATATAATTGAAGACAATATTCTATAGATGCAGCTTGCTAATTTTCACTAGATAACAGACTGTTTCTCAATTATATGCCATCTTTGCCCTGTTTCTCTTGATCTGGAACACATCAAGGCACAGGGGATGTAATTATGACATTTTCAGCAGGACATTTTCAACTTGCATCTTTGCCTCACATACTGTTCATCTGGAACAGAGCAGCATTTCAATCTAAATTCACTTTCACTTTTAACCCAATTATTGGTTCGACTTGCGACTCACATGGCCACATAGGAGAGTTGCTGCTTGGTGAGGTTGAGGGGGTGATTGGAGACAGAGATGCCATACTGGCGGGGATCCTGTCCTGCTGGCAGATTTCCTCTCAGGATGGCGTTGTTGGCCACACTGAGGAAGGACACCATGCCGTGCCAAGCCCGGTTGTAGAACCACACCTGCGGAGGTAGAGACAACCATTAGCACTGAGAACAGCATGTAGAGGCTTTGCAGTTGCTTCAGATGTCTCCTAGCAACTACATCTGGCACCACCATGGAGGATTAATTTGGTAGCGGACAAACGAGAAAAAGATTTAACAGGCTGTTTCTGAAGAGAGAGAGATTTTCAAAGTTGTGTGTGTGTGGACCAGTTGTGGGTGAAATTGTCTTATACTGAGGTGGATTTCTTTTCAAAGCACTACTGGGAAGGCACCTTCTGTCATTCCAGTTAACGTAAGGAAATGTTTTTGTTTTTTCTTGTGGCTTTAATAGCTAGCTAACTGGCCGATAAAGTAGCAAAGACAGGTACAAAAAATGATCATTACCAATAACAGTACAGAATCAGCTAGTTGTGTTGCGGCAGCTGAGTAGATGATGATGAGTTGTTGAGAGCTTTTAAGAGGTGTCTACCACCTATATGGCCACCATAAAGCATGTCACTTCACTTACAAGCACTCTATTTCACCAGCCTAAGCCTAAGAAATGGAGAAAGCATCTCCAGTGACACTGGAAAGTCTTTTATGCACCACACAGTGGGATGTGCAGACGTGTGTTTGGCCACTGTACACATTCTCAAAGATATCTGCTATTCTGTCTTTGTGTGTATATTGTGTTTTATATCTTCATAAGTATCTTATAATGACTAGAAAATGGTAATTTCTTGAACAAAAATACACTAGATTTATGTTAACTCATTTCATAAATAAGAGAGGGGGTCAAATCACCCCTTAAACAGTTTTAGGACATCATACTGTTCTGTAAGAATAGGCAATGGAGCTGACAAACATTACTTTTTCATTCAATAGAAGATAAAGCATGCTGACTGCAGAGACAGAGTAAAAACATTCTTGCACTTTCTTTTTAATGTAAGTGATTCTCTAAGTCTGTGGCTGCTGGGGTGTAGAAGAAAAAGAATGGATGAAAGAGAGTGGGAGTGAGAGAGGACTCCCCGCTGATAGTGCAGCGCTAATTAAGAGTGGATGGTGTTTGAGTGTCAGCCTAACATAACACTGCATCACAGAGGAGGATATGGAGAAACTGGAGTACACACACATGTGCACGCACGCACATACTGTACTTTTGTCTCTCTCTCCCTGCCTGTTTGCGGCTCCCTCTATCTCTGTGCTCTTTGCTGTATCTCACACACAAAGGCTGACTAAAATTTATATTATTTTTCCTATTAGATTTCCTTCATCCTTCAACTTCTGAAAGGTCTGCCGCTATGACATTATTTGATGCATTCAAGATAACTGATAGTAAAAAGCACAAGTTTGTCTGCTAAATACATGAGGGTGGTACACAGTGAGTGAAAAATATGTAGGTAGATATGATGGCAAGCCATGTTCACATTTCCACAACTGAAACTACTTTGAGCATCAAATTATCTTGGGGCGGATTTAAACAGTCAACACTCTCTTAGCATAAGATAGCAACTTTATCTGTAACATTATATATTAATGTTTTGAGGCAGCATGTATTTCATTATATAATGAAATATGCAAAAACACATGAGCTTATTTATTGCTGTTCAGGTAAACTCAAGGTTGTACTTGGACTGGAATTGAATAAAACATGGCCTTTAATTATGGAGGTGCACTCCTTTGCACCTCCTTGCATTTTCTGCAAAACCATCATGCCATGTCTCAAGTTTTTATAACTATTTATTGACAACCCAAGGTGTCATTGTCACTCATAACTTCTGCCAAAATAGATATCCAAAATTTAAGGTTTGACAGTGTATCATTTAGCAGATATCACAAGTAGAAAGGTGAGTAGGCTGTTTTCTTAGTGGGTTCCAATGACTATGTCTTCATCCTTTTTTTCATTATCACTATTCCTCCCCAAAAATCCTAACCGCAGCAGCCTAATTTCACCTATGCGATCATTAAACTTTCATTTAATTGGATCTAATCTAAACGCAGAGCAAAGAGGCACACAGCAATTAATATAATACCTTTACGTTGTCCCTGGTTCCCAGCTTCTTCAGCAGCGTCTCAGCATTCTGGATGATCTGATCAGTCACATTATCCTAATGAAGATGAGGAAAACAAGAAATACAAAAAGAAACAGAGTTGGAGACTTAATTGGCTACACTTGGAAAACCACTACTGCTCTTTGAAATGCAAAACATAAGGCTGACGGAGACAAGAATTGAGACTTCCGGGGAACATTTGGGTTTGCTGAACCACTTATTTCCCACAGACTTTTGGGTAGGGGTGTTATTTTGGCTAATCCTAAATTGTTCCTCTTTTGACATTTCGGTTTTATTAAATATGGTGGATTAATTAAAATCATGAGAGGAGGGAAAGAACATTCAAACAAAGATTCACAAGTAACAGTAATGTCTTAATTACCTAATGTACGGATCAGTTTTAATCATTATCACTGGATTCTATGTCTCTAATTGCTCATATACAGATAAAATAACAGCAAAAAAACAAGGTGCTCTCCAGAGTCTGCAACAGTTTTGGTGGTGGAAATGAAAATGGTGGAGAGAGGGTAGGCTGGACAGGTTGCATTAAAAATCTGCTCTACTCCACTCATGTTTCATGTGAAATGAGCCTCAGGATGAGGGCTTGAGATGACAGGCCAAAGTGTCATGTCGATACCTGCTGTTCAAACCAGCCATAAGAGCACTGAGCACATTACATGTGTGATATAAATGCAAATGGACCTCCTGTTGGCCCCTGCCTTCATCATAGGGCTATAGCAGAGGAGAGGAGGGAGAGTGGATGTGGTGTAGAGTGAGGAGAGGAGAGGTCGGTGGAGAAAAAGTGTGGGTGACAAGTGGGGAGAAAAGTAGGGGTGGGGGGGTGGTAAAAATAAGAGGAGAAAAATCAAGAAAGACATCCCAAGAATGCATGTGCGCTCAGGTGCTAGTGCTCATCTGCGCTGCTGAAAGAGATATAGATACCCAAGATATTTCCAGCCCCAAGACAGTTACTTTAGGATAAGGGGCAACACAGATCAAAGGCCTGTTCTTATTTTTCTTCTATTCCACAATCCTTCACTCAGTCAATCCTACATCACAACCTCAGAGATGTGGAAACATCTCAAGAATGTATTCAGAGCATTTATTTGTTTTTGCCCTGCTATAGATCATGTCTGCTCCTTTGGCATACCAACATGTTTACATGTCATTTCAGTAACACAGCATAAAGGCTTCATCTCTTTCCATATCACTGTGTGAAAGAGGAGGAGAGAAAAAAAAAAAAAAAAAAAGAATATACGCCCCCATCTACACAGACAGGAGTATTTGTGTTAAATAACATCCCCTCTGTTCCAAGTCATTACCTATTCATACACCTGGCAGAGAACAACACTCCTACTCTTGTCTGTAATGCTTCCTCCTGCAAAAGCGAGGCAATGTTTACCGTATTTGTGTTTTACTTCCTTTCGGTTTTTCATCGTGCCAAGCAGTGTTGGGCAACACCAATAGGCGGCCTTCTTGAGGATTAGCGGTGGCTAGAAAGAGATGAGAAGGGGGCCAACAGCTGCCTGGGTTTAATCCTTGACGAACTCCTCCCCACTCAAGGACGATGACAAGCCTGGTTTCACCATGGCTAACGACACAGCAATAAAGCCACTCGAGTGTGTGGTGACTTTTTTTGGCTGGTATTCCTAAGTGGCCTGCAACAGTTCAGTGGTCAAATGATCTGGGTGACAGTGTGGTCATACGGTCTGTGTGAGAGTGTGTCATTTGTGTGAGTGTACTGAGATCTTGCCAAGAAGGAGCTCATGGGTTTTAAAATTGGAGGCTTATTTCTTGGAAAAATCTTTAATAATCTTTAAAAAAAACTTGTTGTTATTTGAGGTGGTTGCAAAAGCTTTTTTGATCAGAGTAGTAATATTAATACCCAAGCATGAGACATTATGCCATTTGAAATACATTTTTAGGCTTTGATAAACAACTTCCGACAAAAGGGCTTTCTTATTCTCATCATTTCCGTCACCTCTTTCAACAAGGAACCCTTATTTCGACCTGCTACGCACAGGAAAAGCAATTAAACTGAAATTTTTAAAGCCTGTTTCCGAGTCTGTGCAGGTGGCTCAGAGTGCAAAAAAAAAAAGTGGTACTTCCTGTTACCTATTCACATCACAATGCCAGAGAGCCAGACATTTCCCAAGGACAGTGTAGCACTTTCATAACAAGGAATGCAGAGCTGGGACGGCTAATGCCAGGCCATTAGGGTTACATCATCGCTGCTGCATGAATTAAAGTCACATTAGCGTCGAGATCCCGGAGACAGAGAAGGGAGCCTGGGTAGGGATGAGACCGGAGACGCCTGAGGGCAAAGCAATGTGCTGATCTCAGAGTAGTTTGAACGTCCAAAATTTGAAATGTTAATGAGAGACTCTGTGTATGCAGGAGAGAGACTGAGAGAGAGATGCAGGGAGGGGACAAGTGAACTAGTATGAAGTTCAAGAAACAACTGCAGTCGAGTAAGGGTGTGTGAACGCGTATAAATGAAATAAAATGAGGGAGTTGAAGCAGATAAAGTTCAATAAATGTATGAGTGGAAAGGTTTGCAGGGTTGCATTTGTGAATGTGGGTGTTCTTGAGCAGTGAAGGCCCAGATTCCTTGATTTATTCAAAGCAATGCACAGACAATCATAGCCTGTTGCCATGGACACTCAACAAAATGGATTTGAAGAATCTAAACCTCCTCTCTCTTTTGCTTTCTTTCTTCTTTCACGATTGTTGAAGAATTCAGTGGGGTCCGAAAGTATACAAAAAAAAAAAAAAAAAAAAAAAAAAAAAACTCACCTGTGTCCGAGATACATAGCTAGCTGAACAAAGAATGGCATGCTCCAATTAGGAGTGGCAAACTGCAGCCTTGACAGGAGAAAAGCTGTTTCCAACTCACTTTTTCAATCACCAAACTGCAAAAATGTATGTAGGTTGACACAATTTGCATTAACGCAATTTCAGAACTCCAGCTCCAGCAACACTTGTAGTATAGGAGACTATTTTATAAGTGTTGGGGGAGCTTTGACTTTTTTCCTTCTCCATGCACCTTGGACATAGGTTAAGTTGTGCCAGAAACCTCCACCCTGTTGTTTAAAGAATCACAAAACTCCTGCTCCTGCTGTTGGATTTTTTTCGGACTCATTTGACTATATTTTCAAACAACAGATTTGCAGATCAGCACTCTGGTGGTTTGAGGCAGGTTTTGACCTTGGTCTACTGTGCAGGTAAACTAATTCTTTAAGGGGCCTTGCAGATAGCCCTGGGCTACTTTAAGAGCGCACCACTTTTGACCTCTCAGTACAAAATAGAACTTCTTCACTCTTGAAAGAAATTCGATTTGATATCACCATGTTTTACTCTGAGAATGTCAATATTTATTATATACCTGAGATGAACTGAATAGGTCTTTTAGATCCCTGAATGCAGCTTCGATTCCTGCTTCAGTCAGACGGACCTGGGAGTTGACTCCTCCGACAGAGATCCCTCCATACCTGGAGTGTCAGGGAAAAAAAGCAGAAAGAGAGATGTTCAAGTGGAGGTAAGGACACATGAGTAATACCTAAGATGCATACACCCACACATTTCTACACTTGCTCTGCATAGACCTACAAGACACAGAGGCATACAGAAATAGCACATATTAGAGTGTAAGTGGCAATGTAGATGCGTACAACATGTTCTGGAAACATGATCAGAACAAATTTGCTAACCAAATGCTTACAACACTAGTTTGCTATAAATATTTTCACACAGTAAAATGACAGGTTAAGAAAAAAATATCAAAGAGCAGCCTAGCAGGGTGTTTCATAGCATGACAACTGTGTAACATGTAGAGATGGAAATGACAGATCTGTGTCCTTTTATTCAAACCACTTTCCATGACCTTCTGAAAGTGGATGCACCAACACCACAACAACAGCACAGATAGTAATTTGGCTCTCTATGTAAAAAACCCCCAAAAAACAACCAAAAAAAAGGAGAAGAAAGTCACTAGCCTCAAAAATTGCCACTAGACACATGAGTGCACTGTCATGATACCTCAATTGAAAAACATTTTCATCACAAATTATTTTCCCCTTAAATGCTGAAGTGTATTCAAAAAACTATTTTTCTTCCAACATTCACAACCATTCATTTTGATCCACAATACCTTGTTTTTCCTGAGTGCTCAAATGTCTTGATCAAGATGTCTGACATATTCCGTCCAGTTAAATTCAGCAGTGTGTCTGTTGTGTTCTGGATCCTCTGTTAAAAAAAAAAAAATAACAACATTTTAGCACACTAGTGGCTTGCCAGTTGTTAATTTTGTTGTTTTCTGACCTTTAAGGTACCCTATGAGTTTTTGACCACTATCAGCAGTATGAAGCGATGTTCCTTTTGGCAATGTTCCTTTTGGCTCTGTATCGGCAACTCCTAAAGGACACATCTAGCTTTTTAGCTGCTAAATGAATAGCTGCTACTGACTTGCTATTCACTGACATTGATTTTCTACTGTTTGGCACTGGGCAGGTAGTGTACAGTGGTCTATATCAGGGCCTTTTCGCTTTTTATGAGAGCAGTGAAAGTAACAAAAGCAGACGGTAAAACCAAAACAATCAGCTGAAAGGCACACTAAAACGACATGGAACATAGGGGGACTGCAGTCGAGTGCTATTTTACTGTGGGTTTATCTCTAAGCATGATGCCTTCGAAACTATATAGTCAATTCATCCGATGTTAATACAAAAAAAAAGTTTAGAGCTGCTTTAAGTTTAAGATCCAGTGTTAAGTGTTTGAGGATAAATGACTTTCATGCAAAGGAGGGGAAGTGCCTTTTCTTTTATTTATGGAAGAATATAAAACTTTAGCAAATAGCACCTAATTGTGCCTGCAGCATTATGAGCAGGAAGACCAAACCACTCCAGCAGGCACGACTGCTCGCCCGTCCATTAAAACTCATCCAGTCGGTGCAAAAATCAACAAAACTTAAGAGGGGGAACATTTTGCAGGTGATATCTGTTCACGGCACCGCGGAACACGTTCTCCCAACCCTTATCATAATAGTCAATTAAGCTTAGCTATGGGAAGCCTGGCTGAAATTTAGCCCCAAAGAGCGAAAGCTGTGTCTAATGTCAAAGGACCCTAATTAGATGCCCTTCTGTGGATAAATGGGTACATTCAAACATCCAATTAAGAGAGGGTGCGACACACCGCCGTGAATACACTCCACGATGTGTAGACTGATACTTACCAGTATACACACACACATACACACACTCAGGCCGATGCCAAGCTGCTTTCGCCCTGCTTATTTAGAGAGATAACACTATGCTAATTAGCAGAGTGATCCTTGATAAAGTGCAATAGAGACCCCCAACTGCAACACAATTTACCAATCCCCCCCCCCCCCCCCCCCCAGTTGCACTGGTTATCTACTCTTGTGTACAAACAGCTTGATGTGCAAGCTTTGGGTAAACATGTTGTGTAGCTTAATCAGTTAGCTCTGTGTGTCATTTACCTTTGCATATATAGCTTTTTTAAACACCTGATAAAGAGCGGATGTCTAAGTATTAGCTAGGGAGAAGGATTGGACGAGGGTTTTTTTTTTTCTTTTCTCCAATCCATTCCATTAATGGGTACAAATCCCCCTTTGGAGATACTTCACTTTGTTTAGGTTTTGCAGTTCATGGCTGTGCTGTTTCACGGGGTATAAAAGTAGCAGTAAAGTGAAGTGGAGATGAATTTAAGTAAAACGAGAAGGAGGAGAACAAAGAAAGATTAGAGAGGAGATTAAATAAGTAGTTAAAAAAACAAATAGGAGAAGAAAGCAGGCATGAGTGGTTAGGGGATGGAAGCATAAGTTAAAAATCGAAGACAAGAGCAAAGAAAAGGAAAGGGAAGCGGAGGAGGAGGAGGAGAACTCAAATCACAAGGCAAAGAACAAAGAGAAGGAGAAAGAAGGGGGAAGAAGAGGACCCATCTGGCTTATGAATCAGAGATAAGGAGGACGAACGGCACAGCAACCTTGGCTTATCTCTGAACAAACATGCTTCTTTTTCGAAAAGCCACAGGAACTCAGGAAACAAACAAAACTGAAAATAAGAGCTTTTACACTCCGCTGTGTGTACAATGAGTTTATACCCAAGCATACAGTCAGTGTGGGTCTAATTATTTTGGCCTTGGTCCATATCCCCCATCAAAAAAGGCTGAAATGGGAACATTACGTGATTGTGAAATACCTGGCCCTCTCTTTCCTGCATCTCTTGTTCATTACCTGGAAACAGCTTCAGTGTGTTTGGCATTCTGCACATGAAAACAGTTCTCTACCACACAGTGGTAGCTTGATAACATGGGGAAGCAAACAGGGGTGAGGGAAATGTAAACTAAGGAGTAATCAAATCTGTTGAATGAGCTGGCATTCTGGAGCACTGAAGAGATAAGAGGCTGCACTGTGTTCATATTAATCTTGGCACTGTTTATATGGTGCTGTACCTCTAAGGTAAAATTCAAATGTTATCTAGTGTGCATAAAAAGAAAAGCAATCTCAGGAAAAAGAAAAATCTTATAATTAAACATATTCTGTTGAGCTCTATGGTCACTTGAATTGACTTTGTCAGGTCTTGAGGTTTTTTGCAAGTGTTGATCAGGTTAATTGTGTTTACATGGAAAATGTGTAACTGCACATTTGAGCTTGTGATATTCTTCCAGCACATTATATGCCGTGACGAGTTGAAGTGACCGGTGGCCCATTGTGCAAATATGCGTTTGTGTCACAATGTGTATATCTGGAGCGGCTCTTCAGTCCAGCGTGTTTCATTGTGTTGAGTGATTATGTCCAATATGATCACATCACAATTACAGCACTGAACCAAACAGCACCAATGGATGGATAATAGCCGGTGTAGTGTTGAAGGGCATTCACATGGTTATCACTATACAGTTACAAACCACAACAAGAACCGCCTCATCTGTGGGAGATCATGAGAGATGGAGTCACACACACACACACCCCCCCCCCCACCTGATGACAGATTTTTATCCATGCCTGTTCTGTTTCCCTGCCACAAAGGGAAACCACAATCCCATCCACCGTTTACCTCACCTCACAATTCAGTGACCTTTTCTGCTTTTGTTTTCAAGCATCTCTTGCCTTCTGCTGAGACAGTGGCTCTGAACAGGTGGTTTTACACTAAAATGGATCTATGTCTGTTGGAGTCAAAATGACAAACCAACAGGGTATAGTGGGGCAGGATGTGTTGGCCAGATTGAGTATGGACTGGCAGGGTTTAAGGCTGCTTCCAACAGCTGTTATCAGGCAGAAAACCTGCCCTCAGATGTAAGGTTTACAGATCCATTATCATCCCATTGACTAGCATGAATAAATGATAGTAATAATATGTCAGTCATGTTTACTTTATGTTCTGAATATAAATAGCTGCTTTATGCTGCACTGCAAATTCATCACAAGAATTTCTTTGGATGTGCCAAATACTTTTATTGAATTACTTATTTAGAGTTTGGGCAGTTTTTCTCCCAAGCTAACTAATTGAAGTAGATAATGGCGGTTGTATTTCTCATGCAGAACTCTTCCTTTTTTCCCACACAAATGGTAAGCCAATGTCTAACTTCAATAGCCTGATAGATGAGGCCGAGGAGAGTAATTTGCAAGCAAGCTGTAGTAAGGCCAGTCCCCAAATGATAAAGACATCAATCGTAATACGGTGAACGTGGCGGCTTTATCAATTCCTCTGCACGCATGACGGCCTATTCATCTATGAAGGTTAAATATCACCAGTGAACTAGAGTCAATACCTCAGAATTGATAATGGGCTTACTGTTGCCTGCCATTTCCATGGAAACAATGATTTCATACTACCTCCTGTGGTGATGTGTCCATGTATTTTTTTTTCTCAGCTTCTCTCTCGTCTTTTCTTTAGTTTCTCAAGGGCATATTCGGAGGATGGGCAGGATAAAAGATAAAAAAGAAACTAGTGGAAAAAACTGGTACACTTTGTCATGATTTATTCAACAGGGGAAGCTTTCAGGTCAAAGGGAATACATCCTCACAACGTGTTTGGCTTCTGTGGGTGGTCACTGACTTGGACTTGCATTAATTCATGGCCCTTTGTGATTGACCACTGACAGCATGTAAGCAATGCAGCAGAGCTAATAAATGAGTATGTTCACACAGACACCAGTGCACATGTATGTTATGCAGCATGTCATATTCATTCATACACATCAGTCACAATATTTATCCTTTGTCAGCTTGAGCCTATAACACAATGGTACTCTGTTCAGACTACACCCTTTATAGTTGAGCATGACGGCCACACTTTATAAAGCTATATATGATTCTATCTCATGACCTTATGCACTACACTACATTTCAAACTGTAAACGGTGGGTTATGACCCTCTAGTGATTTCCAGGTAGCAGCAGGGAGGCAAAAGGGCTTGGAGAATGAAGTGTGTAGGGTTATAGGCTACAGTTAAGTACTTTCATTCACCTGCAGGGTCATTTATAAAGAAACTGGACAAGTAGGCTCTAACAAAAGGACATTTTCACTCAAATTTAAACTAAATCCCACGATCAACCACTTCATCTTTAAATCCCACTGTACCCTTTAAAGTGTCCTTCTACCAGATGACCTCACTAACTATGCTAGCACAGCAGAATACATCTTTCAAGGTTCCACCAAAAAAAAATGTTGCAGGGAATGAAATAAAATTCTGCAAAGCTTGCTGGCTTTACTGTGTTGAGAAAACTAACTCACGGCAGATAAATAGAGTTGAATTGTGAAAGAAAAAAAAAGTGATGAGCAGAGAAAAGTAACTGCTAACATCACTGTGTATTGAATATAAATGCTCCCCTACCCTCAAATGTTTCTCATCCTAAATTTTAAAGTAGTTCCCTCAGCCACAGTGGGAAATGACTGGCAACAATCTTGTTGCATGATAATAACTCATTGTCCTCAAGGTTGTTTCCATGCAAAAATAAGAATCCATTTAACATCCTCTTAAAGGGTCTGCATTGTAACAACATAGGATGTTTTAAATAAGTGAGAAATGATGCAAGTGACTGTAACAAGATGCAGGCAAGAACTGGCCTTTAAATGGTCTTTTTACTGAGGCTAAGTACCAACCACTTACAGGATGGCACCATAAAGTAGGAATCCAGTTAAGTAGCAAAGTGGAAGCAATTCATAAAATTACAGTAAAAAAGATTCTGGAAACTACCTGAATAGAAAAAAGAGTAGGTGTATATTAAATGGATGGAGCAAGCGGTGAGATGGGAAAGAGGGCGAAAAAAAGAGGGTTTGAGAGAAGGTCCTGGGTGGCTTAGCAGGGTGGCAGAGAAGATACAACGATACAAGCAGCACCTCAACAAATTGGGAGACTCCATGACAGCACTGTCACAAGCTAGGACCCAACGTCATGGAAACGAAAAGGTTACACAAAGGGTACTTCTCTTGTTTGACTGTCTCAACAATCATCCTATAACATGATACCTGGAAAGTTGCTCCTTTTGGCCCTAGATGGCCTTGTCACTGGAAAGAGCATACAGCAATTCTCACACAAGTTCAACGAGGCATTACAGATGTGTGGAGAGTTTGAAATGGTACATTACATACTGTGAAGCCGTATATAGGGGAAGTATAGGGGATAGAGAAAAAAAAATAAAGGAGTGGCAGAAGATGAGCCTAGCATTTTCAAACTGTGTCATTTAATTTCATGTCCTGCTTGTTGGAAGTCACTGACTTTGCTGACTTTTTTTTACTGGTGTCTCATTTGTCCTTCCACGACGACATCTCCTGAGAGCCTCAAATATTGAAGGAGGAAATGCCATAGCAATTATGAGACAAAATCATTTCAGATACATCAGCATGCGACTGTGTGTGTATTTTCTTAACTGGGCCAGAATATTTTAACACTCCCTTCCCTTCCCCTAAGAACCGAGTCCGAAAAAGAAGCTTTGTAAATTGACAATGACTGTTTGAACTTATATCATAGGCGTAAAAGAGCTGACACTTGTAAAGCAAATTCAAGCAAAACACAGCGAAACACAAGTTTAAAACTGTCTATTGCATAATTAGATTCCGAAGTGCTCAAAGAGACAAACTTCTCTTTCTTCATTGTGCGGCAGATTAATTAGATATAGTGGTATTTTGATTCTAACTCTACAAATGCCAAGTAATTTATTTAAAACTACATTCACTCACGAGCCTTAGGGCCATGTTGCCATATTTTAATTTAGATTATTATGTTGAATTAAAGTCACAGAAAGTTTCAGTGTTCTCATATAGTCTTTGCATTTCATGTGTGGACTGAGTAATTATAAATCCACATTACCGTGATGAATGTTTCTTATTTGGACATTTACTAACCAAAGTATTGCTTTTGCGAGGTTCAAACTATTTCTTCACATTTCCTCCCACTGTTCTAGGTGATGGCATGTTTGTGCATGTGTGTTCAAGTGTACTGATCACTGTTTAATTTAGTTTTAGTTTATGTGAGTGATGTTCTAATACAGCATAGCTACAGAGGAATGCAATTACAGTAAATAAAGAGAAACTTGTTTTTTATGTTATTACACAGTTAATTGTGACGCAAATGTGGAATAAATGTGAGTGTTCATCAGACTATTTAATAAAAAGTAATCAGTGTTTTCACAAAAACAATCCTTTGTGAATGATTATGTTAAAAAACAACCAAATCCCCATGCTATCTTATAATGCTTGTCATACATATTTCTTGCATTGCACTCACTGCTTGCTGTCACACACAAACTCCAGCAATTCATCTAATTTTCCTAATCATTTTTTAGCTCTGATTGATCATTTCTGGAAACAATTTGCAAAAATCACATTTCAGTATAACACAAGATTTCTGCTTTGATTTGCAAATTGTTTCCAATTAGCAGATTGGTGCGTGTTTGATATGTTACCCAACCTGCACCATGACTGTGTATTACAACATTACTTTCTTTGACTGCTATGACTTCTTCAAAGTGTCAAACTTATGAGTTTGCTAGCTTGCTGTTTTGCAGCCAAATCTCAGGTGTCAGACATCAAATCTCCTTTTCCTTTCCTCCCTCCATCTGGTGTGCACTACGCTACCACAAAGACATTTTCAACCAATTTCATAAAACTCTAGGAGGAGGAAAATATTGGCAGGAGCAGTTAGGAATGAGATATTCAAATTCAAATCTCTCAAAATGCAGATACATGTCATCCCTGATAAAATGACATTGGAGTGGAGGTGGCGGCCTCTCTATCTATCCTCTCTCAAGCTTAAATTTCTCATTGGAAGACAGCAGTTCAAACCATTTAGCTCCAAATGAGACACTACTTTCTCTTTGTAACATGATTGGTTTATTCTGCAGGTGGCAACTGGTAGCAGGGATGCAGCGTCTGTAACTTGTCCATCGATCCCAGCCTGGATCAAGCATCTTCAGGTCAGAACATCCAACATTCACCCTAGCAGCATTTGGCCATGTATATTGTTAAAGTAATGGCCTATAAAGGATTGGTATTGACTTTGCAAGCCTCACCGGACTTGTGAGGTGAACAGGAAATGTGAGGTCTATGCTGGCACTGCATGCAACAAAATGTCCTGAAGGATGGTACAAGGTGAAAGGTTGACACACAGCTAAAAGAGTGAAAGGACACATTATAGGTGACTATGACTGAATTTTTAGCAGGTGTGAGGGACAAGCTGAATCATGGGCACAGACCAATTCAGTCCATTTTTAGTGGAGTCAATTCTAGCCCTACTTTCATGCATAGTTCACAAAAGGGAGGCGGCACAAAAGGCTGATTTATATTTTGCAATGCAATGCAAATCCCTTGTTAGAGAGTACCTTTATTTTCAAATCAAAATGATGCTGACTGGGACTTTCAGACTGCATGCCAAAAGCGTCCATGATAAGCATTTTTATTGTACTGTCCTCTGATTAATTTTTTTACTTTTTATTTTTTACATTTAAACCTTTCCACTCTGTGCAGAATATCCCTCTGTGACACAACCACGCAGTAAGTGTTCACATTTCATCAAAGAGCAACGCAGGCAGCTGGGAGCAGTCTCTCTTGACCAGCAGGGGTTCAGTGTCTTACTCACAGTCACTATTACAGACCATGAAATGTATGACCTTGAAGTCACACAGTTCTGTCCCACCCACCAAAAACCACAAGCTCATTCCCAAGAGACCTACCTGAGGTGGAGGGAGCCCTCCAGCGCCGAGCGGACAGTCGGGTAACATGATTGTTCGTTTAGGAGTGCTGCACTGACAGGAGGGGGAGGGGTTTGACATGCTCCAATTTCCGTTGAGGAAGATGTCAATCACTGACTGGTCCACGGGTGGAGTGAACCAATCAGACCTGCTGGAGGTACACGGCAACTTCCTGAAGAAAAACAATGAAGGAAATTTGAGTAGTTCATTGGTAATAATTAACTCCTGTTACCCACCACTACATATACAAAATATAACCAATCACATGTTCATCACAATCTTAAGCACATTTCTATTCCAACCATCAAATGTAAACTGATGCATATACAGCTCTTAAGTGATATATTTTTAAAGAATGTTGGAAAATAACCCTAACCTTAACCCTCTGACTTGAAAGATGTGTGGTTTGTGAGTCAGAAATGTAAGCACAGTAATACACCGCATTTGTGATGCTAAAATGCTTACAGATGTGAGCTCTGAGTTCTGAAATATTTCCATTTAATTTCTAAGTTTAATGTTCAGCTTTTTCTGATCAGGATCATCTCGAGGGTAAAGTGAAAAGCTAATAATATATTGATTAATTTTGTCCTTGGAATTGATTTTCAAAAATCAAGCAGAGCAATCTTTTTCAATGCTCTGGGTTATTGGCTCTTCTATGGCTTATTCTATGTGTACAGCAGGATGTTTGAAGCAGGCACTGATCCATACTCAGACATGCATGGCTCCATGTTCCATGTTTGCATATATGCATTAACAGGTGTTTCATTATGGGCCACATATACGCAGCTTGCAAAGCTTAATACATCATCTGCACCATTTAGCATGAATGATTGTGCTCACACTATGTTTGTACAACTATATTTTATTATCATGATGGTTTTTGCACATCACTTATGCTTCCCCGCACACAATCACTTACGGTATTGGATCTCCAGTCATGCAGCGAGTCCCAAAACCAGGGTTGTTCACCAAGGTTTCTACCACTTGGGACACCTCCACATTATCCGGCCCATCGTTGCTGTAAACATTGGGGAACACAATTATTATAAGTAAACATTTCAGTGTGTGATAAGATTTCCATTTTTGTCACTCATAGTATGCCCACGTTTCACTTTAATCCATGAGCATCAGCCAATCTGTCATAATGTCAATAACACAGAACAGAGGGATCTTGTGTTCTGACACAAGAAGTGAAGTATAGAAAAGTAGATAGAGAAAAGTAAAAGAAACAGCTTGAACCATGGCCCCTTTTTAGTATAACTATCCATCCAAACTGGAATTCGAAAAAAAAAAAAAAAAAATGGTTAAAATTTGAAGGGTAACAGGTGGGGGTTATCAAAATGTTGTAGTACTGGTTAGTTCAAGGCGAGAGAGAGAGACAAATGTACTTTAAACTAGAATTAGCATACAGTTGAACAGAGTGGAAGGCCCAATCAGCATATTAAACATGACCAATGATCTACAAATACATTATATATATATTATGTATGTATTATTGACATTAAGGATCTTTAACAGATGAATCAGTGTTGTGCTGCCCTGATAATATCAGAATCGTTGACATTTAAACAAGATGCCTTTAATGTCTTGTGCTGTGTTGTGATGACAGATTCACGAAGAGAAACCTGTCAACAGTCAGTTTAAGAAGCAGATCCTGACTCTTCACTTAGTTTGACTGGTGTCACATTAGACAACAGGAGTTATTTGAGACTGTATGACCTGAAATCACATAAATCAACCCAAAGAGTTGTCTCAGTGTGTAATAAATGACAAGTGATACAACAGTTCTGTAGCATCAGCTGGTCTGAATCAGAAAAAATCTCACAAGAATCTGGCATTCTATTTGAGATGAAGCACAGTGTCATAACTTGTTAGGAAATGACATGTTTGCTCATCTGCCCCCCATTGCAACTAATTACAATTTTACCAATCATCTAATCTGTCTTCCACAATAGGAAAGCACCAGAGGTTAGATGATCATTTATCTCAAAAGGAATCCAAAAAGGCCTGTAAAGGAGACATTTACAAAGGGGTTTGGATGTGGTGCATTTGAGGTAAATGCTCAATGGGGTTAGTTTAATCAAGAGTGAGAGAAAAATGATTGAGTTTACCAATCATTTTCTTTGGTCTGAGAGTCAAACCATGTATTCCCAGCACACCATTGACTGTACAATGATGTACACCATTTCTTTTATAACTTGAGCCCAGCTCTATCATGATGTGTGTATTCTTATGTGAGCACGTACAGAAGGTGTGGCTGATGAGAATTCTGTGTACAGTCTAAGCCTTTCATCATAATGTGAGTGTCCTGTACATATCTAAGCCCTGTGTCTCAGTTAAACAATCTTCCCATTCCTATTTCATTCTCATTACTAACCACACACACGCTGCCCTTTATCTTAAGGGTACTGTGGGAGTTAAAACACAGTGTTTCATCCCGATGGCTTTCTGCCAACAGTGGCCACAGCACAGCCAGCCATTTGGATTAATACAGTGCTCATTGTCTCATTTAGAGGCGTCTCCATGAAGGTCATACGGTCATTTCCTTGGCCACCAGCGAGTGCAACTGAAGTGGTCCGATTGTAAAAATGGATTATGTGCAGCCATCTGTTTTGCAATTAACAATGGCTGGGTTACCACACTATTCAAGCACTATTCAAGATAATAAAACTACTGGATGGTTCCAAAATGAAGACTTGTGCATATACACAGAAACAGTGGAACTAATGAATGGTTCATCTAGTCAAAATGAAACATCACAGGAGTAAGAACTGAGACAATATTGGAAGAAAGTCAAATGAAGGCTATCTAATAATAATCTATAGTGTGGATGTCATGGTCCGGCTGTGCCTCTCGCTCATTCCTAGTGTTTCGGCTGTTTATCTGTCCCCTGCGTTTTGTTCTTGCTCTCTGTGTCTGTTTGGGCATGGTGTTCTGTTTCCCTCTTGCCGCCAATCAACCTGCACACCTACAACCCATCCACTCATCAAGCTCCTGAAGTATACATACCCCACCTCTACATTCCAGTATTCACTATATCATTCAGTTCGCCAATGTGGTACTAACGTTAAGGCCAAGTTCAAGTTCTTAGTCAGTATATATTTAATGTTTGCCTGAACTCTGCTTGACTCTATATTTTCTTGTGCTTCAGTTTCATTATGCATCTGAAGTCTTTGACTCCCTGCTTTGCCCAGTGTCTCACCGGCCTGCCTTCAGCCGACAGCTCAGCTTTCTCTCTGCCTGCCCCGCTCCACTGTTATTCCGGCTCAAATCTCCAAAGCTCCAAAGCTCTTTCTCTGGAGGAAATGCTTTCGGGTCCAAACTTTAAACCTTAACCTAGTTACTGTCAGTTACTGTGATGAGTAAAGTTACACCAACCTTTTAAGTGTCAGGACAATCAGAACATTAGGTAATGTCACAGTATCATGGCAAGGTCTTCAGTCAGATTTTATTCATATTATACAGATAGCTGTGTGGCTAGATATCATCTTAGTCTCTGCGTAAGTTGCTTTGGTGGTTGCAGTTATGTTATGGGTGTTTATTATTAAGGTTGCTGTTGGGTTTTCTGCACAATTGCCAAGGTAAAACTTGGCAGTTGCTGAGTTCCACTGGTGAGTGTATGAATATGGATTTGCAGTAGTGACAGAAGAAGTCAAGCTAAGTAACTTGGTTTATAAACTTTTCAGGCATGAAAAAAGACAGATACTTGAACCTTTTAGCACCAGGGACGGGCACAGGCCAACTGACTTTGTATGTTTCAGCACCACGGAGAGAGACAGAAAATTGCATTTGGCAAAAAACTATGAATAAAAAATGAAATTATTAGATTCAGAGTACCAAATTGTTAGTTCACTACTGAGTGATATTTTACACTTTGAAAAAGCTAAAATTTTAGTCTAGTTTTTCATTTAAGTTTGTGGTAGGGATCCAGCTTTAGCTTCAAGCTTCAGTGAGGATTGGGCTTGAGCAAGGAGAAAAAAAAAAAAAAGATTTAAAAAAAAAAAACTGAAAACTATACGAAAGGTTGCTACCAAAAGTAACAGTTTGAGTGTCTTCAATGAGCAGCTTGTTTATGTGTGATATGTGTATGTGTTCCCAAACTGTGGGAGAAGTAGTCCAGTGAGGAAGTAGCCTAAAATAAGTTGGCAGAGAACAGCATCGCTAGCTGCCCAGCAAACAAAGTATTTGTTACCAATAGTGTAAACTGAGGATCTGTGGGTATCAAGTTACATCAGTTACAGTTAATTACAGCATTAAAATGCATCAGTGGTAAGTGAACTGGGATGTGTCATTTATACTAACTAAAGCATATGAATAGAAAGTGTAGAGGTATGCCAAGAAATGCAAAAGAAGCAGCTTCTCACTCAGACCAAGAGTTAAGATTGTATCTTAAATAAATCAGTTTCTTGTGAGGTTGCAGTTAATTGTGTGTTGACATCCTCAAAGTGAATTTCTACAAAGCGCTGCCAAGGGAAATAAATACCTGCAGGGTGGATAAGCAATGACAGCATCATGTCACAAGAAAGGACTACTAATACAGCGTCAAGATAAGTTTGATGGTTTGGACAGATACTGTAACAGATGATGCCTATTAGAATTCAAATGGCATTTTTACAACACTTTTGTTGTTACAGAGAAGCATAGATCATGTTGCACCCATTATGTGTAACTTACAAAAGATTGAATGTATGTGAAAAACATCTCTCTTGTTGATTTTATGAAGAGACATACTTCATAAGGTGACATTCTTTTAAACAAGTCATTTAAATTGGTGCACATACTGTACCAGATGTGTCCAAACTCTCAGTTATTATGAACTTCCATTTATTTTACAGTAAGTTGCAGTCATAGTTGTGGGAAACTAAAATAGCTTCAGACAGATAATGATGTGGTGACAAGAATTTGGTCGTCCACTCTTTTCGTCCACATCCTCTGCAGTTAGTCGAGTTTGTTCTCAGCGGGTGTCAAAGTCCACCATTTGTGGCTTGTCACCAATTACGCTTGTTATTCTCAATGACAGAATATCAAGCTGCAGCCAAGGAGGAGACAGTGTCCAGACTGATGACTTCAGCAATGCAAAAACCTCTCGGCAATCAAATGGCGAGCGCAGTGCTGTGACTTTTGCTTTGATTTTCTGTCACGAAGTTTAGGTTTCTTCCAGGGTTGCAGTCTACCATTCATCTACTCAGCCATGTTTAATTTTGTCGCTCATGCCACGATGACTACCCAGTTTAGATTATTCACACAGCCTCTATTTATTGCAACAGTAAACATCATTTGCTAAATGATTCTTCCTGTTGCGTCTGGGTAATATCAACACAGAATGTAAAAAAAAACAGTTGAGCAGATATTACACACAGGCAAATATTACAGATTGCTGTTAAAATTCAAATCTGTGCTGAATTAAAACACCAATTCAGATTACAGTCAGTTTTAGCCATAAAGTGTTTACCTGTAAAAGGTAGTTTGAGGGAGACCATACATCCAGGGTTGTAGCTCCAGACTTGGATATTCGGCAAATGGTGGAACGATGAGTGAGAAGATCAGAGACAGGCACACGAAAACAGCAGGCAGGACCACCTAGTGGGATAGTGACAAATTTGAAGTAAAAATACCTCATTAAAGTGTTCCTGTCACTGCTGTGTTGAAGGAATGTTATCCCGCTCTTTGTGAAAAGTCATTTGAAGTGATAAAAAGTTATAGAATTCAACAACAAAAAAACACTACTATCCCCATATAATAATAAATAGAATTTCTTTCAGACAGTAAAAATGTACAATGTCACTACCTTGAGTTTTAGTTTGAGACACACTATCAGCCACCAGAGCTAAAACCATTCATCAAAAGGAACAAAAATACTTGATTTCAAAGCTTCATTTAATCATGGAGCTATTGTACAGTGCACTGGTGCAGTCATTTTAACCGTGGAAACAAGCTGTGTTCATTTGTATGATCGATGTAATATTATCAAATACAATGACAAAATTACGATTGACACAATTATAGTTCGCCTTCTTTAAAAAGAAGAAAAAACCCGCATTGTCAAGTGCTTGTATTCTATGTCAGTGTAAGATCAATTCCATCATTTCCCTCCCTGAGCCCCTTCATATTGTCATCTCATGTTCCAAAATGACTGATGCAATCAACAATAAGACAAGATCACTGCGATAACGTGCGCGCATTAATATGCTCCCCGCCAACTTGTTTGGGCTCCTCTGCATGCTTTATGAGTTTGATTAAACACTTCCAATGCCACCACCATCATCTGGCCACTCAGATATAATTAGTTTCTTTCTATTCTCTTTTCTTTTGTCTCTCTCTTTTTTTTTCTTTTTTTTTTATAAAGCCACTGCCACTGCCACGTTTCCTTTTTTTTCCCCCTCCTCACCCTCATCCAATCCTCTTTTCTTCGTCATGTAATTCTCTTTTTATTTCATTGTTAGCTGACAAAAAGGTCAGTGGGAAAAAAAAAAAAATGCGAGATATCTTTCATGTTTAATCACTTGTAGGTTGGGACACACTTGGCAGCAGGGGGAGGTTTTGCGTACATTTGATTAATTGCGTAGCATCCAATTTGCCCGGCCAATTCAAGATGCTACAATTGAAAATCCTAAAATTTACTGCGTGGAGCAATGGCTATGGAAATGTGCTTGGGAGAAAAGATAAAGAGCAGCAATGAGACTGAAAAGCTTAATGGCAGCCTGCAAAAAGAAAGAACTATTTTTTTTTCTCGCTTTCTCTCTCCCTCTCTCCCTCTCTCCCTCACTCGACAGTAATTGTAGGTGACAGCTGGTACTTCTTCCATTGAGAGAGATCTGCAAAAAAACGAAGTCATTACGCTCACAAAGCCAAAGCGCTCCCAAGACAATGCATGAGTTTATCACATTCTCAAGTTTAGTGGGGATTTAAAGAAGAGCAAAGGATTATATGCAAAATTGGTATAAACACCAAAACAGAATTAAGATGTTTTTTATTCCCAGCCAAGTCTAACGGCTCATTAGACTGAGTTTGTTTCCTCAACAAACCGTTGTGTCTATGCAGGTTTATTTGTGAATAACTGCGTTATTGCTTTACCTGGTGTTTAAGTGGATGAAAAGTAGTGGCATCACCTTTTTCACTTATCTATTAATGTGTTAATCTTTTCTTTTCACAGCATTAAGACAAAATATGACAAATAGTAAGTTACTTATTGTTATCTGCCCTGGAAAAAATATATCCACCAGTATACAAAATAAAATAAAATACAGCAATTTAAATACTACTGACCTGGAAGAGGGGGTTAATATTTTGAGAAAAAAACTTTCTGAGATGAAAGAAAAGAAAAAAAACTTGAAAAAAAAGGTGTTTTATTTTGCCGAGTAGTCACATAGCCTCATTTTGCAACACTGGAGAGAAGTTGCTCGTCGTGAAATGTGCCTGCTGTGGAAGAACTGATCAAATTGTACTTTTCGGTTGGGTTTAGCAATAAGGAGATGCTTATCTTAGCCAAGAATCACCATATCATCCTAAACATCGGGACTTTGAAAAGACATTGTATTTCTGGCAAATTTGCAACTTTATGTCAGAGAATATCCGACTTTTATATATATATATTTTTTATCTATGGCCCTAATATATCTAATTATATATATATATGGCCCTAATTTATTTATGGCCCTAATACGCCACTGTATTAAACTCATGATTTATGCAAAAAAAAAAAAAAAAAAAAAAAAAACTAAACAATTGGGCATTACAGGATTTACATTCTCTGCTGCTGC
The DNA here is from genome assembly GCF_027409825.1 of Scomber japonicus. Classification (NCBI taxonomy): domain Eukaryota; kingdom Metazoa; phylum Chordata; class Actinopteri; order Scombriformes; family Scombridae; genus Scomber; species Scomber japonicus. Next base: position 13,199,534 of record NC_070599.1, on the reverse strand, counting down.
TTTCTACACTCCATTCCCTTCAGCTCATCCACTGCAACGTAACCAATAACTGCTTCTGCCTGATTCTGACATTGCCAAGACTTGCCTGTCCCCAACTTTCATCCCCATAAATCACTCCTTTTGTGTGTCATGCCATAATCTCTTTTATATTCCCCTAACCGCGTGTATTCTGGGAGATTACCTCACCACACAATCATATCTGCTGACAATGGGAGCTGTTGACATGATGGGAAAAAGAAACCTTGGGCCAAAAAAAAAAAGAATACAGTGGGAGTGGTAGGAGGTGCGCCCTTGCAGACAATGTGCACCCTTGTACGTACACACTCGCACGCTTATCCTCCTATCCGGCTCTGTGTCCCTACTAAAGAGGGATGTCCAAGATTGACAGTGACTAATGGGGATTGGTACTGCAGCAAATTACAAGAAGAACCCATACACCTTACCAGAGGTGAAACATTGTTCTCTCTCGCTCTCTCCCTCTCTCTCTCCCTCGCTCTCTCTCTCTCTCACTTTCAAGTTTGATTATTTCAACGTCGTGGCAGCTGTCATAAGTGACAGCATTGTATATTTACATACACAATATGAATCTTGATGGGTGTGGGTGCTGTACGAGTTAGATCACTCTTTTCAAAACTTGGAGAAAAATCATTCAAGTCCCTTGGAAACTGCTACTTACTGAAATTGGTTTTGACTTATTTAAATTATGGCCGTTTATTGGTTTTGACTTTTGAAATTGTGTTTATGAGGAGCAAAATAATATAGACGTACACTTAATGGGCTAATAGCAGTCTGTCATCTCTGTAATTGTTATACGATTACATTTAATACATAGCTAATGAAAACACATGATTAGCACAAAGTAAAATGAAGGAAAAACAAATCACGGGTGTCACTTTGCCTTTCTGGTGCCAATCACAGTGATCAGGTGAAACTGGTGGTACTCTTTGCTGGCAAAAAGCAGCTGGACAACTTCCACTGACACACTCGACACTCATATATATTCAGTGTGCTTCCTGTGCTAGACTAAGCATGACGAAAGATAAAGATGAGACCTCATAGAAAACTATAAATACTCTGTCTATGCCATCTACAGCCTCTCATATCCCTCAGGTATTCTTCTGTATTAAACATGGTATCCTTTGGGTGGGAAAGGTAATTATTGTACATGCAGTTTGCTGACATCATATTACATCATTCTGGGTGCTGCACTTCATATTTTTCAAATTGTTTCCCTCCATAATGCCCTCCTTTCCCACAACTGAAATTCCAAAACTATCGACTCCATCAAGATGGATGACATGACTTCTCCCTCTAGATTTTAAATGAGCTTACTCTATCATATATGTCATTAACTGATTTTGAAAGCCAACATGTATTTCATACAATACTACCTTGATCCTCCCGAGCAACCCACTAGTATAACCCTTCAATTCATCAATATGACAGACTGAGGCCATTACCTGGGCAATGAGTCCCTTGCGGCTCCTGCGGGCGTGATGGAAGCGCTTGATAAAGAGCGCCAGGAACTGCCTCCTGATCAGCTCCCATCCAGTGATGACCGCAGATCCCCTCCCATTGACACTGGTGTTCCTCTTAAAGTCTGGAGTGGACATTAACCCCGCCATGTTATTTATCATCTACGCATATGTAAAAGAGCTGCTGAACATGCTTTCCAGCAGAGCTAATGGGGTGATCAAATACAACTTAAGTGTTAAACCTGCCAGCAGCACGAGCTCATTCCTTAGTGCAGCAGCTATTGTGAATTTGGAAATGATATTTGGGTGCGACTCAGAAGGAAATGGGTGATAAACAAGGACTTTGTCGACACCTTGATTTTATGTCTTACACTCTCCAAGAATACTCTTAGAGAAAAAAAAAGCACTCTATTTTCACAGTAGTCATTAAAGCATATTCTGATTGAAAACCATTTACACGATGAAATACATTGCATGAAAGTGAATTTCTTTCAGAGAGGCAAAATTGAAAAGGTGAAACGACAGGTTAGATAATGTTTTATGGATTGGAAAGAAATTCTGTTTGAAAATTACTTATTCTGAAGAAGGAGCCCTTGTTTATGCCCTCTTTTCAAAATGGTCACTGAGGTGAAACAGTCAAATTGAAGCCGGAATAAATGAAGTTAATAATTCAAGAATAAAATGTGTGTGTGTTTCTGAAAAAGACATTCTGTGGTAAGAAGAAAAAAAGCTTGTCTGTTGTAAAAAACAGATGCGATACCTACCTCCCACTTTACTGGTGAACTTTTCTTTTAAATCTGTATGAAAAACACAAGGAGGAATCACTCAAGGAGAAATAACAGGTCATTGAATTAAATTCTGTTTTTTAAAAAACACCAATAAATGCCAGAAACCAGTCAAATAGCTGAATAATTAAGCACTTTCACGGTACTTGCCTCATTATTGGTGAATACAAATTTAATTGAATTAAATTAAAAAATGGTGGGGGAAAATTAAATGTGGAGACTTGCCACTCAATCCAGAGATTTCTGTTTTCGTCTGGACGCTGGTGATGCTGTTCCGCTTGGATTCGCGAGAGCTCCTTTTGCAGTCTCTCACCAACAGCTCCTTTGTTGCTGTGGGAATACAAATAAGATATGTTGTTTTGGCCTGACCCAATTTAGAGCTATAAATAACAATAAGAATAGCTACGTGCCCTGCAAGACGCTACTTTATTCCCTGTAAAAAGCACAAACCCAGGTGTTTTAGGAACATGGAGGAATCTGGTTTTTATACTAAATGTGAAAAGTGAAGTTGATTGGCGCTGGATACAAATGAAAATGCAATTACAATTACCTTTAAAAAACACAATTACCAATTACCTTTAAAAAACAGTCACCTGCTGCACAGTGCTGCATAATAGTCATCTACATATTGGATAGTTTCTACAGTTCCTCTTTGATAGTGCAGTCTGGTTTTTTCATTTTTGTTTGCAGTTGACATCCAGTATGCTGTCATTATTTCTGTAGCTGCTCCATTTATTCAAATACATTTGTTTGACTGATGCACTCGCAGTATGCATAAAATAATTGTGTCCTGTCTGGAGCTAAGATCAAAGTCTAAGTATGTAAGTAAGTCAGGAAGGAAGGAAGTATTGATTTCCACTGTGTTGGCATTCAACCCGAAACAATATAACTAACCAGCACTGTTGCTGAGTGTTTCTAAATTCTGGCTTTAAAGATATACCAATGGTATTGAAGTGAAGTAATGCAAACCTACAGATTTCAGCAGTGCCATTAACAATGTTTATAGTATTGAAAACTGATATTCTCAAATGGAGATGTTAAAGTTTAAAGAGGAAAATGTCTGAGATGAGAACATGCTTGCCTGATGTGTCTGATTCAGTTGTGGTGGTTTGTCCAGATTCTACACTACAGACAAATTATATATTATATATTCTTACACCACAACATAAACATTAAATTATAATGTTTATCCTCTTGACATAGAGGGACTTGCAAACATGTTGTCACCTTACTTGAAATCTCTGCATCCACGCCAGTATCTTCTGCCACTTTAAGGAATATCTGTGGAGTGAAAACATAATTAGAGATAAAGTATGTTTTCATGTAAAGCTCACAAACACGAACCACAAACTACACTACAAATGAAGGGATGTTTGCTCAGCTGCTCTTATAGCTAATTGTGCTGTGTTTTATTGCTATATTTAACAAACTCTAAACTTGCTCAACAAGTGTATGCAGATTTCTTGCAGATGCCAATTACCACCTTGCCATCCTATTAACTTTTGGTTTAGAATAAGATCAGGGTTGCGCATCCACAGAGACCTGAGCACCTGTCAACTGGCCTCTCTAAGAGCAGTGCCCTCCTTGCTTTCATTTATTAATCAAGGCCATATGTCAAGATCAGACCTCTAAAAAGTTTCTGAACACTACTGGGAAAGCCTACAAATTATATATAAAGCAGTGTGGATTACACCAGCAAAAACAACATAAAATAGAATTACTGAAACCATAAAACACTCAAAAATACAAGTACTAGTCAATTACAATGAAAGGATTGTTATATAAATATCATTATATGATTAACTTCCATAAAACACCTGTATCCCTATCAGCCCTTGTTTATTAGTGTCGTGTGTGGAAAATCCCTGTGCATTTCAATTGAAGTGTTGTTGGACTTCAAAAGAAAACATGGATGGGTGAAGTAACCTTGTTGTGTCTGAATTTTAGAAACTCAAAAGGAATTATTCACATTGCCTGCAGGCCATGAGTGTCTGATTTATGTCTGAGCATTAGCCAGTCACTCAGCCTTATGATCCAAGACTGTGTATGCCAAAGAGACACTTGTCCGGGAGAAATAAGACATTTGTAACGATAACTACTACCACTAGTACTAGTTCTTCTACTGCTACTACTACTACTGCTAATTATATAGCTGCAAGTAGCAACTGGTGGGATCTATGCCTGCAAGACAACCATCTTGAAATATTGATGTTCTGTGCAAGTTAAAATATTTCTATAATTGCAAGTAAGATAATGCATAATGTGTTGCCCTTTTTAAAAAACAACACGATGATGATATTAATGAATTGGAGGTATTTGCAAAGATTTCGAGCTCATTTCTTAGATGCTAAACAGTCAAATTGCGTAAAGGAGCAGACCAAGTTATTACACCAGTTAAATAAATAGAAAAATTGTTTGCTCTCATGCAATATGCATCTTAGTACAACATGTGGTCGGTCTCAATTTGCTGCCCATCAAAAATTCTTAATGCTTTAAAAATGTGTTTACTCTAGCATCAGGCTTAGAGGAACTGCGCCTCACAGTTTGCATGGCTTTACTTAGCAACATAATTCATGCAGCATGGCCAAGGGTGTGGATTTCCAAGACTTAGTGTAACTTATTTGTATATTCCGAAAGCTTACAAATACTGTGTGTGGCAGTGAGACAACTTCATGCAATTACTTTCCTTTGAGATGCTAGAAGAAAAAAAAAAAAAAAAAAAGGATTGCAGACCTCCAGGTTAAAAAATGATTGGCTAAAATGTGAAGTTTCTTGTTATAGTCTCAGCATCTAACAGACTGGAGTAATTTCCCTGAGTTGTAGGAGAAATTTGAAAACTAACTGCCAAAGCTTTGATTGCTCATTTATAGACTCTGATAAGCAAGGGGGGGAAACGTAGTAGAAGAAGAAGGAGAAGCAGAATTTAAATAAACTGTAACAAAAGGGGAAAAAAACAAGAGTAACTGTTTTATGTCTACTTTTATGTTCCTGCGTGTATGTAGGCAGTCCTTCTATACAGTATGTGTGCATGCTTGCGTCTCTGGCATTGTTGTCAATCCCACGCTTAGTGTACCTCCTCCAGTGTCGTGTCAGAGATGCCGTAGCTGGTCAGGCCGAGGTCAGCTAGGGCCAGGTCAAGTTCGTGGAAGAGAAGGGCAAAGGTCCCATCTCTGGCTCCTCCATAGGGCAGTATGTAGGTGATCTCCTGACCGATGTTCTCCAAGAAGACAGCCTGAGGGACATGGCGCCGCACAAGTTGACCCACTGCTGTCAAATCTGTCGGATGAACAGCAACCAAATTACTCATGAAACAAACTCCAAAGGATGGCAAAATTGCATGCATTCAAGCAATAGACATCTAAGGAAAATACAATACAGCTTTTTTTTTTTTTTTTTTTACAAAGTTGTTTATTAGAGTGATCCAACAGATGAATAACAGTAACAGTATTGGCTGCAAAGAAATACAGTATAGCATCCTTTAAAGTGTAAAACCAAAGTTGAAATCAAACCAACCGAACACATTTTGAAGTAAACTATTAAAATCACAGCACATTCCTGATGCTGTGACCTTTAAACATACTGAAGCAGATCAGTGGACATAATTGTCCTGCCTCATCCATTCTGAAGCTGGGTCTTAGTGTAAATCAATCAAGACAGTGTTGCAGAACACGCAGCATCCATTATTGATCCAGAACCTCTCATACATAATTACTGCAGCTTAACAACCAGCCGCCTGGTGCTTTATGATGAAGTAAATGGATCTGCTTCACACATCACCATATCCTTTTGCGAAAATATACATATGTGTTTAAGTCTGTTGCTTGTGTGTGCTGCAATTTTTACTTTTCTGATCGTTCATGATCGAGGCAACAAATCAAATCAGTAGCATGACATGTTTTGGCCAGCCAACATTTTTGTTTCTGCTGCTGTCTCTCTACATTTCCTTACTTTATAAAATGTAATAAACCACAGAAGTAAGGAAAGAGCAAAACACACCATTTTGCTTAATGATTCATTGGATGAGAATTTGGATGCAGATGTTTTAAGTTACCTCAACTGCAAGATACTTTTAAAAGAAATCAAAAAAGTCTGATAAAAAAACAAACCTTGTGACCTTTTTATCATAATGACTGGTCAAAGATGGAGAGCTTCCACTCACTCTCAAATATAACAATTACCTGTCACTTTCCACCTATTTTTTCCCAGAAAATGACTCAAAATCACAAGTGGGAGCAACAACTGCTATTTATTATGAGAGCTAAGATCACCAATCCCTGGGAGCCACTTAAGACCATACTGTACCACTCACAAGGTGCTAAAGACCAAGCTCAATTAACAAGATGACACACTGTGTTAAAAACTACTGCTAGAGAAAAACGTTGTTCATTTTAGTATTTAGTAAATTGTCATTACCTTGAAATGTGACATTCATCATCTCTCTATGTTCAATGCCCAACATTTTTCATTGTCTCAAAGGTTTTCTGTAGTCAGACTTTCTTTGATCTCAATAACAAAAAAAACCCTGACTTTGAATTTGTATTTACTTACCACCTTACTGAGAGATTAAACTGCACTCTACCCATGGTTAGAACATTTCAACAGCATCTTAATGCAGCAGCTATTTTACTAACACTGGTGTTTGTTGGTTTTATATTGAATGGTAAACAAAACAACAAGAAAGGGGATGTGTGTTATGGGAGCGAGCCAGGCGGGGAGTTCTGGTCCTCTGAAATGAAGCCAACACGGAAGTAACTTAGAACTGCATTCTAGCAAAAGGCCACCGGGGGGCGACCATTTTGGTGTCAAAAGGACTTCCGTCTCTATACAAGTCAATGGAGAATTCACCAACTTCTCACTTGATTTCTAACCTCAGTAAACGTTTTCAAAATGTTTATGGTCTCAATCGCTAGTTTAAAGCCTTCTTCAATGCAGTATGATGTTCATTTGTGACATTTTGGCCTCCCTGATTTTATATTTGACGATAAAGCAGGGTATGCATTAGGGCGTGGCTACGTTGTGATTGACAGGTTGATTGACCAATGTCCTCGAGATCCAGCCCTCGCAGCCAATCGCAACCTCCCCGCTCCGCCGTTGGCTCCGCCCATGGCCCTGCCTCATGACCATATAAGTAGAATCCGTGTTTTTATTTTTCCCAGCATGCACCTGAAATTTTCAAGATGGCGCTGCCTAGATTCGAAACTATTGGCTTCTTAGCAGCAGTCCACAAACCAATGGCTGACGTCACATGTTAAGTCCATTTCTTTTATACAGTCTATGGATCTAACAAGTTTTAGTGTAAAGCTGACATTAGGTAGCTTTACACTAAAATTGAAACAGTTTGTTGCTACAATAAACATACCAACTATTTGAAATGTCCAAGTAGCACAACTTTGAATCTAACCAATCATAACATTTGACTGGCAGTGACAGAGATGAAAATTAAACTGTCAGAAGTTTTACCTGAGGGATCAGAGTAGACCCAGCTTTGGCTGCCAATGCCGTCATCTGGGCTGCTGCTCCTCGAAGGACGATCTTTTTCCTGTTAATCAGAATTGGATTAGAACGGCTTTATCATGCCTTGCCACTTAGAATGATGAACAATGCCTCCTTGACAACTCCTGTCTTACATTAATCTAATAATGGGTGCCATCCATGAGTTTCTATTTAATTCCTTGAAATGAAGTTGTATGCATTCAACAACAGGTAATGCGGTCAGCCTGTAATGTAGCTGTGCAAAGATACATGAAGCTTAAGTGGTTTCAGTCTAACACAGTGCACACTGATGAAGATTATATTTTAATTCCAACACAGCTTGAATAATCTCACTGCATTTTTAAAGAACTTTATGACAAATAGAGTTTAATCAGGCTGAAATGAGATAAGGAAAATCAGACTTTCGCCGGTTATATTGGCTGCGTGATTGCAAAACTTTCCACTGCATTACAAAGTCGTCATCTTGGAAAATGTATTCTACCTTGCCCACAAAAGGTGTGTTGGATGTTTATTTATTTATTTCAAACAAATGACTCTGCTCACCTCAAAGAGCTCGCAGACTAATGGTAATTGCTCTAGCCCTGCTGGCATCAGTGCATCTTGTTCATTTGCTCCTATTGATTAAAACTAAGTGTGCCAGGCACCATTGGCGAGCTAAAGCGAGAATCACCCCTCTCCCCGGTGACAATTAGTATCATCCAGCACGTACGCGTTTGCCAATTTTCATGCTGGGAGAGACTAGACACAGATCATTATAGGGGGAGGGCAGTAAGAGAGAAAGAGAGCACTCAGGAAAGTCAGAGGTAGCAATGTTCAATAAAAGACTAGAGAGGGGTTACTGTATGTCAGAGGGGCTTCCAGCTTCAGTTCTTTTCCTGATGCATGAAGTCAAAAAGAATGATCTCATCCAATTACAGGAAGTATCATCTAAAGTTATTTTAATAAAAATAAAAAGATGGGTAATTGCGCGGTCAGACAGGAGTCCTAATCACCAAATTTGTGTTTATTTCAAGATAATGACACCACTCAGCCAGTGTTGTCTGTCACACTGCATGAAAAATAGGGAGGAAAAAAAAGAAAAGAAAATGGAGGGGAGAGTAGCGGAGCACAGGTGTAAATGACTGTAATTAACATCTGAAAAGCAGTGAAACCTGGCTCGGCTAGAACTTGACTCACTCAGATATGAAGCCAGACTTTTAAAAAGAAAAATCACTGATCTAGAACCAATCATAACTGACTGATTGTTAGATGTGTTGCTATTGGTCACCCTGGGTCATTATAATGACCTGTTGCCACCAACACCAATTATACTGTAAACAACGACTGCATGGAGGAGGAAGTCTTGGCCCAGATGTCCACTTGCTACAATGCAACCCCAAAAATATTGGCTGTTGCCCCAGAGGCTAGATCGTTGTCACAAAGATAGGTGATGGGTTCTCAGATTTCTAAAGACTAACTGTTTATTTTATATATATTATATGCTGTATATATTCGTGTTATTGTTATCCTATGGGCCACAACATTTTATAATAATTAAATGCGGAAAGAAAATAAACAATTGCTAGGAACATATTGATTAGAAGTTTTTAAAAATAGTGATACATATTATATAGAACAAAACAGAGCATGCACAACTACTACTGTGAGTGAAACAACTAGGCTACTGTCCTAGCCAGTAGGAGGTTTCAAAGTATCCAGTCACTGTCTGGAACAAAAGTTAGACTTCAGCCAGACCTGGGACATCAGAAATACTTTTTTGCGACCGCTGGGTCATATTTGGTGGCATTCTATCCAAATATCCTCCAATGTGCAGACATCTGTGATGTGTAGCTGTTTACTTCTGATTAGCTTCCAGTCTTGCCTGAAGTATCGCACACAGGTCGGCGAGCTCAATGCTGCGAAAGAATAGAGGCCAAATGATCCACCCAGACACTCCTTCAAAGGTACCTTATCGGACATTATATAAATTGTGACTCCCCTCCAGAAGTCCATGTCATCTGCTGCTGGTACATTCTGTTTCGCTTCTAGCAGCTGTAAACACAACCAATATTGTTCAGTGCTGAGTGTTGAAATAACACATCTACTACTGTAACTGAAAAATAATGTCATACTAACCAACAATAAATCATTCCCTCTTTCTTCTCTGTCAACTCCAGGCTAAATTCCTCATGGCTGCTTTTGTGAACACACATACCCATGTTTAAGCAGTTTGTAGGGGCATTTAATCACTTGCAATCAAATACATTCTTCCCAAAATTTGGGATTGTGTGCTCATCTGTCGTCTTCATTTCCTCAACACGGGCCTCACGGTTTATTTTGGCTCCCAAAGCAGCCATTCTCTCTTCCATGGATACCAATTTGGTGTACACTGTGGTCAGTTGCTCAATCAGATCAGCAGCAAACAGAGTCATTTGGCAAGACAGCTCACTGACAGCAGTCAGCAGTTTTCTAGTCTGTGACTGGTGTAGGACTGGCTGAAAGGGGTCGATCATGAGGCAGTCTATTGTTCAGAGGTGTTTCTGGCGAATCAAAGGTGAGATGCTCACTGTGCATTGTGGTGATAGAATTCGATGTGACTCACAAGCTGCAAAGGCAATCTAAAAATGGTACACAATGGAGAACGTCTCTTTGCTTGTTTATATGCATGAGGTCCTTCGTGTGACCATGAACTCGCATGTGACTGGACAACACTTCTAATGTGATGACGTAAGCAACTAACGTAGCACGTCCAGGGAGTAAATATCAAGATACAACCACAATCATACATTTTCTTTACACCTGCAAGATGAAAGAGAAAAGGCACCTTTGTGAACACTGTAACAATCAACTCTCTCATGTGCTGTATACTGAGTATAAAGTACCCTATTTCAGAAATGGAGTTTGGGTAAGAAAATACAAAAGGGCTGCTGTCATCCAGTCAAGTCTTTCAGTATCAGCTTTACACTAGGTAAAAGAGTAAATAAAAGTGACCTGTTTGAGGTGCACACAGAGACAGTATAGAAATAATGGACACCATGACATCACCCACTGATTTGTGGACTCGCACTTTGAGTTTGGCATTTTAACTGTCACCATGTTGGATTTTTGGAGTGAGGAGTAATGAGAAATGACCATATTTGGACAAGAAGGTGGAGCTAACCCTAATGCTAGCTGCTATGTTTAACTGTGATAATTCCGACGCTAATTTGTGCTAGTGAAGAGCAAGCTTAAAACCATGAAAACCAAATAAACACACCAGAAAAACTGAACATCGGATTCCTTATAGGTTCTTTAGTACGACAAAACGGTAAACAAGACTCTTTCAGTAACCAAAATGTTACAATTAACTTACGTATTGAAAACCTGCTGGAATAGAGACAGCTACAGCTATGCTGCTAGCCATTTCAAAATATGCAGGTTTAAGACACAACGGTGAAACAGGGTGAAACTGCAGGTATGTTAGCCTTTTCACTCTAAAGTGGACATATCCATTTGCTTAGTTCCATTCAAGGAATTGAAATGGCTATTGGCCCAATAAACACATTAGATGGTCTTTTCACATGTCTAAGGTAATATTTACAGCTTATTATTACCTATTTAAGCAGTCTTTCTTGTCGAACTCCTCAAAGGATTCCAGCATGTGTTTTAAGTGTTTTGCTTCACATTTACATAGGATGAATATGTGAAGAGAATGAAGAGGGGAAAAGCCTTACACAGGAGCAGAGTGAAGTCTATCCTAAAATACTAGATGGAGAGGGACATGGAATTTATCAGTCATCAGAAAAACCAGAAGACTGACTGATGAAACTTCTGGCCATGATAATTTTGTCATGGCAAGCAACCTTAAAGATTTCTGACAATGCCATCACATCACTACTCCTGTACATCAAACAGCTTGTGTGGATAAATAGAAAAGCTCTCTGTGCTGATTCTCCTGCCGCCTTCGCAAGCAATATTTAAAAGACTTTATTCTCCCTGAGGAAATGGACAAGCATTCTCCATAACAATTTCTCACAACTCGTTCAAAACATGCCTGTTCAGAACAGGGCAATTGCTTGGCCTCCGGCTGCTACTTCAACGCATAGAAAAATTAATATAGCTGATGTGAGGTGTGAAAAAATGTTTCCCAACATGAAAGAAACATTTCAAGTAAAATATCTCAAATAAAGTGGATTAATCATATAAGGTGCGTAGATTGTTTCTATTTTTTGTATCTTCAGTTCAGATGTGAGTGGGTTAGGGTTAGGGTTAGGTTAGGGTATGTTTGCTCCAAAGATTTGTGCTTTGTCTTTAGTGGTGCTTCACAATCCCCACAGTCTTGGAGGATATGAGACAAACTGGTTTTAAATGGCTACATTTTACACGCTTAACTATACTCCAACTATATTGTGTATTAGACTCTGAGCGCTTCCAAATGAGAGTGACATATCATCAACAGTGTACCTGAACATCTCGTGTAGATACAATGGTTCACACACTGCTGCTGATAATCTGCTAAACATGCTGCTAACGCTGTGCTTTATGTCTAGACACGGGGTCAGAGTGTCCATTCTTGATTAAAAGCTCTGTTTTCGCTGTCTCTTTCTCCTCTCTTTGGAGCACTTTTCTCTGACTTTTGTCACACCTCGTCTCTGGTCTCTCCCTGACATGCTGGAGTCAGTCGGGAGAGTCCTGAAGCTCCACTCTGCCCCTGCACAGAGTGAAGCCCCTCGCTGATTGCTGTTATAGGCCAAATCGACTATCACTGATTTACAATGTAGCTTTGCACACCTGCTCTTATTTAGTTATAGAATTATTTGAGTTTTGATGTCATTTTTTGAGACTCTTTCATGGTTGTATGTTTTTATATTGTTTGTGAGCCCCTCGCATAAAAGAGTACTGTTCGCTCTCCTTTGTGGGTTCATCATAATGAGAACCTTTTTAACATTGCACATATAAAACAGCAATTAGAAAATACATATGCTATCTGTTCGTACCTCTGTTTCCTGATTGTGTATGATACCATTACGCTGAGCTGTCATCTTTTCAATCCCATCTCTGACCAGAGTGAGGTAGTAGCCGCTTCCAAAACACTTCTTCAGGAAAAGGGAGGAGCCGCAGCAGCGCATTTTGCCTTGGGAGATGATGGCAATACGATCACCTAAGATGTCTGCCTCGTCCATGTGGTGTGTAGACAAAATGATGGTGCGACCTGAAGAGAGACAGAAAGACTGATTGGATCAATATCAACAGAGCAGACAAATTATGTATGTGTGTGTGCATCATGTAGTGGAGAGTGAATAAAAACACTGGATTGGAAGTATGAAAAAAGTTTGGGCACACACTGTAAATTAAGAAATGACACTTCTGAAGCATTTTTCACTTTAAACCTTGTTTGTTTTGACAACTGTCATTATGAAAAAGAAGACGGACAAGAAAAAATGCAGCAGATCCAAAAGGTTCAAATCACGCCAATATCACAATCTGTCTCTGCATGGTAGTCACTTATCTCCGTATTGCCAATTCCACTGTGTTTTCTACTCCTTATCCACATGGCAAAAAAAAAGCAAACTCCAGAAGAGTGTGTGGGTGTAAATCTGACACAAAGTCAAAATAATGATAAAGGCTACAATAAGTCTTCTTTCTCAACGTTTCTATGAGACCACATTTTGTTTCTGCTCCCCCTCTTGTTTGCACTGTGAGCGGCTTTGATTCGAGAGGCATCAAACTGAGCACAATTGCAATGACAACTACAGCATGCATAGCAAGGTTATTCACAGGTGTTCTAATCCTTTCATCTCATGCTGTATCAGATAACACATTAATTATCACATACCCCAGAAAATATAAAAAAAAATAAATAAATAAATGAATAAAAATCCCAACTAGATTTGTAATGAAGTCACAGCATGAGCGTGTCACTGCAGTCTGCATGAAAGCGGTACCACAGAGCATCGGGTAACTTTTGATCTAGTCGTGTTTTAAAGCATAAAACATTTAACCTGATACCTTTATGATCGAGTTACAAAGAAAGGAACCTCTTTAGCAGTTATAAATGGTGCCAACTGAAAAATAACAACTTTTTATTTAACAGTTATAAGGGTCAAAGAGTCAATAAGTTGTAAATGATTATCTTGATAGGGCAGCTGTGCCCTATCAAGCATATTAAACTCAAAACATGGTAAGCAGATGCACACTCAGTAAGTAGTAAGTAGTAAGTAGTATGGAGTTTTTACCCGTTCTTTGCTGAATTTGTCAGTGTTTATTGGAAAAGGTCAGATGCCCTGCTGAGCGTAGAGGCTTTTTTTTTAGTTTGAATTTGTATCCTCGTAGGTCATGTTATACCAGGGACAAGGACACACTCAGAGGTCATTAACTGCAACCCAATGCAACCATTTCTCTTACCCGACTATTTCTGCTACATCTTCCCTCCTCCTATCTCCCACCGCCTCCTTGCTTATTTTTGGGGCCTACAACCAGCTGAGCTGCTAAATCCATCCCTTCTCAGTTAAGTATTGCTGCCTTATGCTATGCCAAGCAAGTCTGGATCCCTCTATATACAAACTCCAGCAAAATGCCCATGTTGAATGAATGCCACAACCCAGTCAATTTAACATATGGGGGGGAAAAAAAGCTGTGCTTATGAAGGGGGCGGGATGAGGAGATTGCTTGAGGTTTAGTTTGACTGAGCCAGCTCATTTTATATGGGACGCTCAAACTCAGATGATTTTCCCAAGGATTTGTTGTGGTTTACAAGGGGGAAAAAAATAATCAAAACCCACTGCATCATTCGTGAGTTGGGAGCAAAATGAATGTGTTTGGACTGCAGATGGCCCACAAAGGTACTCTGATTTATAGTGTGTTGTGGTGCATTACAGCACAAAGTGATATATCAAATGGAGTTGGGTGTGTTCAGGTAAATTGGTAGTTCTCGCACTGCGTAGAGCAAAGTCAGGCTGGAAATCTGGTTTCTGTTATTTAGCTTCCTTCCCTCTAAATCACGTTGATGGAAATTGATTCATAGTGGTTGGGTAAGGCTAGACAGATATTATGTACGCAGCGTGGTGAATTATTGGACAAAGCTGTATTAGCTGGTGTTAGTGGCAATTAATTTAAATCAATACATTTTAATATTACCTTGATCCCATTGATGGTGTGATTGCTGAATCAGAAGAAAAAGATGCGCTTGTTTCATTTAAAGGTAACCAAAGCTATACTGCAGCTGCATGATCTGTACAAGGTTCTGTTCACTGTTGCAGCTTGTTTTGGATCACATTTGAAGGTAATCTTTTTTTTTCTCAAACTCCAGCAACTCAGACACTTTTATGATGTTCCAACTACTATGGTTGAATCTTCCCATACACACTATTTTATTGAGGGGATCTGATCTTTTTTACCCCTAAATCTTCAGAATGGTTGTTCTGTGCGTCCTGAAAAGTATTAACGACTTAAGATTATATACAAGGGGGGGAAAAAAAGGCTGATACAATTTTATGCCATTTGTACTGCAATATTGGCTTCTATCCTACATGAATGTGTGCTCCTGGGGAAAATGAATTATGCATGGTACTTCAATTTTTCACAAATGCCAGAGAAACTTTAAAAAATGCATGCAACTGCAATCAGAGTCTACAAGAAATTGAGTTGTTGCTAAACATCCAAAGTGGATTTTGTGGGCAGGTAAGTTTTTAAAGGCAAAGTCTTGTAAGAAAGACCTTAAAGATTTTAATTTGTTTGATGAACTCAACTCAAATCTCATTACATATGTTTGTAACACGCTACAGATGTAATTCTTTAAATAACTCTTCTGTCTTATCCAAAATCACACTACAGTTATTTTATATTTCATATATTTCAAAGGTGTTAAATGAGACAATAGCAATATTAACTTTGTTTCACACATTTTAATTCCCCCCTCGCTATTTCCTTGTAGCCATGCCTACATGTGACATGTGATCTAATCTTGGCCTAAACACAGCATTCATGGAGTATACATTCAAGGTGGGATTTAAGAGTTGGTGATCACAGTATCTCAGTGTTATAGTATACTGCAATAACACTGTTTATGGCATTTCTGAGGGAGCAGCTTTATGTTATTCTACAGCAAAACTACTATTTAAATCTTTATAACCAACTTGAGGGATGTCAGTGTTTTTACCTTCGAGCGATTACATGGCTGCCGATACAAGCTGTTAAAATGAGAAATTCAGTAAGTCAAACATTTGAAGATCTATTTAAGGTGATTATAAAATAATAGAGAACCAAGTCTTTCAGGGTACCAGGAAAGGGCTTGTAAATTGGTTAATTTATCAGTTTCGATCAATAAATTAGGTCACATAAAATTACACAGCTGATACAAAAGTTACACAAGGCTAAAGGCAATTTAATGAGGGTAATTTAATAGTAATCAAGCCCCAGTGTTGGATAATAATTCAAAATTCAGGATTTGCTCATTTTTATTTCAAATCCTCACCTTCCACAATAAAGTTCTAATGATACATGAAGAGATACGGTAAAAGCCACCTTTCATGCAAAGATCTGAGGAATAATCAAATACCATTATACCACCGTATTAGCATTTTGATGAACGTTCCTTCCTCATTACAAGATAGATCAAGTACACACATCTTACACTGAGGGTGTAATTTCCCCTATTAATGCAGGTACTGCAGGTTGACGTTTCTTCACAGTGTGAGGAATTTTAAGACAGTTTGAATAGCCATCAACTAAATAAGCCGCTACTTAATTTAATCATAACAACACATACTGCAGCAATCTGGTCAAACCTGTCTGTGTGGAAAAACCTGCACATTTAATTAGCTATGAAAAACCACAATATTAAGTCAAATTTCTGCTCTCAGCTTTTTCATACAAACACACTGCTTGTACCTTTTTTTATTTTTTTCCTTTTGCTTAATGACAAAGCTTAGTAACACTGGGGTACAAATAATACTGGAGAGGCACAAAACATGACTCATTCAACCAGCGAGAATGTGGGTGTTCTCATTATAACAGAGTTATCTCCGGCTCCCAATTGGAGTGAAAGGTCTTGATTAGAGAGAGAGAAGCTAATGACACAGTGAGGGCGGAATGTCACTCAATGCACATTAAACATTTAGACATCTGTTGAGAGAACGTGTTACTATAATGCCCATGTCCTGCTCACAGTCACTAGCAACCACAAAGTATATAAGGCCAGGGAGTGACAAGCTGACTCATATGGCAGACAATTAGGGACTCTGTTAAATAGCGTGTCAATTAAAGCGTCTCGGATTCACTTGTCTTCGCTTTGCATTTCAATCTGTTCCAGTACGAATTTCAATTTCTCTCCACCCACTATTGAGTGTCACACAGAGCACGGCAAAAAAAAAAGAAAAGAAAAAAAAGAAACTTCAGTGGGCTACTCGAGACAATGGCTCATTGCATTCACAGCTCTCATATTGGAAACTTTTGCGCCTTCTCACTTACCTTACAAGAATCAGATTTGAAAAGTTTCTCGGTTTCGAAACAGATCAAACATGTACTGTGCATTTCAATCAATTCTACACATATAGGTACTTCAAAGCCTTTACTGCAGCAGAGCCTTGGTTCTTACCACTGATCCCATACCTTGTTTGTACTTTAACAGCAGTTCCCAGATACCCCTGCGGGCATAGGGGTCCACTCCTGCTGTAGGTTCATCTAAGATGACAATTTTTGATCCGCCGGCAAATGCTATAGCCACGGACAGCTTCCTCTGCATTCCACCTGAAAGAGAGAATGACCTATATTAGCCTCAGTATGTCACTCAGTCACAGCATTGGTCTTGGACATGTATGACAAAGGCATCTAGAAACTGCTGCTGACATAATATGGATATTCATTTGGTCCTGTGTAGTAGACATTCGGTCTGTAATCAGTGAAAAATCCTCCATCAAACATCTGTCAACATTAGGATTCAGATGTTTAATTTGACACGATATCGGGAAGTGATTACGGAATAAACGTGTCGAGATGTTGCTCATATTTTATTGTCTTCTGCATGGTGAAAAAATGATATATGGCAGGCAAGAAGATACACCTCACTACGGTTATTCAGGTCTCCACTCTCATAGCGAGCTCTTCAAAATGCGTCCGATGTAGTGCTAATGTAGTGGAAATGTCAGCATAGATCAACCTTGAAAGTCATATTTCAGTGATTTTGCTCACAAGCAATCCGTGACTGGGGACAATTTATCAAGTAGGACTTGTTCATGCCCCCCCAGACAATGAATTACAACCTGTGACACTCAGGTATAGTGCATGCGTACATCTACACAGCCACATGCGCTCGCAGAGGAAAGGTGTACCATGGCTGTTTTATCCTGAATAGAGGGGATAAGCCACAGATGATATCCCTTCTCAGGGGAAATGAAAGCACAGATATATACACATAAAAAATAACTTTTACGTATCTGCATGATTTCAACCAGACATTCTGAGACACGTAGATCACAAAGATGTCAAATTACACACTCATAAAGACACACCTGACAGGTTCTTCGCAAGATCCTTGCGCTTATGTGGTAAACCAACATCCTTAATCATCTGGTCCATTTCGATTTTCACTTCGTCACGGGTGCATCCTTTCAGCCTGGCGTAGAAGTAGATGTGCTCCTCCACTGTCAGCCTGGTGTAAAATGTGAATGTAAAATTGACGCCCATTTGATTGACATGTGAGGGGGGCATGAGTGACCAAAGAGGGTACTGCACGCCACTTCATCAAATACAGTGTCACATTAATGCATATTGCAATACAACTGAGCTGTGTTCTAATTGTGTTTATTGAACAAAACTACAAAAAAAGTCTTTAATTCCACAAAAATGCCTTCTCTACTTTACAGATGAGAAGATAATATGTTGTATCGTCTATCTCTATGTTTGCATGAATTTTTTAACCCTACTTACTGTAGATGCTTTGACTGTCTGGGATTAATATTAATGAAAGTAATTTGCAGGTGCTCAGCCATAATTATGATGTAGGACTTGTGTCGAGTTGCAGATAATCAGTTTGTGGAGAGAGAGAAATAGAGGGGACTCTAAAGGTGAAATAAAAAAAATGGAATAAAAGCTGGGACTGATGCTATTAGGAGCAATTTAGCAGATGGAGTGAACCAAGTTAATTTTTTTTTTTTTTAACAGAAAACTGGAAAAGGGATAATGATGTGCTGATGTGAAACATAAGCCAGACACTGAGCCCTCATTATGCATATGATTAAATTGTGGTGTAATGAGCTTTTTCTTCTTTTTTTTTTGTTCTTCTTCTCTTTAATTTTTTAAATACACCAAAGGCAAAACATGATTTTGCCAATGGCCACTTGTGAACATGGATGGATGAATATTTGTTCATCAATTCACTCACTCATTGAATAAGACATTGTGCTGTGGGCACATTCCCAAATACTTCCGAATGCTGTCCATGTCGGTGTGGATGTCAAGTCCGTTGATGAGGGCGGTTCCAGATGTGGGCGGGAAGAGTCCTGTTAGAATTGACCTGCAGAGACAAGCAGAATATAAGAAATTAACATCAGGATAACATAACTCAGATTCATTCTGTCTGTAATTTTTGACTTCATCATCACTTAAATTGTAAAGCTGCTAAAGAGGCTCTAAGTTCTTGTAACTTAGAAGCATCTGGTTGAAAATAACATTGAATTAGATTTATTCCCTCTTCCATTTACACATATTTGTCAATTAGACATCATTTTCTGCTTTATTTACATGCTCTAATTCAGATTTCACAAGGTAGGGAAACATATTTCCGTGACAAATGAAAAATGGAACTAGTACAGTACTGCTGCATCACAGGATTTGGAGCACTGATGGTCCACATAATTTCCATTAACTTGTAGTCAGTCTCAGGTCATGAATTATTTATGAATTACTTAGCAGACTGGGCAGAAAAATACCAAATGTCAAACACAAAACTGGGAGAAATAAAAAACAATTATTGCAAAACAAACACTTACATTAAACACTAGAATTAAATATTAAGTGTTTTAGTTAAAGGTTTGGCATAAGTGACAAAATGTCTGCATATCCCCAAAAAAGCTATAAGAGGTTTTTTTTTCATGACTTGTGCAGAAACTCAACCGTAACACTGAATCTCACAGTTGGATATATATTTTTGCTTTGGACATGTATCCAAACAGAGCTCCAGTGTGTGACAGAGTCCTTCCTCTGTCCTTTCTGTTATTGTGCTCTGTTATGTTTCGTTACAGTTGCTCAGAGCGGATGTCTTCCCTTCAGCCCTTAGTCTTGCATCACTTGCTCTCTCTCTCTATCTTTCTCTCTCATCCTTTCTGGGCCAGTGGGTTTCATTTATTTCCTGTCATCCTAACCCGTCCAACCTTTCCACTATTTTTTAAACAGCAATTAGAGAGCTCCCACTATCAACACAACAGCTGACTGTGTGTGATAAATACCCTCTCAAAAAAAAATGTCACTCACTTTGAAAAGCAGTGACCACTGAATGAATGTAGGTACAGTTCAGTCTGCATTGTGTCCAACTTAGATTAGTTGCATCCTGTGAAATTACATGAATATTCAGCCAAGTGGCAAAGCATGGCAAACTAGATGATGCAACTTGCATTGTGGTTGTTTTTCCAGCTCCGTTGTGGCCAAGAAAAGATGTGATCTGATTTTCATAAAAGTCAACACTCAGGCCGTCCACGGCAAGTTTCTTCCCAGTCTTGTAGATTTTGACAAGATTGCGGATCGAGACCCCGGCTTTCACATTAGGTGGCGTCTTCTCCAGATATTCTTAAGAAACACATGCATACATACATTAAAACAGAGAAACAAAAACAGAAGCAGGTAAAGACTAATTATCTATCAATAATTATCTTCAATGATGTATGTAAATATTCCTCAAATTCATATGGTCAAAAATACTGATCTGGCCTTTTAAAAACACTAGAAGACAAAAATAACCAACCTCACTATCCTGAATGTTAATTAGAATTTGTGTTTTTAGCTCCTAACTAGAAACTTTTCCCCTCAAAGCGTCAAGCTCTATTATCACCTTTTTCTGACAAGTAAGGTGCTAATGTTTGTTTGCGACCCATCCTAATTAACTTACACATCTTATTAGAAATATGTTCACTTTTGGTACACCTCCTGCCTTTCGAGAATACATAATAACTAGATGTGTTACACAGTGCCTACACACAGCGGGTGATGAAATGACTTGTTATTTTTTACCATTATGTGCACTGGAATCCTTCAGCAAACCTGGGTCAACGTCAGTCACAGAGGCCGTCCCACACCAATAAGATGCAGTGAAAGGGAAGTACCATGGCTTAGGGATTCCATATTGGCCTGGGATCAAGCGTGGAGAACATTATTCACATTTTAATAACGGCTTGGCTTGAGGGAATATGGTACTTTACAGTGTATGTTTCCTCTAGACAGCCTGGCACAAATCCTGTCTTCTTTTAATTAGAGTCGATGAGAAACACATTAAGACTATCCTGTTAGGACAGCTGCATTGACTATTGATTTAAGTTGCACCAGGTGAATGAGTCTCATGCAAGATGAGCAAAAAAGTAAGTTAAAAGTAAAAACCACCAAAATAAATATTTTCAGACAACTGTAATTCAGTCCTGTGGATATCAGTGTGCATGAACCAGAGTCTACAGCTACACTAGCAGCTCTGTGAGGCTGTACTTAGGCAGCAGTGTGTTAAGCTAAATGCTAACACCACCATGCTTACAAAAAACATGTTGACATTCACCGTCTCAATTTTAGTGAAGTGTTCATATTTGCTGATTAGCACTTGACACAGAGTACAGCTGAGGCTGGGAATGTCATGAATTGTGCACATACTTGGTCAGTTTTGGACTAATTTAAATTTTGACCTAATGATGCCTCTAGATGAACAACAGAACAAAAATGATTGAACCTCTGAGGATCATGTATGCCTGTGCAATATTTCATAGCAATCCATCCAATAGTTGTCAAGATATTTCAAACGTATTTCAAAATAAAATACCTGGAAAGACGTTTTCAATGTACCAGGTGAGAATCCAGTAGAAGACAGCATCAAACAGCATCATGATGATGGACACAATGAAGGTGTAGCGCTCCCCCTCTTCTGGACTCTTGCCAATGTTGGACCACTGAATACCGATGCCTTGCTCCTCGTACTTGGCAAAGTTCTCACAGCCGTAGCCGAAAGCCACGCATGACAATAAACTCTGAGGATGAAAGACGCGCAAGTAAAACATCCACAGTTAAAATCTACAAAGTCATGTTTTATTAAACTTCTGGCTTTGCAGTCACCCTTGATGAAGTCAGCTGTTGTCTTTAAATGTGAGATCTTTACTGTCTGTGCCCAAGGTCACACCTATAACCGGTTGATAAACTATGGCAACAGACAGAGGAAAAAACATCGACACAACCTTGAGCATGTTTTGCTACGTGTCATCTTTGTAAACATTTGTAAAGGACTAAGAAATTTAGACGGAAAACAAATTTCTCTGGAATAGTAAATAGAATCATACATCCGTGTCCTGCAAAGTATGATTTGTTGGATCTTTCCTACAGTAGGAAATTGCAAATGATGCTTTGCCCACGAGACATCCTGTGCCATGGCCTATCACTCTGCATTGCCATGTTGCCTGCCAGCTGTTTTATCATGCCTCATTTGCTCACAGCATTTTAACTCAGCAGCATTCGCTAGAGCTTCAGAGACAAACCATCATGGATGCCGTCTACTCGATATTATATTATTACATAGAGAATCTGAAAAGCTTTGCAGTGACTAGCCTCTCTCTTGCCTGGCTACTAACACTCCCGGCAACTTCCTGTGTTGTCCTCCACTGCCCATCTACTGCCAAGCAATCAGCAGTCAGTCAGTAGATGAGGGGTGACAGCAGGGCTAGTGGGCACCCATCCTTGACCTCTGTATGAAAGGCTGACAAAACGACAGGAGCCACTCCTTTTGGATTTGAGAAAAGGGCATGAGTTGGGAGGCAGACAAAACAAGCCTCCTCTACTGAACACATGTCAGCACTGCGGATTCAAACCCCTATTCAGCTGGCTGCAGACAAAGAGCATTGTTAAGAGGAAGAGTAATCAGAGTTCCTGCACTTTCCCTTTCCTGCATGTCATTTTCTGAGACATTGTCAGGAAGGAATGACAGAGGAGATCACAACTGAGACAAATCTGAAGAAGTTTTTTTTAAAAACTGTGCTACACAGTTCTCCCGAGTTTCTCTAAGTTTTGTTAGTCTCTCACAAGAAAACTGATTTTGAAAAATAAAGATGAGACCAACAGCATGTATGAAAATGTCAAAGGAGTCACATTACTGCAAAAAAGTATGAACAAACGCTCAGTATAAGTCATATATGTAAATCAGCTACCAGAAGCCGCAATTATTTAATTCCTAGAAAAGGGAAACCTGATAAGTTGAATTATTTTGTTAGATTTTTTTTTTTTTTTTTCCAGGACTGGGAGATTAACAGAAACCATGTCTAGTATTTTCAGGATATGAAAGAGCCCTGGACTCTCTCTTGTTTCCACTTCAGAAGTTATTGGAGAAAAATAGATAAAGTACAGTAGAGTAGATAGGCAGCTGGATTGTGAATGTGCCCTGTCTTACATTGGCCCTATGATACACTACCTGTATCTCTCCTTTTGGCATACAGCTGCAATCAAAATCTGTTCATATAAATTTAGGTGATCTTTTTAAAATTTGGTTACGATTATAGACTTCATTATCAAGGACAATGTGGAGGAGAATTCGTATGCCTTGGCACGATGTAGTTTCATTTGAGCTGAGAGAGGGGAAAACCTCTGCACACGCACACACACATCTCTGATAAAGTGTAGGGAAGAACTGGATAGTGGTTTGGTCAGGGGAACATTGCTCATGCTAATTGGGCTGGAGGCCTATCCATCTAGCTGGAGCAGGGGGAAAAAAAATCTCAGTGCCAGGGGGGAAAACCTTGCAATGCCACTTTGTGTAGAGATTAAATAAGGTTTGCAGTGCTTCATATGCAAAATGCCTGCCTAACCTGCATGCGGTCTGTGAAAGTTTCATAAAGGAGAAAAAATGACATGATGACTCACTCAAAGATAATTTGAGCTAGTATCTTAGCGCTGCTTGTGGGCAGAAGTGAGTGAATGTCAGGTGCCAATGTAAGATATTAATGACAGCTATATTTTTCAATTTGATAAATAAGAAACATGAGGCTGTTATTACCACCCACACCTGATACCAAATTGACAAACAAGAAAAAATAGCCTGATTGAAATTCTGGAAGGTGATGCACTCGCACGCACGACAATGAAGATTCAAGATTTTGTGTGTCTTTGTCTGCCGAAAGGACGGCTGGAGGACAAATGATAGCAGTACTGCCATAAAGGTCACGCAGAAAGGCTACACTGAAAGTTGAGCAATGGTGTACTATTTATCTTTATCCCTCAGAGGATAGGAGAAAATCCCTGATTTCCTCTGTGCGTCTGTCTAGTCTCTGCTTTTATGTAAATGTTTCATGATTCTGCCACTTGAGTATGTCCTGTTTTAAACAAAATCCTTCAGGTTTTTGCCAAAAAAAATGTGAGAAAAAAATTAAAACAACACAATGCACAGAGATAGTAAATGTTTAACACAATTCCTATATGCTAATGCCTTGTGATTTAAACTGAACCGAAACCTCAATTTATCTTGGAGACAGACACTTCACACTTCATTATCAGGAGACTTGTGCAGGCGATAACAACAAATCTCTTAGAGTTATCATTGGCACTGGGACTACATTTATTTCCTTTCATACTAAGCAGGGCCAATAAAATATGGCTTGAGCCTGTTTGGATTTAAAAAGAACAGGAAATGATTATGATTGCCAATGTGGAGGGGGAAAAAAAAACTCCTTTATGTAAGATAGCAGCCAGGAAATATATTAAAAACCATGTCGGAGCTAAAGACAGACTTACCACAGCAACCTTGGCCCCGAAACCCATGACGTCCCTCCAGGCGTAGCAAAGGATGTGTGGCAGGTAGAGGACAAAGTAGATGAGGCCACCGCACGCGGCCGCTAAGTTGGCCTTAGAGAAGAAGACGCTAATGAAGAAGCACTGAGTGATGGTGGCCACGCAGAACACCAGCAGGAAGACAAAGATTACCGTGGGGTCGCTATATTGCAGGACTTTGCCGTACTGTGTCAAAAAAGAAACAAATGAAAGGCGGGAGAAAATACAAAGAAATGTGAGAGAACAGCCAGTTTCATGTCAAAAAAAGCCGGAAAAAAGCTCTGCCAGGATTTTTGGAAACAGGGAGATGCAAGAAAAAGGATTATAGCTGATTTTTACAATTCATAAGGCAGAGTAAAAGAGTTTACAAGGATTACATATCTGGTGTAGCAAGATTAATGATACGTCTTTACATTTTTCCTGTTGACTCATATATTATGTAATATGAAAGTCATTAAAAATGTCACTCTTTTACTCTGCTAGTTTAAAGGAAGACCTTCTCTAATTTCAGAGAGCTACACATGAATCCATCTATTGTCCCACATTACACCATGAGGCCAATGTCTTCTCTGAGCCTAATTCAAAAAGGCACTACTGTAACTGCAAGGGTAATGGTGCTATTGTAATGGATGCAATTATGATTAAAAACCTTATAGGGGACATTGTTACATTCAGCTGTATGAATGCTCATTATAGAAACTCTTTTAAACTCTCAAGTACAACTATGTTCTTGAGAGTATTATTTTGAAGAAAGCTCTCATTAATCTGTGATGCCTCCAAAAGTAGTGCCGGGTCCTCCTTCAATCATTGATAAATTAATCTGAAATCACCTTGAGTATAAGAGAAAGAAGAAGAGCGCTGATGGCCAGCGGCAGCACACTGGACACTGCCCAGCTCAGCCAATAGATGGCATTTCTCAGGCCCATGATCCTCACAGTCTCCTTAAGCCTTGCTTCTTTCTCGGCGACGATACCCTTAACGATCATGGCCACAGAGTAGATCCAGGCTAAAGTCATGTATAAGGGAAGGGATCGTGCCAGAGACCTGAGGAACCTGAAGGATGGAGGAGCCAAACCAAACCAGACATTGACTCCATTTACACCTCTTATCAAAATGTAACCTGTATATCTATACTCTATGGGGATGACAACTGATCACAGCTTTTTATTTATAGCCAATATTATTAAGGGATCTCGTTATCTCAATTTGGCTTGGCTTGTTTGAGCTAGCAAAAAAAAAGAAGCAGATTTGTGTAACCTTTAAACTTGTTGAGCAGATCTTTTTGTCTTAAATGCATCAACAGATTGGCCACTTTGGGGCAGCAGAAACAAGCTGTGAACACACAACTGACATATCATCTTTTAAGTTCAGAAGGTTTCAGCAAATAGGGGCTTGTTTACACATGGAGCATATGTGAAGCAAAAGAAGCATTCATATGGAGTCATGTTTCTGACCATCTGTCAAGTCCAGTAATTACTTTCCTTCTATCTATCTATCTATCCATCTATCCATCTATCCATCTATCTATCTATCCATCTATCCATCTATCCATCTATCCATCTATCTATCTTGTTTTCTTGGTTGTTGTTGTTGTTGTTTCCATTACTCCTGAGGAAAACATCTGGCTGCTAAAGGCCTCGCTATATTCACCTAGAAGCTAATATTGTCCATCTGCTGTTTTGTGTTGAGCAGGGAGTGTATTAAAACTTTTTTTTTTTACTGTTGGAAGCAAACCTGATACTAGTGGTGAACGTGAACCACAACATCCAGTGTGAAGTTGAAGGCTGTAAAAACAAAGAAATGAGCTGAAAGACACTCGACAGACGCTCCATAGAGATGAGGGGATAATTCTCTGTGGGTTCATCGCTATGAGCAACCCCTTTCACATACCATCCACCTTTAAGACTGTGGTCATATTGCACAGACCTTTCACTGTGCATTCATAATGTATTTAAGCATTGTAACATTGTAATGCTGTAGTTGTTCAAGGTGGAAATGAATGAAGTGGAGCATAAGGTACACATATTTGCATCTGCAATGCACTGGAGTACCATAAGAAGCAAAGAATGGAAAAGTACTGAACATCTATACTATTATTGAATAAACATACTTATTTACCTCATTTACCTTTCACCACTGCCCACTTGTGGTGCTGTATAACAATAATTTCTCTGTGTATTTATTTTTTAGTCCTTGATGATTGATGAGATGTCATTAGCTGTCATTCAACTGTGAAGGTGTTTTCTAACATTTGCATACTTTTCTGACAGTGTGTGTTGTTCAGGTCAAATTAATCAATTTTAATGACAAACATGACAAACACATTTGAAGGGTGACACCGTGTCACCCTGTTTGTGGGAGGAAATACAGTATGCATTGATCGTCACTGATTAGTGTTCCTTTTTCGTAAAGAAAACACATGACACCTTGATTCAGCTGGTGGAGGACTGGAGCCAAGTGTGGGTGCAGTATATATATATAACTCTCTGGCTGCCATGTAATAAATGCATAACCTCCTCCATAATGGAAGGGAAAACAAGTATAAAATGACAGAGGACTCAGGTGCAGATGACAAAACTGGTTGGTGTCACACCTAATCCAGATACAGCCGTATAATAATTAGCATTTGATTCGCTATTATTATTAATGTGCTGAAAATGGCTGTGAAATTATCATTTAAAATGGGCTTGTGATCTGAATACACATCGTGTTCGCAGTTGCTCCTCCAAGGCACTCAACTAACTCAATTTATTGTTATTAATGTTTACAAATTGTTGATGGCTTGCAAACACATTAGGCTGATGGGAAATTACATTTCACCCAGCTGTTCAAATATCAGTTTTTATTTACCAGCCGCATTTCCCAATTAAACTGCAAAAATTGATTAGGTTGATCTAAAACCATTCTTTTTGATTTCATTAACAGGGCCTAGAGAACAAGGAGTCACTGAAGGCTGCGCTCTATCTTAAGGAGACCGATAATAATGTTGCTACATCGTATGTCACGGGTCTCCTTTTTGGTGATAACTGCGCTTTGTGCATCTTCTCTCAATCGATGGTAAAGCAAAGCGTCAACCCCACAGATAAGCAAGGCCGTTATATCCCATTAAATCATTGATTCACCAGAGCAATCAATATATAAACAACAAAAACACACTCCCACTACCTAAACTATAATGTCAGTCCAGAAAAATTATAATATACAAACTGCACAAAACCACTACTATGCACAGTATGTACATTTTCTTTAGCCTCCTCTCTGGGAATAACACCAATTCCAGTGATAGATGGTGTTAGGCCCATGAGATGATTTTACTTGCAGTGTGTTGTATATCATGAGCGCCACAATGCGGAGGTAGGATTTGCTTGTCTTACTTTAGGTATTGCTCTTTTCTACTGTTCTCACCTTTGTACATCATGCATGCCTGCGGTGGCTTGTGAAATATTACACAGATATAGTAAATGTAAATGCAGTGCAATTATTAAAATGAAACACTGTGCTCTCACCAGTATTCCCTTGTTTAAATGTTTACTATTAATCTTATTTGTTCCTTGTCAGTGGATCATTTTTCACACTTCTTTCTTCAAATAGTTAAAAAAAAAAAAAAAAAGTAAACAGGATGGCAAAAGGTGGACTCTAGGACCCCTCTCTGAATTTGAGGTCCTCTACTCCTCCCACTCATGGTTATTACCCTGCAAATGAGATTTGACGTGTGGTGAAATAGTGCACAGCGTACCACTGGCCAAAGATGATTAATTTTCCTTGCAATCATGGAATTCCACAGTACCAAACATTCATTGCTCAAATTGCATAACAGAAGCCTTCTTTACATATGGAGAACAGAGGAAGAGGTGATGCAATTACAGGAAATAAAGGGCAAATACAACTGGCATGATTTTAATTTGACTAAATTGCAGTTTTAGTTGCATGCTCAATTAATTAGCCCGAGAAAGCTGATTTGAAGAATCACGGATAATGATTTTGATTCTGTGCTCATTAATTGGTTATTATTAACAAGGGCAAGAACACCAAAACACAAAGCATGAGAAATTATTTGACCTGAATGACCTGAATTAGGGGCATTCCATTATGTGGTTGGATGTAAATGGTTCTGCTGCATTTGATGGATTTTACAGTGTTCTTTGCTATGTGTATTTTGCAGGTTTCTTATGTTAAGAGATAGCTAGAATGATCTCTTACATGAAAGTGACTCAAGACACAGCCATCTCCAAAACAAATGAGACTTTTGAAAAGATTTTTGGGCCAAAAAGTTCAATTTATATGAATATTAATTTGTTGGATGGATAAAAAACAATAAACATACAATTCATATGCTTTGTGTTTTGATACTTTGCATGCTTCTTTTCCACTGACCTTAACCATGATACTCATGAGCAAACACGGAACTGTGAGCAGAACAATGTTCTCTATGAACCTTGAAGACCAAAGGGCACCGTTTTGAATGCCAGCAGCACGCAGCACTTCCTTGAGCCGCAACTCCTTCTCATACACCAGGCCTTTGATGGTCATACACACAGTGTACATGAAGGCCAGAACCAGGAACATGGGGAGGATGCCTCCAATACTTGAGATGAAACTAGTCATAGAGGGAAGCAATCAAAAAAGGTCAGGATTGCACATTGACAAAGGGAGTGTAGATTGAGAGAAAAGACTTTGATAAGGACACTGCCTGCTGGGTACTCGTGAGTTTTTAATATGCTGTTCATTCCCTGTGTGTGTAGGATACTCTGAGACACTCATATTTTCAGAAATGCTTGCTTTGAAATGAACCGTGCCTGATTAACATCTATAACTGATTAAAATGTTGCATTGCAATAGTGAATAAAGATGACTGTGGAAGCGAAGAAGCGGTATGAATTCCATGTTTGTTTTTTTTTGTTTTGGGGTTTTTTGCCTTGATGTTTCCTATTTGGCCCAAAACCTGACCTGTTACTGAAAAGACGAGCAAAAATACAATTTACTACACTGTTGAAAGCCGATCAACAGCAGATTAATCATTGAAGTCATTTTTAAGCAGATATGTTAAACATTCAGTGTGAGGATGTTCCACTTCCCTTATATCTTATGTGCTAAAGTAAACATAATATCTTTGAGTAGTAGTTTTACAGTTAATCATATTAACTCAAATAGGCAATTTGCTGACATCACCATAGGCTTTGGAAGGATTTGATGGGTGTTATTCAGTGTTTTCTTACATTTTTATAAAACTCATGATTGAGACATGAGGATTTACAGTAATAATAAAAAGTAATCATTTTAATCAATCATATATTCTGCCTTTTTGTGCCTGTAAAGTCAAAGGAGGTTAAAACTATTTTGCAGATACTGAAAAATGTTACCGTCATGGTGGCCAGTCACGCAGTTGTATTTGTGGATTCAAAGCCACTTAGGCAATTTCATTTTTACACTGAGCTAACCTTCATAAACTTTAGCCATTTAGTGCTGCACCCAGTGCCAAGGATGATGTATGATTTGATGCAGTTACAACACAATAAGGCGATATTAAACTGGCTTCATAATGCCACCAAAATGCCATGTCAATATCCTCTCCTCTGCCAACATAACAAAGTGCTTCCTCTGCTTTATTAGACAGTGAAGGAGAGATATCAAATAGATTTTGACAAAGTATAGATTTCACATATCACTTATGCTGGCGCTGCACACACACTGAGAGGATATAAAGTAAGCAAGGCACTGCTCGCCGCTGATGTATAGATGGAGCACAAAGAGAAGAATATGTGTTGTCAGAACGTTGCTCTTCTTTTCAAGCCATTTAACATAAACAATTCATCAAAATACGTTTCAATTTGCATGGAATTAATTTGTCCTGTAACAGTCTGGATTCAAGTTATTTTTAAAAGCCTCCTTTTGAATTCCTGCCAACTCGGAACGGCTCACTCAAACGTCTACTTTCCTTAATTGCTAGTTAGCCCAAGATAAGTGTGTTTTTTTTTTCAGAGGGTGATTTCGAATTAGTAATTTGTTTTTTTTTCCCCTCATAATTTCATTTATTTTCAAAGAGCTGTAAATTACTGGACGATTATTGTCTTTTATAAAGTATTTACTTGCCCTCTTTCTATTATCTTTCTGCGGCAGCTTTTATTTTGGTTCCCAGGCGCCGAGCAAAACAACATTTATACAAGAACATACTCTCTTTTTTTTGTTTTGTTTTTGTTTTGTTTTTTATTTCAGTCAATGCAAAATATTTAGTATAGACAGTTTTGTCATTAAATCAACAGAAGATGGAAGTATTGGATGGGTTCGCAAATATAACAAGGAGATTAAGTTAGTTCCACTGCGGCTCAGAGGAAGTTTAGTTATATGAGAACTTGAATGAGAGAGAGAGAGAGCGAGAGACAGAGAGAGAGAGAGAGAGAGAGAGAGAGAGAGAGAGATAGAGAGAGAGAGAGAGAGAGATAGAGAGAGAAAGAGAGAGAGAGAGAGAGTCTTGTTTTTAAGGACACTTCCCTGGCCCTCATGGGATGGATCATTTTCAAAGGAGGCCTTGAAAGCCGCAAGAAAGGATTGGCTGACGCTGAGTTTCGAAAAGGTTCAGACTAAAACCAAAATCCCTTACAAGATTACATAAATAACATTTCCTCTTTCAATCTGGGAATTAAAACTTTACCACCAAATTGATGCGATTCAACAAATAAAGTTATCTGATATATTACCTTTTTTTTTTTTTTTTAATTTTATAAGGAGGTAAGCAGCAGCCAGCAAGTAGCAACTGCATCAGGTTGAATACTAATTCTGGCATTATGTGCTCCTGACTCAAGCCTAACATCTCTGTAACAGCTGACAGCCTGTGTGAGTTAACTCCTTCTGTGACTTCCAGCACTGGAGGGGGAGCGATCAGTCATGCACACCGTGTCTGACACTGACAACCTTGCAACCAGATATTCTTGAATTATACATTCGCTGATCGATCAAAGGTGCTTAAGTAATAGAACTCCAGGCGGGTCTGTGTTACAGGGCTCCGGTTACATTGGCAGCCTGACCTAAATTTAGGGAAGCTAGAGGACTGATTTCTCAATAAATCGAGAGAGAGTAGAGCACTGGCTCCCCAGAGGTTGGCCTACTATGCTTTAAAAAAGCTCCCTGTCTTATTTTGAGCAAATATACCGTATACTTTTACTTGGCTGGCTGGAAATAAGCTATTCATTTTAGGGAACAGGCTTCATTATTCAGTGTGGATTATCTCATTGCTGGTACAAATTATTTTCCAAAAAGAGAAATGCACATGTTTTTTTCTCCAACAGCAAGATCACATCTACACAATGAAGTATAATGATGCAAATGATGAAACACAGTTTTGAGAGACAGCTGGAATAAAAATATGTTTACTTAAAAAAATTAAATGATTTTATTTAATCAACAGCACATTAAAATGATGATGGCCTCCAGTTATCTATTGTCCCTGAGGGCATATTCAGATGTCTGCCTCTGTAAAGAAGTACAGTACAGTATGTTAGAGTAATATGTAAACGGGGACTAGAGAGAGGTGAAAGCAGGTTGTTTTATCTCATGTCTTTGTATGTTTTACATTATATTAGTCAGTTATGTCTTATGTCAAAATGAAGGAGTCCCCATGTGCTGCACTTTCTCATAGTTCAGTTCAAAGCTATTCACAAACTGTTCAAGGTCAGCTGTGGTTTTTCAGTAGAGCTTGACACTGACTTTACTTGAGAACAGTCTGTATTTGTGCTTTCTGCTAGTTAGCATTAACCAAGCTAAACTAAACTAAATTCAATTATTAAACCATCATTAAATGTATCTTGTTGAAGTCATTGCATAGATTGTATTTAATCTGCCCTAATATACACAATTTATAGCATTTTATAGAAAATGTTGAGCCAATTTTTCAATTTGGCATCAAATAAATAATTTTTTAGAAGTGGTTAAAAATATTCGGTGTCCCTTACATTATGACTGCACCTTCACTTGTTCTTTCTTTATATAATGACACACAGCTCTGGCAGAACACCAGGGCTGCTACAGTGTTTCGCTTTGCATCTAAGACACAATGTGTCCATGTTTAGCACAGTGTTTTTTTTGTTTCCTAGGTCTTTTGTTGAATGAACATGCTGTTCTTCGTGGAGGACTGTCAGCAAACCCTTTTGAAAGCTCACATTTAATTTAACCAAGTGCTGCTGGATAAATGCTTTAAATATAAGAGATTAAAGAAAAGAACAGACTTGTGCTTTTTTAGTTCATACTGATAAAAGTAAATGTCACTTCTACAGGTTTTTGAACGCTGTTTAAACTAATATTCCCTGGAAATTAGTCAGAAAATCACACTGCGAGGAGGAATTGAATTTGATCTTAAGGTTTTTTGAAGTTTTTCATAGGAACCACTGCGCAGGTTAGTTCAGGCTCATGTTAAAAGGGTGACATTTTTGCTTGTGGCTGATGTTGCAGATGCTTCAGCCATCAAACCCTCTGTTGCACACGCTTAATGTCATGTTCAAAACACATTTTAAAAATGGCATGACAAGTCTCCACAGCTTGTGTACCCTTCTTAATTTAATGCAGTATCAGCAGTATCAGCCTCAGTATAACTTTGATGGAAACTAGGCAATTAAATCCCTGAGCATCTTAATCCAAACGAAACAACGGTCTGAAGTTATATCCTGCTTGCAAAACTGTTCAAACTAATTCTATATGCATTAGCACAAGAACTTTAAGTGCCTGAACAATATGAATACTGCAGCATCTGCCATTGGGCCTCCATCTGATGCTACAAAATATCAGGTCCAAATGAATGCACAGCTTTTACTGCACACTCAGCTCTGGCACTAATCACCATGTTGATTTACGACTCAACCATTCCTTCATTTGAAAAGAATAAGATATCATTTGAGTAGTCTTAGTAGGATAGATCAATATATAGCCTATTTTGTATATGTCTCTTTGCTCCCCACTATTTTGTTGTGTGAGCTGGTTGATTTTAAAAAGTCATGAATTTGAATCAAAACCCTTTTTGGAAGAGGCTACAAAAGGGGTCTTTTAGTCACTAGGGAGTCATGCAGGGAATATTTTCTGATCCAGTTAATACAGTGTGTCACTTGACTTTTAATCACTGCATGAAACAAAACAGCTGATTTTCACTTGTTATGAGCTTCAGATGTGCCAAATATGCTCTACAAGCTCAATCACTCTCACTACTAAATAGATGTAGTATGTTAATCAGGTTAATTAGCTCATATAGATGGACAACAGGATATCCATCAGACATCATTGTACTCATGTCCACTACAGGCCTCTGTTATGTATCGGTGAAAGCAGCCTTAGATGCTTCAAGCCCATGTGAATGTGAAAGACCTTATTGATAGGGGAGCACAGCCTCGGGATTCAAACAAGAGATGCCTCTGATTCCAGAGCGTGAGATGGTGCAGGGGCCGCTGATAAAGGACCAGTTTATGTGCTATCAGGACCCTGCGGGGGTCGAGATTTATCCCACACCGTCATCTCAGGCGCTGCGCACAATGTGAATATGAAGAGAGCGGGGGAGCTAATACAGTTTGGTTATCTCGAGTTCAGAATGCCAACAGGGTCAGCTGTGGTAGAAGTGGCCCAGATTGCTGATAGTTCTCTCTGTGTGTTATAGCTAAAGAAAAAAACTGTGAGGAGGATCTGAGGACCATGAAAAGGAAATTATTTCTACAGGTGTGATGTTGCAAGTATTCAAGGTCAGTGGAGATAATACTGTGTTGTTAGTAACATTCATCAGTGGATTTTATCAAAGGAGTATACTTATTGTTTTTGTGAGTTTAAAAGGGATTGATAAAGGATAAACAGGTACTGTATGATGATAAGGCCTTCTCAAAGAAACTAATAGTCTAGTTAACCCTTTCATAAGCTTCTCAAAATAAGTCTACATGATATATTCAAACCTAAAAAGAAGGGTAAACTGAATTAAAGGCCTGTCGTTCATATGCAGTTGAATAAATGAATAAAATGTTTGTTTTTGGCTAAAAACCTCAAAACATACTGTATATTTTCATATGATACTGCTACTGCAACCACAGACACTTTCTACATCCTTTGAGTTTGTATACATGTACATTATTTATTCAATGTAAATAAGGTGGAGAACATTTTTAAATATTTAATATCACATCTTGAAAGTCTATCTAAATGCTGTAAAGTTTTTTGTGAAATTACATTTTAAAGTCAGATTAGACCTTTTTTCTCTAAAGTGAAAAATAGTTACAGCAGACCACAAACATGTTCATCTGAATGCACAATGTTCTGTCCTTCCCTGTGGCTGGAGACACAGCTCTGGATGAAAATAATTACTGCCAAGGTTCTTCCCCCCATCACGCCTCTGTGTGTTTTAGTGCATCTTCCTTTTGTGTGATTTCACTCTCAATTATTTATGAATGAAATAGCAGTTTTCAAGTGTTAATAATTTATGGAAAGGCCCAAATGGCTACGCAGGCGAAAGAGTAAATGGTGGAGGGACTGAGGGTATTGCATTGCTTTATGGCTCCCATTTATCTTCTGTAATTATTAATCCTTTGTTTAAGAAACAGGAAACTGAGGCAATGAGGGCCGATATTGGCAAATAAGATGTACCAAGACTGTCTAATTTCATGTTATTATCACAGCAATGAGTTGTAAAAATGAAGGCGCAAACAAATTGGCAGTTTTTTTTCTTTTCATTTTGTGCTTGAATGCAAGAGAGCACGCTACCTCTGAGGGACGCAGTGGTATTTCCGTTAGCGTACCCGGAAAAACAGGATTAGTAAGCAAATGCACACGCTTAGAAAAAAAAAAAAAAAGTTAATTACAGGAATATCAATCATATCATCCATCTATAGTTCTTCTTCTGATGCAGAGAGGATGATTTTAGTTGATTCAAAAATACAGCATTCCTCTTTTGATGATTATCTCCACTGGGCGTAGGATTTAGTTCAACATCCTTCCAATTAGTACATCTGAAACTATCCTATTGCATGGCATGCCAAAGCAACTGCACCCACTTAGCCAATTAAAACAGATAAGACGTGTTTTATAAACCAGGTTTACTAAATCAACCACTGAATAAATTGCAACACTGTGAAGCTGCATTTAATCTGGAAACCACAATGTAAATTTAAATATGGAAGAAGTCAGCACTTAATTGAGGAAATGATTAAAACCCCAGATAATAAAAAAGCTATAATTTTGAATGTTTTTTTTTCTTAACTTTGGTAAAGGTTATTATTATTACAAACATGTCTCTTAGCAACATCATCCTTGTAGATAGAAGTTTCTTATAAATATATTTATCCCCTGAAGGTTGTTTCACTGTAAATTCATGTTGCATATGTTTTAAAATTAGATCCCTAATCTGAGGAAGTGCGTTTTCCCGCTGGATGCGACTATTTTGTGTCTACTGAAAGGGGTGTATTATGTTGTTGGACTTAAAATCTCCCTGGTAATTATCTTCTCTCTTGATGGCATCACTGGGTTTTCACTTTATTAATGGAGATCATAATGTTGTGTGGATGGGAGTAATTTCCCAGGCTCTGAGGAAATCTTGGCTGTGGAAGATTCGGAGTGATACCACATCGTTTCTGTCCCTAGGTGAATGATACAAGATGAAACATGATAGAAGCCTGTGGACACGTACACAAAGATCGAGTGCTGCTATCAATCTTTGCAAATGACTGAGCTACGTGAGATGGGGGGGGGGGGTTAGATACGCTCACTTTGTTGAGAATCAAATATCTCAGAAATACAAGGAAGAAAGGGACTCATGGTGGTTGCTTAAATAATTCAGCATCCATCAACTATTCAGGAATTTCCTGTGGTTTGTCTAAAATCAATAGTTTTGGCCCACTGTTTCCCTTTTACTGCCTTCATTCATTCTGTGGTCCCTTGCTGACCCTCAACTCATGATTAAATGTATCCTGAAGGATGTCATATTTTTATTATTGACTTTTTTTCACACAGACAGTATTAGAGGAGTTGCCTTAGTCCCCACATCTATGATTAGCGATAGCATAAAGCAGAGCAGAGGAGCAACGCAGATATAAAGGAAAGGAAAGACAAATAAGAGAAAGCATCTTAAAGTTTCCACAGGGAAATCTGGAGCTCCTAAGTGACAGATAAGACCATAACTCAACTTATGTGGTGGCAGTGAGTGGCAACTCCCCTGAGTGAGCAGAATGTTATTGATGTAATACCTCCTTCCTCTTTTTCTAATCACAAGGCTGACAAATAAAAGCTTTTGTACTCACGCGTCATCCACAAAGCAGGGGTATGGCATTTGCTGGGCAAAAACACCAAGCGTTTGGTTCTTTGACGTTTGTGTTCGTATAATGCCGTGGTCCATCATATCCTGCAGGTAGGCAAAGCCTCCCCATATATAGCGCAGGTCGTTAAAGGAATTGTCTCCGGCCCCAGGAGACCATGACCTTATTAAAAGAAGACACATCATGATCTGTCTTAGCAAAGGGCAACAAAACTAGAGCCAAAACGGTCAGAAATACTGTCAGAGTATCTTGACTGTTTATAGAGGTCGTATTTTACCATAGTACACTTTAAAAGACAATAAAAAAGAGCTTAGCTTCGCATAAAGACATGAATCAGGTGGAAACAGTAAGCCCTGCTCTATCCAAAAGGTAAAAAATCTGCCAACCTGCTCCTCAAGCTCACTAATTAACATGTTGTATCTCATTTGTTTAATTACTAACCATTATCTTTGGACAGAGCCAAGGTAAGAGAGTGGTATCAATCTTCTTGTCTAACTCTTGGCATGAAGATGAATTAACACAATTCTCAAAATGACGACCTATTCCCTAAACAATACCTACGGACTGTGTTATGACAGTATTTGTATAAAGCAGAGTAGCTGAGCTACTTACCTGTCTTTCACTGTGTTGGTGCGTTCTACCTCATCGACGTCCATGCGGATTGTGTACTTGACATAAGGAGGTGGCTGGCTGGAGTCTGGCTGGAGGTTTTCAAAGATAATGCCAGCCCAGTACGTATCATTCTCCAGAAGTTCCAATGCTCTGGTCACCAGATGGCTTTCATTGGCAGCTGCCTCAAACTTGTTCAGGTCTAAACACTGTCAGCAAAAATAAATATCACAAAAATGCCTTTAAGAAAATGATTCTACTTTTATATCAACTTAATCTTTTTACAGTAATTCATTCACTTTTTAAATGTAAATCTTAGAATCCACAAAAATGGAAATGAAACAGAGGCAGGCATGAACTCACTGGCAGTATAGCAGATGGATATTTAGCAAAAAAGTATTACTAAGCTATTGACTAAACCATGCAGAGTGTAGTTCCAAATTATCTGGAGCTGCCAGGGGGTGGGAAATGTTTTGGGCTTCAGCAGAGACAAGCAAATGAGATACAGCCTCACTAGCACTCCCTGTTCTGTAGCCTCGTCACTCTGTTTCATGAGACGATAATGAGCTAGCCATCCTGGGAGGCAGTCACACCTGACAGCTGTCCACACGTCAGTGCTGCAATAGTTTTATCATTTCTCCCCCAGGATTCTCTACTCTGAATTCTATATC
The DNA here is from genome assembly GCF_027409825.1 of Scomber japonicus. Taxonomy (NCBI): domain Eukaryota; kingdom Metazoa; phylum Chordata; class Actinopteri; order Scombriformes; family Scombridae; genus Scomber; species Scomber japonicus. The sequence continues at coordinate 13,161,282 of NC_070599.1, read as the reverse complement.
AAGCTATGGTGGGAAACAAAATATCACAGCAAAAACATTTGTTCAGTGCAGACTAGTGAGGATATCACAGCACTGGAGAGGTATCATACTGTAATCCCAGATTTTGCACCACTGTCAGACTGTGTATGTTGGCAATTTTCACAGATGACAACGCTACATGCTAATAGCCACATCAGTTGATTGGAATTAAAACATAATAAATCTTCACTGAACTAAGCAGTAGAACATTTTAAGTATCTACAGCAACATATTGCTGTCTAATTTCACATGGTCATCTGTTTTAACCTGCTTTCTGTACCATATTTAAATAATAGCATTGTACCTTTAACAACTATGATGTTACAAATTGGAGAAAAAACATTTCTTAGACCCCCTCCCCATCTATCGAACCGTTGGGCCAGCGGCTAAGGCTAAGCCTTCTGATATCAACAATCTGACTCAGACTGAACTGAGAAACTGCCCTCACTAATAGCTTGCCAATCCCATATTGGCCTAATTTAGAGAAGCACCCAGTGCAACACATGCAGTGGTGGATTCATGATTGCATCATGCTTGCATGGGCTGTATGGGTGCTGTCGACAGACAGTTAAATGATAGGATTAACATGGGTCAAAATCAACCCATCTAGGAAGTGCTTGGGGGATATAATAGTTTACACAGTCATCTTCAAATATCATTAAGGTTGACATGTATAGAAGTGTCTTTCTTGTTTAAGCAGAGCATTACTGTTGAATATTGCAGGATTCTCAATAAGCAGCAGACTAGACCATTTGTATTTAACATTAGTCATGGCAAAACATTGTCATTATTTTTCATTCTCTATAAAACGTCTACAAATACACACACACACATATATATACACACACACGGTACACATAATATGCCTTTTTATATTTCATCCACTGAAGTATGATGTATACACACAGACATGAGGAGGGCACAGAGAAGGTTGTCTAATAACTGTCTCTATCCCGGTATCTATTTTGAGAAATGCAATTTCCATTAGGAAAGAAAATAGATTACATTTGAAATTTCATTGGCCATGTACGGCTAACCCCAAGGGCCCAACCTACCATTGTACTTGCCTATGGATTGATACTATGTGTGTGTGGCAGGGGGTGTGGGTGGGATTTGTACATGTGTTTGATCACACAATGTAGAGAAAAAGGGTTTTGCTGCAAACTGTGCCACAGATCAATACATCAATGTCAACTGTGTGTGTGTGTGTGTGTTCCTACTTAGAGACACCAATCTGTGTCTGTGTTACAGACTCACTATAGTACATAACAATGTTTTTTCATTATTATCATGCAAGCAAACTAGTGACAGATATTCCTGTGTATTCGACAGTTTGCCAAGTCAAGGATATTAAAGTTTAATGAATGAAAGACCAAAGTCTTTTCCTTTTTTGTTATGCACAAACGCTGTTAGACTGAGCAAGATGACAAAATCTACATGTCATCTGAAAAAGTCTTGATTTTGGCTTTAACAGCAGCATAGTACAGACACAGCATGTTCATTCAACAAAGGAACTAAGAAACAAAAAAGCACGGTGCTAAACATGGACACATTGTGTCTTAGATGCAAAGCGAGCTCGCATACTGCAGCAGTGCTTGTGTTGTTGCCAGAGTTGTGTGGAAAGAAAGATATGAGAATAAATGAAGGTGCAGTAATAATGTAAGGGATATAGAACTTTTACCAGATCACTGTCTTTACTCTGTTGGTGAAACTGTGCAGTAATGAATGAATGAATGAATAGCTGACACTGCAAACTGTTTACATATCCTGACCCGAAAAATATATTGTCATCTATATTTAATGTGTAAGATGCCGCTGCACCAGCTCAGCTTGGCTTAAGTAAGCTATTCTGGATCTTGTCTTTAGCAATCCAACAACTCAGGAAAGAGAGCTGATACATCAGAATTTATCATCTTACTTTTATCGAAAGATAGTTTTGGTGGAGCACTTTAAAAGGTCATACAGCACTTACTTTTAGTGCTAACTCTTATCAATGAATCCACTTGGGTAATATCAGGTGAATCAGACAAATAATACAGAGGTAAAAGAGAATAGTGGAGGGAGGGAAGAAAAAATAAACATATTTAGAGCCAATTTCCTTACCAGTGAGAATTATGTTTCTAAATATCTCAAATGCTGTAGAAAAGCCAATTTTCTTAAAACCACGTTTCACTTTAATGAAGAACTCAAACAACCCTCTGGTGCATGGGAGAGCTGGTAGCCATGTTTGTGAGGTACTTTGTATTTAATAAAAGCTTAAACAAAAGAATTACATACACCAAGGAACTTGGAGAGAAGCTTCAGGATTTGGGTAGTGCTGTTGTAAACATCCCGCCAGTCATTGGGCGGCATGCCGGCTGGACGATCCTCTGGAGGCCCGTTGTACAGGAAGTTGGCCAGCAGCTCTGCTGTCCATCCTGTGCCGCTGAGACGCTCGTTGAGGGCAGCAGCAAACAGTGGACTCGCCAGCAAAGCCTGATTTCAAAGGCAAGAGGATGGTGTTTAATTATAGTTATTCAGGTTACTAGTGAGAGGTTTAGAATCAATGCAGCATGGATGCAATGTAATCTGAATGAGGGCTACAGGGTTTTAGACCATAGTGTACCATTCATATTACAAGAGAAAGCATGCAAAGTCAGCTTGTTGCTGAAATCCATTTTTACTGCAGAATTAATTAGGAGCTTTATGACACTATTAACTTCATGCTATAGCTGAGGTTCTTATGTACATCATGCAATATGCATGTGTACACACATACACACCCAAATATGCATATTTGCATGGTACAGACATACATTAAGACCCGGAGTGTGAACATATATTCAATATGATGCTGATTAAACTCTGCCTGTGCACAAACACACAAACATACAAAAGACAAGGACAAAGCAGACACAGGAAAAAGCAAAGCTCCCCTCTCGATCCCCTTCAGTTCCCAACATGGTAAGAAACATGTACTGTATGTGTATCTAGTTTAAGTCATCTCAGGTCATGGATTAAGCTGCAGTTGCTCTTATGATGCAATGAACTAGTAAAGGTGATATGTTGATCTGGGATCAAATATAACCTTGCAGGCACATCATGTCTACATGTAGTTTTGTTGCAAAAAAACAATAGATCCAAAATCCACAAAGATTAGCTCTTGCATAGTGAGGTAGTTTTACTCCCACTGGTTGATTAAAATGTGTTGCCCTCTATTTAATACCGACAATCATTTCCTGCACTCCCACACATTATTTGCTTAGTGTTCTGCTGCTGTGAATTTAACACCCAAGTAATATGACACTGTTACTGTTATGACCATGTTACTACATTAACTAAAAATTAAACATACCAGTGATAATTTACCTGTCCTGTCCACAGGGAGTTACTGAGAAGGAGCTTAATTCCACTGAGAGATAAAATGTTGTTTAAATCACTCCTGTCAATAACATTAGTGATTTCAGAACCGAAACTGCTCAAGACACTGTGCAGCACCTTTTCTATCCAGCACCAAGCCAAAAATAGTCTGTATTCCAGATTGATCCCATGTAGTTGACTTTACCATTTTTGGCTTGCATTTAAAACTGGACTAAACAGTGTGACTTTTTGGCGAGCAAAGGGCACTCACTGTATGTCAACTGAGAGCTTGGCCTCTAAAGTGCAAAACTCTGCGTTGAGATTCAGATATATTCCGGCCAGTGCGCTCAGTGGCATTTCAGTGTCAACACTTCTGATGATATTCTGCTTAATTTAAGGACAAAGCGTCAAATTAAGTAATCTCTATGCTGCAACTGACCTTTTAAAAAATCAGTACATCCATCTTTGTGGGTGCCACATTAAGGACAAGACACATTACAAAAAAAAGAAAAAAAAGTCTGGATTTTTAAGTCTGTAAGACATTTTGAAGTTGCAGCACTATAGTCATGCTGGCAAATTATTAAACTGCCTCACTATTTGAAATCTTGATCCAGCTGTGACTAAATGGCATTTAAGCCAAAAAAGTTTCACATATGCCACTCAATATTGTTGGTCAAGTGTCAAATGAAATTATTGGTCATGACCGGGTCTTCTACTGAGGAAGTTAGGTGAAAGGTTTCAAGTACAACAGTCTAGACATGTTCTCAAACTGCACTTTAAATGTAGAGGCATGGGTAGTTATGTCTAACATATTTTGAGCCACTTTTATTTCTAAGCCATTTTACACTATATGATATAGACTGTGTCCTTCTATTCAGCTCTACACCCTAAATCTTCTATCTCAAATGTAGTTGTGGTTGTGATGGATAATTGCTCCATCAACGTAAAATGTGTCTGCGACCTTGAAGGACCTCTGAAGATGACAAACCTTGAAAGACACAAGCTTCATAGGATGAGCTGGAGAGAAAGAGAGGGAGAGAGAGAGAGAGGGGGAGAGAGGGAGAGTGAGAGAGAGAGAGAGAGCCAGGCTGGAAGAAAATGAAGACAAAGGAGGATTGCCGGCCCATTTGTGTAAAGGTTAGGGCTAGGGTAATGAATACCCTGGCTATATGGAGCTCCCAATGTCTGCTTCCCTCTAGCTGCCTATAAGCTCATTTGGAGTGACACTGGAGTAATGTCAGTGTCAAGGAAATACAGCGAGAGGCAAAGAGAGAGAGAGAGACAGCGAGAGAGAGAAAGAAGGAGACATGGAGGGAGGGAGAGAGAAGTGGTGGCAAAGTGTCCATGTCCTCTACTTCTATAGATAATCCTTTCTGCCAGGATGGAAATTATCCTGCACTTATCCATAATTACTTTCCTCCTTCGGTTTCTATATCTAACAGAAGGTGCAACAAATTGATATACATGACATGTATATTCTCACCTGCGGTATATATAAGGCTCACCATTGTCTTTTTTTAAAACAGATTTTTACTGAGAAATAGTTGCATTTTTAAAAAGGAGCTGATGGGTTTTCCCCACAAGGATTTTAGTGTACAGTATCTCCCCATGCTTTCAAAAGTCGTTATGTTTTGTACAAGAAGACACATTGCCACGGTCTCGCAGTTCACACAGCTCATAAAATGCAGTGGAGACAAGAAAAATGAACAAAAAACTGCAAATAAGCTGCTTATCAGGTGCCAGACTCATTCTAAACTAAACAAACAAGAGGGCAAGAAAGATGGCGCCTGTAAGAAAGATGGCACCGCTGGGTGCAGACGCCATCCTGGCTGCTCTGCTGAGATTGCGCTTATACCTTTGAAGCTCCGACAGTATTTGTACAATCTGAATTTCACCTTGGATTCCTTGCATTGATTCATTTTTTCTATCTACATTACAAAAGGGACCTTTGTTCGATGTTATACCCCTCTGACTTGCTGGTTATATCGGCGCTGTCACTATGAAACAAAGGAACCAATACCAAAAACAAATAAGTTAGAAAACAAACAAAAAACTAAATAACTGACAATGTTGAGCTCCCGCTTTGTACTGTACAAGGAGGCAGGGAACAGGATAATGCAAAAATTGTTCTTTGACACTATCCAAATAAACATACTGAAGGTTAAACCTCATCTATACAACTTGAATTCCTGTAAATTATGTTTATATAATTTTCATTATTCCCTTAAACTAGATGGTTCATTTTTATAAATACTTAAAGTTATATTTGATTTCTAAATCTATTTCAGGTGCAATCTTACCCGTAATGTATTGACTTGGGTACTATTCTGAAAGAAATCCCAGACGCGTGGCCCAAGTTCGTCCCATGAGTCGGCCAGTTCTTTTAACATAGCCAAAGCATTGAAAGTGCTGTTTGCCTGAAACGAAAAAGAAAAACAATGTTTAACAACACATTCATCTCACCTTTGCCTGACTGAAAGCATACCCGCTGAGCCTCTTCTATTCACCCTGAACCAATTCAGACATGTAAGTACTCCACATGTGCACATTTCACCTAATCCCTGGAGAAACTCATCACATTGTAACACTGTCACCCCCTATGGTGACAAATGTAAATGGGCTTATTTACCCCTGAACATTGACTTGTAAACAACCTGACTGGTGAGAAGAGGGCCTCCTGTGCCAACGCTGAGTCTCTCGCTGTGAAGTCGGCAGATTTTGCTCCTGCTCATTATGTATTTCCAATGAAAAATCCGCACCGCCTGCTTGTTGTTTGTTTTGCTCATGCAGTTATCAAAAATGATAATATTTTGTAAAAAAAATCATGTCATAAAAAGACATCACAATCACCAGGTTCCATAAACGGCCCTCCTGACTAACTATTGTTTGATTTGCTTTTCCTCCCCAGGTGGTAACGTTGTGTGGTGATTCATTCTCCCGCTGGAGGCATCTTCACACGTATACCTGTAATTGGCCTGTTCCTATGCATACAGATAAATATACATACAAATATCTTATCCTTTGTAGCTTTAGCATAAAAAAAGAAGTGATTTACACATGTATGAGAATATTCACCTGCCTGAAAAGTCAGTGTAAATATGTAGTAGGCTGGCATATGTGTCTCATATTTACAATCCTCCCTTTCTTTCAACTTACCTCTTCCACCATGAGGCGAGCAGCAGGTGTATCAGGTGTGTAGAGGACTTTCCCTTGCAGTAACGGCCTGAAGGTGCTCCAAATGTAGCGCAAACCAGGTGTGCTCTCCAGGGTGTCGACGAGAGCTTGACAAAAAGGATCTATAGAAGTGAGGTGAGAAGACAGAGAGAAGTCAAAGTGAGTTCAAGAAAATACCTTTAAATTTCCTAATCCTGGGTGCATTCTGTGCATAGAGCTCTTTCATGGGACAGGAGGGAAGAGGAGAAAGCAGCCGTTTGATCTGTGAGAAATCATTGAATTTGCAGCATCCAAGAAGCAAACACGATAAATATTGCACATAAGCTTGAGATTCATATGCGGCTACCATAACAACCCTCTCAATACTTTTTCTCAACCCAGAGTGAGCAAACACACTGTAGCTCTTACATCTTGACCTTATCGTATCATCATCATATATTACCTAACCAGTTTTATAATTTTGTGACAAGTGTATGACATTATTAATATAACATGTTAGATAGTATTTGCAGTTAGAGCTGGGCAATATAATCATCTGTAATGTGGATATAATGATAAAGTGAGTAAAAGGCAAATAATAGAACAGCTAGAACAATCTGGTACATTTACTGTAATACCGCCTTTAAAACCAGGAAAAGAAACTCTTATGTCATATCACCATATTACAGGGAGGGCAGAATAATGACAAAATGGGTAAAAGACAAATAATAGAACAGCTAGAACACAAGGAAAAAAACACCTATGCTATATCACAACATTATGATATTCAATTTCTAAGACGATATCTATAAAATATCACGATATCGATATAATATTGATATATTGCCTGGCCCTATTTGCAGTACATACAGACTCAGATTCTTTTCCATGAATGTAAGTCTGGCTGTTTTTGTCAACAAACCAAAAAAAAGCAACACTAACACACACACACCACTTGTTATTTTGAGGTAACACAGTAACACATGTTGTTAGTGAAACAGTGCAAATCTGTGGAAAACACACAGTATGGATGAAATCACAACACTTCAGAACAGATCATTATCACAAAAAAACTACAGGTCGTGACTATTCACATTCTCGTCTCATTTAAAGTTTGTGTTTACCGTCTTGATGTGTTGCAGTGTTGTTTTTTTTACGCATTGATTACTTTGCAACAGTTTTATGAGCACTTTAACCCAACGGATCCCAGCATAAGACGGTGTAAAGGAACAGAAGTGTTGAAAAAGCAAGTTTTGTTAAGAGATATATATATATATTTAGTGTGCAGCACTTTTTTGCCCTGGTGCACCACTGCATTGTCTTGTCAGTTATGTATTATTTCAACTATGTATTGTATTGTTATATTGCTTGACTGCAGCTCTGTGTAGCACCTTTTGCCCAAGACAAATTTCCCTTGGGACATTAAATGTTATCTTTATCTTATCTTATTGTATCTTATCTCTCTGAAACTTTGTTGAGAAAAGGTGTCATATGAATAAAATGTATTATTATTTTTTGATATTGTTTGAGTGGGTGACTCTCAGGTATAGCTAATTAGGTATAGCGATATTGTATTCACACTTTGGGGCTTTGAAGAGAATGTGAAGATGCTTTAAAATGTCTCAATATGTGAGCCACTAAAATCAAACATTTTGAGCAATCATTGTATATTTGCACTGGAATTACTGTTAGTAAGTTTTGGCACAAGAAAGCTTACCATCTACAGTAATGCCATCTGATTAAACACATAATTAATGCTGCTTCCACAGACACGAGGAAGATTTTTTTTTTTGGACTGTGCTGTGTAATTTAGGAAGATCAGCATAATTAATGAAATGCTTTCATAAACTGAATGTTGGGTCAATTGCTGTTTTTTGACCAGAGAGTTGCAAAGTGGATGCACTTACTTGAAGTTTGGGACTATTACTTTGAAAACACACCAATAGAGGAAGAGAGACAAGCCAAGAGCTCAGACCTGAGTACATAAGCAAAAGCTTTTATGGAGCAGAGAAAAAAAAAAGTCAATATGCTCAGCAGCAGTAGGATCATTACTAATTTAAATTATCTGCCAACGTGAATATTGCCAGGTTGGGAGAGGGCTGAATAGGTTACATGAGGACCTGCACTGCATAGAAGGCAGACTGGCATGGGAAAAAAGTTTCAGGATGCACCTGCCTTGTTCTGACTGATAAACTGGGATTCTTGTAGTACTGTAGTTCATCAGACAATTGATCAAGTAGATGTCTGCCGGTCAATATGTCTGTCTGGTTTTTTGATCTGTTACTACCTGTACTTTATGTCCAGATACTTGTCATTACATTGTGCTTTTTTCCCTATCCTTTTTTCATTTCATCAAGACAAGAAAGGACTGCAATCCTCCACTTCTTCTCATCTCACCAGAGCAACCATTTCCCCCCAATCGGAGAGATTTTAACAGCCATTTTCAGTGTAATTTTCCCTGCCTGCTGGCCATCTCTCCCAGGTGCTCATGGGAGGTCTGTGTGCGGAGAGCTAATAGCCACCTCTTAGTCTGACTCTGGCCAGCTGTTCCCTCTACAGACTGCACAGATGCTACTTCCTGCAATCATGACACTTGAAGACACATTTTATGTGAGCAATACCTCAGTAGGTCTCTGCTGTTCGTGTGTCTGGAAAAAAGAGCCTCTAATGTTGAGATATTTGGTAACTTGTAATTATTCATTGGAGATAATTCTGATGTTATGCGGGTCAATAACAGTTTAATTAAAGGGCTTGTAGTGAATTTCCCATTAAGCGAGAGGGAACTGGCACTTGTAGATACAGTAAACAATAAAGTGGTGTGGAGAGGAAGTGAACAAGAGAGGGCAGAGTAGACTAGTCAACTTATAGCACTTTAAAGTGGTTTCCAACCTGGGGGTCAAGAACACCTGTGGGGCTCCAATATAAGGGGGTCCCAAAATTATTTAAAGGCTAAACAATCAAAACTACATATACAGTGCCAGACACAGCTGGTGCTGTATTTTATACTGCTTTTCCCTGAAAATTGGATAATTTCACCACTTCAAGCCTCTCAAACTCCTTATGTAACAATTAACTGCTCATAATTCACATTTACATAAAGGTAGGGTCAAAATTAGACGATGCTTCTTCTAAGGGCCAAAAAGGTATATATACACTTCCTACACAGGAAAACATTTATTCCCTATATGTTATAATAAAAGTCTTAACCTTACAGTGAATAACTAATGCGGCTTCTGTAAGAGGTTCTTCGATCAATGTTCCATCAACTTCTTGAGCAGAGTCTCTTGGGGGACCCTTTGTGCTACAAGAAGGTTTATAGTGATTTCCATATGCCCAGGCTTTGCACAAAATTTACAAATACAAAATTTAGTCAAGCTTTTAGGTTTGTACATTCACTAAATATATAAGATATATGTATATCTGTCACATATAATTCATAACAATGTTATGTGACAATGGGAATAGACAGCAAAGATTTTGAGATTCAGTTTTTCATATTTTGTGTGCTAAAGGGAGCATTAGATTACAGAGGTTACACATTTTTCACAGCTGTGAGCTTCTTTTTGACAACATATCTTTACTTTATTGCAATGCTTCAGTGTGAAAGAACAAGAGAATCTGTTCTTTACACCAGGTTTAGCCACAGTCAAATAATTGCTTGGAGCCTGAAGTCAGCCCCTCAACTTACCTGGCAAATTTAATCAATTTGAGTTGCACCCTGGGGATGGCCTCAATTCAGCACTACAGAGAGACAGTGCCGTTGACACACTACAAATGCTGGTGCTACAGGCACACACTGTCTGGTGCGTACGATCACGTGCAGACATGCAGACATTACTCCAGGTTTGTAATATTCAATTCTGGCATTTTATGCAATGCACAGCCAGAGGCGCACCAGCACGTACACTCTCAGACAGACATGCACACGTGTACGTTGGATGTGACATGTCAGCCTAACGTGAAATACCTTGCGCATTTCTTATTTCTTATAAGCAGTACAAATCAACTGCTGTCTTTACAGCATTCTAGCAGGAAGTCAAATAAGCCTGAATAAATGTCATTGAAGTCACACTCTCACAAGAGGCAGACAGAGGCCTCTATGACAGTCAGTAGTATAAGACAAAACTCTCTCTCTCTCTCTCTCTCTCTCTCTCTCTCTCTCTCTCTCTCTCTCTCTCTCTCTCTCTCTCTCTCTCTCTCTCTCTCTCTCTCTCTCTCTCTCTCTCTCTCTCTCTCTCTCTCTCTCTCTCTCTCTCTCTCTCTCTCTCTCTCTCCTTCTCTCCCTCTCTCTCTCATACACACAACAACAATAGACACTTATGCCTTCAACAGCTCAAGAATAAATTCAAGGGATGTGTTTAAAAATAGAAATAAAGGGTACTAATTACTAATTCTTCAAAGAGACACACAAATACTTTGAGGATGACAATATAAGGATTTAGATAGCTGAGCAATGTCTGAGAAAATCACAGCATAGTGACATTTAGGACAATGTTAAATGAAAGAGGCATTCATAATTATGTTTGACAGATTAATAAAAGATGGATTCATTTAAAAGGTTTATGGTTGTTGTAGGTGCAAATTACCCACTTTTTAATTTAATTGGAGTAACGTTATAAGAAGTCACATCAATGTTGTCATGGCGCCACTGATGAACTATTAGATGATTTCTGTTTGTTGAGAAAAGTGGAGCCTGTCCATTCAAATACTCTATGTTGTGTCAAATGACATCCAATAACACATTTCTCATAATAAATGTAGGCATATATGACATTGCAGAGCCTCATATTCATGCTAATCTGCTGGGATAATTTTAAAATGGTAACAATTTAAAATGACTGTTTACTGTCATGGAGGAAAAGTTACATCCCAACTATTCTGTATAATGACAGAAGTTTTTACTTTGCTGTCATGATTAATTGGGAGGGGAACATTACTGAGCCGTTCAGAAAACCTCAGTGTTGGCCTTTATTAATGCTATTTTACCATTCCTTTGAGTGTACTTTTACACTTACAAAAGAGTTGTAATTGGCCATTATGCAGACACACTGCATATTCCAGATTCATTTAACTGTACATAGACCAACACAATAAAATGCCACGGAAAAGCCAAAACAGCCATTAGCATGCTAACAGAGATGTTAGTGCTTATTTTGCATGGGTGATACAATGTTTCTGCTAATTTGCACTGGCGCAAGCATGCAATTCCACTTTGCATTGTAACTTTATTCCCAGGGAAGAGAGGCTTCTTATTAAAATCTAATTTTGCGCGGTTTTCTCCAAAGAGCAGGATTTTAATGAAACAGAAATGCATGGTCTCTAATGAGGCTGCAAGGAGTTACACTGAAGATCTAATTCTCAAGGATTTCTTTTTTTTATGGAACAAACACACTCAGTGATTTCCAAAGCTGCCCTTAACCCCACCTTTTATGATTGTGCTACATTTTTAACCTTTTTTTAAAAAATATATATTATTCGAAACTGTTTTGTTTTCACAGCATGAGTAAGGTAGAAGGTAAAAAGATGATTTATTGATTTTCTACTTGAGCATATATTCAGTTCAAACAGGTGAGGTCATTGTGTTGTTAGCTGTGATGTAATAGCCTATGGACACATTATACACATTATGTCTATATGTGTTTGTTCCATTAGGGTCGTTTTATATTGAAATATTAATAATGAACATAGAGAAAACTCAAGTTAAAGCTTTGCAGAATAACAGAATAAAAGTTAACTTGGGGATTATTTCTATGCAGTTAAAATAAACAGAAATGTTTATCCCCGTGTGGAAAAAATGCAATCAGGTGCACATATAAAACAGGTGTATATGATTAAAAGTTCATTAGTTTTGGAGGATCCACCCATACATCAAGATCAGACACATGGTTAGGTCGGGTCTTGTTCTAAACGTTCAGGTGAAAGATAATCCATCGTCAGTTTTTTTTTTTTTCCCCTGGCTTGCAGAGGAAGATAAAAAAATAAATAATCCACATATGCAGACAATTTTAGACAGCTGGCAATTTATCTAGAACACAATTTCTTCCCACAGACCACTTTAAAAACGCTTCAAGTTCTTAGTAAACCCAGAGTAACATCATGAAATATATCCGATGTACGCCTCTTGCCACAATTACTGTCAAATGACATGATACAGCTGTCACTGATTGCACAAACTTGACCTACATGGTAGCGCAGAAAGGTTTGCCAGACAGCACCTACGTGATGAACAACACTACTTCAACAATAGTTCATTCTGGATTGAGTCAGACGTTCGCCGAGAACAAAAACACAGCCGTTGAAAAGATGAGTGTTGATCATTTGTGCGGCATCGTTTGGGGAATCTTTACTGCTTCAGGCCCTGACCAACAAGCCTCAGGTCACACTGTGCCACATATGATGTTTGAAGCTAAGACGCCTTTTTTTTCACTATCTCTCTCTCTCTTTTGATAAATGCAATGTGAGTTTGTCCACTTTTCACTGCGGTAGAAAACTAGATTTTTTTCATTTTGATAGAAACAAGTGATAAGTCTATTTCCAGACACCGTACGTTTACGCAGCAAGCAACATTATCTACAAATAACCACTCATCCTCAACCACTAGACAAAGGAACGCATCAAATCCATACTTTCATGCAGTGATACCAGCAGTGTGGAGTCATCTACAGATCTAAAGGTGATCTTTATCAGAATTGCCATCCACAAATGTTTGTATAATCTGTTGCTCCCCTTTTATCAATTAAATCCAATACAGCCATGAGAACAGACATTCACCCAGAGCCATAATGTAGGTGGGTGATGTGGTCCAGATTTTCAAAGCCATGTGAATTAACCACAGTCTCTTCCAATGTGCATACCTGAGATAATTCTTTCATAACTGACACCGGTCTGCTGCAAAGCATACATGTGATTCTGGATGGCTGTAGCTGTGTTACAATGTTTATACACTGCATATCATCAGGAGTATGGAAGACCATGCCCTGTGCCCAGCTATTGAAATAGATCAAGTATGTTTTAAAAGACAAAAAAGAAAAAAACACCACTGAACTCCATCAGGACTGCCCCTTTCAAAAAAATCTTCACTCTTCATCTTCAAAACATGTATTTATTTATTAGCTAAGACCTCTACAATGTATATGATTTTTATTGGATAATAAGAAAAACTCTAAAGGTAAAGTAAAGTGGTAAAACACTACACTTAACACAGGCATCACTTATATTTTTACCTCAGCAGATGATATACCTCATGGCTCATGGCTGCCTGAACTTGGCCGTTCAATTGAACACCGGCTGCTCATTTTAACCACTGTCAGACCAGCTGAGCCAGGTTCAATGAAATCAATACAGCACTGAAGAATCTGAGTACAAATGCTGATAGTGCTTGTATTTCTTGCCTAAACAATACAAAATACCAGTTAGGATCTCAAAAAAGTGTTTTAGTGACACCATCTGTCCTGAGTGGGATATTTGGGATGCCATATGTTCACATTATGGATGTCATGTAATTTGCTTCGTCTGACAATACCAGCCACCCAGATAACAACATCAGTTTCTACTTGGGATAAGCAGGCCTGGACTTTCCTCTCCATTAAGGAAACATCATTATGTCAGGGTGGGCAGTGCACAGCCTTTAAAGGGAATGAGAAAAAAGCTGATTTGATTGATGCCAGCTCCTGACACAGCCGCCGATAATGAATTCCTAATCAAACCCAGTTCCCAGCTCTGGCGCAGGTGCCAACTGTGCCACAGGTGCTTGTGTTCCTGGATGTGCACAAGTAGTCATATCCTGTGCAATCTGCACAGTTGACTACACTGTGCATCATGCACAGCTAATTCATAAAAATAGGGATCAGTCAGGGTTTTTTTCCCACCTGCAGAATAACTGGGCTTTGTGTTGAATTTCCAACCATCAGCACAGCTTATTTAACCTGATGTAATTACTTCTGTTTTGTTTCTATATACAACACCCCTGAAGCAAAAAATGTACATGTGAGGAGTAGAGCCACACTGTTTTCTGTATTAAGTTATCAAAGCATCATGATTCTGACTTGTTTTTAAAGGGAAATAATCATGATCAGTCATGACCTGTCAAGCCATGGCTGACCTTACCCTATTTCAAATGCCACACAATTATGCATTACACTTTTGGCTGCATAATATCCAAAAATCAGTATCCTGTGATACTGTGCATCATGACAAAATTACCAATTTCATCCATCCCGGCTACCATTACTACATACAGTGCTGTAAGACTAAAATACTTGAGCAGTATGGTGTGACAGCTTTTCTTTAAAACTGAATTTGCTGTAGCACTTACCGGAACCGTTGTTCATAATGGAGGCTGACTGGTTGTTAGCTGTCTGTCTAGATGAGGGTAAACTCAGGGTTATATTAGTGGAATTGAAGTCAGGCTTCTTTCCACACAGTAGCATATTGATGCTGCCAATCATGTCCTCTCGGAAATCCAATGAACTAGCAGCCTTAAAGATCGTGGAGCTCTGCAACCTGGCCACCTGGATACAAGATAGTAAAAGTCAGCAATAGCGAAAATATTTTTTAAATAGCCATATCATCCTGTTGTACAAATATCAATTTCCCTTCTAAAATACTGTAGATTTTATAATGACAACAACACCAACCTCACGAATCACTGGTGCTGCATCTGCAGTAGTTTTCCCAATCAGTGTCACTGTGTCAGTCGCATCCAGACCCAAAGTTGAAGGTAGCTAAGAAAGGATGCAGAGGTGTAAAAGTATGCATTCATGATTGTTTTTCTGTATCTGTTGTTTTAAAAAAAAAATGTCAATTTGCTCTAAATTCCTCTGGGAAAAAAAACACCTATATGTATGTTATGTATATCAAGTTAATATAGCTACAGTTGCAATTTCCATATTCATTTATTTTCCGAAATCACATTTTATTATAGTATCGGATGATGTTTACACCTTAGCTAAAAATACTTATTCTATATGATACTTTTCATTAGCCAAACTATATGAAGGCAATAAACACGCAATTTGTGCATCTCGGCCTGCAAATTGTTTCCTCATGTCATCATCCATAGCACTGGTTCATAAAAGTTGCATTAAAATGACAAGTGTTAACAGTGTGTTACAGTGACATTCTGAAAGTACACAGCATGAGTCCAATTAGAAGATCTAAATGGCATGCCCTTTCAACCACTGTTATTTTCATGTATCAAGTGTCAAGTACAGACTGTATGTAGAGCACCTGCATTGTGTTTCAGCATATACAATTACAAAGTCTAAATTTATGCAAGGTGAAGGTCCAGAGAGGGAAGAATTGGAGACGCTCAGGAGCCTCAGAGAGGAAAGAAAAGAAGACAATGAGTAACACTGTACTATATATATATGTTTTGTTTGTGTTTTTTCTTTAGATGTGTTTTTAAAGAGAAGAAACATATCCAAGGATAGTTTAGATGATAGCCTGACCACTTACCAACTCTCAAGTGCTTATATTCAGTGTATAGAGCAGACATCATGAAGTGACTCAGGAATCTCACTTAGAGCTAGAACAGCTGAAAATACCAGCAAGTGGCATGATTTCAGTGTTGCTACTCTATTACATTGGCAGGTAGATACATTGGACCAATGTGCAAAACAAATTTGAAAGCTCATTTGTTAAAGCCAATTTTCAGTGCACTTATGTATTTTTTATGTTACTGAAGGCTCCAGTGGTTGTGTGTTTCTTTTGGTAATCAGGAAAGCTGATTAGAGATATAATTCTACAAAAACGCATTGCAAGAAACATTAAACAGTTTATAAAGCTAATGGAAAAAATGAAGAGATAAAAAAAACAAAGCTGACATTTGAATGACCTCTGTTGAGTGCCACACAAATTTAAATACTTTTTTCTTCATTGTTGTCCATATGTAGTGTGTTCCAGCCTGATTTCCACAAACCAAAACATGACGATGTGGAACCAATGTCTAAATCACCCTCTGCCAGTCACTGCAACAGTGATAAACTCTGACTTTTTCCCTTGTCCTTTCCTTTATGTTGTTGTTGCTATCACAATCATTCAGCCACGTCAAGCTTTAAGTGTAAAGGCTTGGTGTTCTTTTCCATCCATTTGCTTGAGGCGCTGAAGAGCTTTTCCACCATATCTTGTCTGGGCTTTCTTTTTCTGTGTCTGAAAATGCCTGTGGGCTTAAATTGTTCAAATGCTCTCTCCTACGAACTTCCTGCCTTATCACTTATTTATTGGATTTACTGTCCCATATATTTTCTCTCGAAGATAAACTCAAAGAAAAGTGCAGGCTTTCATCATCACAAAGGGAACTTTGAGATTTTAAAAAAATTCAAGAAAACATTGGTTCTAATAAATAATTCCCACCTGACTGTGGTGGAGGAAGTACTCAGATCCTTTACTTAGTAAAAATACCAATACAGCAACACAAAAATGCTCCATTACAAGTAAAAATCCTGCTACAGTATTATCAGTTTGATATAGTTAAAGTATTGCTGTAATAGTAGTGGTTTGGTCCCTCTGACTGATATATTACAATATATTAGATTATTAATGTGTATTTTTCTATCTTTTTTATTTTATGTACATGTTCAAAATAAACTAAAACAAAAAAACAAAAAAAAGAGCAGCTAACACTACCAGCCAGTTACTGTTGTGGCTGCTAGAGGTGGAGCAAGTTTCAGCTCATTTATATACTGTTTAGTTCAGTCCAGTGGTCAGGCCCCTCCAGAGGGGGTTGTGAGATGATTAATGGGAGAGGAAAGAAGAAAAACAAGGTTCTGATAAACAGATCTGTTTTTGGACTTTTTCTCTAATCTTTGACTTTTGGATAAATATTGGATCATTTGGACATTAATTGAAATGAAATCGTGAGAAATTTAAAGAGGGAAAAATCACTGTTTTGTGGAGCTGTTAACAACTCACAAACCTCTGAAGTGTGACCCGACTACACACTGCATTTTGTAAGACATCAAAAGCTAAAAAGGTTGGAAAGCAGTGGTTTCATCTGTAAAAATGTGTTGAATTTTAGAATCTTGTTATATTATCCATTGTCTCAAACCTTTTTCAGAAAAATAACTAAAGCTTTCAAATAAATATAGTAGAGTAGAAACAAGAATATATCCCTCTAATATGTAACCACTGCTACCTGGGGTGCACATGACAATGATTATTTTGGAAGCTTAGACCATACAGGACAGGAAAAAGGATTTCTCCCTCTAAATATTAAAAGTACATTTACATTGAACTAATGACGCAGTAACAACCCAAAGTAAGTCTTGATGAGTTGCGAGAAGGTTTGGCCATGGATGCAAGTTTTAAACGTAAATTATATTTCCTTCTCTCTTTATGTCACGGAGCCAGTTAGGCATAACTTTTAACTTTTTAAATAGGTTACTAAATTGTCTGACAAATAAAATCACTGTCTTTGAATTCAATTTACTGCCAGCCATGCGAGAATGATCGTTAGAACAGACCATGTGCCCACAATACTTTTTAATTGCAAGGCTTGGGAATGGTTTCACCCTATGTGTAATTGATGTGATGTGACCTTATGTGTCCTTGTTTACTTTCTCTTTTTTTTCCTGTCCATTCAGAGTGATTACCTATCTCAACTCCCACACACAAAATGCCTGAAAGATGAAGGCTCAACAGGAAATGTTGGCTCACAGACACCACCTACACTACCCTGGCATTTCATTTATGCTTAGGCAAATGGTCGGTCCACAAAATCACACCCAATAATTTATCAACTCATCATCAATTTCAGGAAGGAAAGGCGGACTGACTAACCAAACCTTATGGCTTAAAATAGTCCACTCTGCAGTTCAGAACGACATTTGAAGAAGCACAAACCCACTCAGTACTTTAGAGACCAGATGGTATAAGCGGTGAATAACGATGTAACGCTACAAAAAGTTTTGAAAATAAATTTGGTATCCGGTGCTACAGCTATGTCATCATATAATAATAGCTATGACCTAAGTTATGTCTCAATTGCAGCAGAGGTGGCTGTGACATCACATCACAAGAATGTACATTTTTAAAACCACCTTCATTAGCCCAGATAGTATCATTTATGAGGTTGCTGGCTGGTTGACCTTGGTGAGGAAGAATAAGGCTTATCAAACAGAAGACATTATGGCTGGTTTTACTGCTGCAGTCTCCCTATGAGGCCAATTAGTCTAAACACAATCCCCAAATGTATTATCTCTCTGAGTTTCATGAAATTTTGACTAATTGAGTCCAAATTACTTTGTAAAATTCCTTCAGGTTTTGTTAAACTCAAATCAGACAATGTGCAAGATTTATATGTTGTGTGTGAGGAGGGCTCACCTCGGAAAGCACTTTCCTCGGGTCCAGGTTTTGCTGGAGTACTTGCTGGGTGTTAATCAGCTGCTGTGGAGTGAGGGAGCAGCTGACATTTTGAAAAGCCTCCTTTTCAGCTTGGCTGCTAAATTGGATGTACTGATCCAGACCTGTCCCCTCACACAGGATGCTCCTCAGTTCACCTGGTCTCAGGATGCCTGTCATCTGAAGAAAACATACTAACTTTGGTAGGAGTTGACAAGAATGGCAACTTTTGATTGGACTGTATCACACTTCATCAGAACAAATATGAAGTACTGTTCCCATCTGAATTCACTTTATTTGTCGTAGATCAACCTCAAATAAAGACATGCATTTGCAATAATACATTTAGATCAACATGTGACAAACTGTGACACCCAGATGAAGAGATGCATACAAACAGATCATTTGAATGATTTCTTGACAGTTTACCCAGCATGACAGGATGCATGGGTAGCACACAGAGAATGGCTCATGAGCTGTCGTGGAGACTTTTTGCTTTCCGGGCACATTGAGGTACAGTTTGTCTCAGAGCCCATTGCACCATCAACAGTGGGGATCCATCATCACACATTGTATTTACACAAGTATCCTCGTTAATGCCAGGGAAGCATAATTACTTTCTTGCAGCTCATCTGGTATTACTTGGCACTTAACACGGCATCAATAGGGGGATGTATTAGAGACGCTCAGTTCACTTCTTTGTTTCATTTAAATCTACCTACTGTGGGCAGCTTTAAAGTTTTGTTTTGTTTAGTTTTGAAATACGTTTTAAAATACTGGAGTTTGCCTCGATTGTAATATGATGTGTCCATGGAGAGCTTCTTGTATTCTGATATGTTCAACACATGTGGCACATTTGAACAAATTCCTTTACTTAGAGGGAGAGTTGACAAATCTTGTTTTAAAATGAGTCTTCAGTATCCACTCTAACCTCCAGTAGTGTTGTATTATTATTATTATACCTATCAATCTTGACAGCTAACACTATTGCAGTTTTAACTATGCTAACGTGATTGTGAAATTATACTCACTGGATTGACATAAATCTGAGCAGCGAGGAGGCTTTGGATCACTGCTGGTGGCACCGCCAAATTCTCTTTCAGATGTGCGGAGAATGTTTCATTGTCTCTTAGGATACTCCTCAGGATCACTGGTTGACCTTAAACATAAAAAAAATCATTACTTTTGCAGAAATATAAAGTACGCACGGCAAAAACTCACTTAAATGTTTACATGTGCTTGTAACTGGGGGAGTTTGGGCCATAAATGCGCCTTACTAGCCACATGAGCTGCAGATATTTTTCAGCCGACCTTGCAGACTTTCTGTCTCTGCATCAATTCTTTATCTATCTTTGTCTTGTTCATTTCCACACCGCTGTACATATAACTAGATGCATGCAGAAAAACATGTGAAATGTATGTAATTTGCTCTAATGGACACTTATGCTAACCATGGAGGAGAGCCTGAGCTGTAATTAATGGAACCAGCAATGAAAGGCTAGTCTGCTAAAAGAAAAGGAGGACTTATTCTGTTATTGAAAGGACAAGTTTAGAGTCTCTGTCTTTAAAATCTGCAGCAGTGTGGCTAATTAGGGTTAGGGTTAGATATGGAAACAATGGCCAAACATATGAATATTGTCCCTCCATGTATGCAACTAATTAAATAAATGATTTTCTTCTTCTTCTTTTGTTGTACACGTGGCTTTTTGAGAAATTATGATCTGATGAATTTCAGCTAAATGATGTTGCAATTAAATCCTTCACTGGTGCAAATAGGGGGCTGAACACTTGAGTTGCACAAGTGTGTGAGAGGAGACAATTTGTTGCTAAACGTGTACCAAATTGTTAACCAGCCATTTCTCTCCTGATTAGCTGCCTGCAGATAGCTGGGGTTTTCTAAAGAACCAGCTTGGAAAAAACCAATGGACTATTCAGTCACTGTTAGCCCCTCTACCCAAACAGAAACAATGGCTTTGTTAAACAGTGATCCCGCTACAGTAAATTCACACACACACACACACACACACATGCTCATACTGTATCTATTCAGCATTTGTTTTCTCCTCTCCGGTGCTGTTGAGATGATGATGGGGTTACATAATTTAATTAGATTATCCCTTTTTCCGAGTGTGATGCAACTCAGTCAATTATTGGAATGGAGAAGAGGAAGTGACTTATACTAGGTTATTCAAGGTTCAATTAAGATAAATGTTAGGGAAAATAACAATGATTCAATACTGGCTGGAATTAATTATGCTGTTTGACACACTGCTTACACTCCACATGGCACCTCCTGATACTTACTAAACACACATTATTATGTCCCTCATGACTGCAGGTGCATTGGGAGGGATGAGCAGGGTCAGACAATAACATGCTCTGGGCCCTTTCTGAGCACTATTGCCTTTCTGATTGAAGTGACCACCTGAGTCTTTTAATCAACCCCTGGCAAAAACAAAAAAAAAAGGACAACACAATCATCTTCGCCATCCCGGTCTTTTGATAATACTCTATTCCCCCATTCTTGTTAATGACCTTTTGTGCTCTCGCCTCAGACAGTGAATCCCATTAATTATACCCCGGCTTAGATCTTTGATGGATTTAATCTTGTATATTACAAGCCAGCGACCCCAAAATGCAAATGGCCTGCGAGACGTTTGTTGAACAGCAGCAGCAACCCCCCCCCCCCCCACCTCCCACCCCACCCCTCCATCCCTCCACTCCCCCCTCCCTCTTTGCCTTTTTGCAAATTAGGTGTCGTATGAAAATCTGAATATCATCAGGCCAAATGAGCCTAATGCAAAGCAGCAACTTATCAAGACAAACGATCTGTCAGTCGGCGTGGCAAATTGCATCATAAATAATCACACGCCATTGTTTTTGAGGGATAAAGGAGAATAACAAATCCTCTAACTTGTCATCCGCATGAAGGGGATACTTTCCTTGATGGAGGGTGCTTAACAAAGACACAGTGGAGTGATTGTTGCTGAGGCAGAGTATTTACTACACCAATTATTTTTTCAACCATTATTCAACAGCAATGAAACTTTTACTGTATATCAAGAAAGAACTGTTGCTCACCAGTTTCTATAACATCCAAGAATCTAACTGGAGATATATTTGAAAAAGGTCAGAGCATCAAGACAGCTGGACAACAAGCAGCAGCCTGATGCAAATTATATGTCACTTATGCCTCTGCAGTGGTATTTAAATGCTCTTACCATTACCAGGGTTAGACTGTGACAGGACTGAAGCCCACTTGTCGACATCATCTGCCAGTAATTGCACCTTGCTGAGAATAGATCTGTTTACCAGGAGGTTTTGTAGCTCAATCAACATCCCAGAAATTCTGGTTTAACAGGAAGACACAAAAAAAAAAGATTGGACAGTTATTTTCTATATTGACACTATATTTAGGTTGTATCCTAATTAGAGCCCGACCCATATATCGGTCAGCTGATATTGACCAATCATAGATATATTGGTATTGGTGTTTATGTTGTCCGATATGTATTTACAACTTTTTTTATAAAGTTATATAACAACATTAAATGTCTATTTGATCCTTTTTCTTAATTCAATTTTAATATGTACATACATGTTGGTGAAGTTTGCTGTTTCAGTGCACTGATGTCATTTTATACATTAAAGTTTATTGTAAGGTGGTGAAATATCATGTTTTCATTACATATCTTTGACACAAGTGCTTTTAAGTGATTATTGCAAAAAAAAATATATCTATATGTTCTCTATATATAAAATGATGTGGTGATAAATCAACATTGGACATGTTTTACTCCTTAATAGCGGTATCGGCCCCAACAATCCAGTATTGGTCGGGCCCTAATCCTAAAGACTTCTAGTGTGACTTAGAGGACATAGAAGGTAAACTTTTCTTGGACGTACACAGAGTTGTTGAAGTTGTTGACTTGGCCTGGTGTCTCCCCTGGCGTTGGATATTCCAAACAGGGATTGTCGATGTTACAAATCATACCTTGAAGCCAGGGCAGCACGCCAGCGGACGGCATGGCTTTATTGGGGTAGTGACCTTGAGAAATACAGTAGAATAGTCATTCATTAACCCGGCTTCATGTTTAACACATTGTTGTTTGGAAATACAGATGTCACAACAAAAGTTAATATTCTTTTATGATTTTAATTCAGTAGATTATATTTTCTTTCAGCATTTTGATATATACTTCATAGCATAGGAAATGTTCTACAGGTTTAAATCACATGCAAAATAAAGACTGATTTTACTAACAGGCTTATACTCACATTGGCCTTTGAAAATTGGTTTGTTTGAGGACCGCACCCACACCAGTATGAAGAAGAGGAACAGAGGCCAGATCACTTCAACCACCAATCGAATCTGCACGATGGATATGGATGGTCATCATTTGCATAATTTTTGCTTATGAAATATACCTCTGGAACATGTAATGCCTCACATCATTTGCATTGCTATCTCATCAGCTGTTAAAGATGTGACCGCAGTCCTAAAATCACAAGAGGAGGAGGATGGGAGGGAGGGAGGTGAATGTGTGGATAGGATTAGAACGCTATGAAGAATTGACAGTTATGTTTTATTACTTTCAGAAACACCACAAACTTTCACATGATTACTAATCATTGGAAAGCAAATAGTAATAGCAAATAATATACTTTGCTGTCATAAACATTTTTTGTAAATCCTCTTCCCGAAACAGTTCCTGATTCAGTTAATGAATAACCCCAATGACCTTGACCGCATGCACTGTAACGTCTATGCGAGCATGTGCGTAACCATGTGGGTGTGTTTACAATGTTGCTGCACATGTCATAGTCCATATATTCTGCTGTTAGTCTTGCTATTACTCGAAGCACTTATGGGATTGAGAGAGCAACCTCTGCTTGTGACTCCTCGAGCCCAAGCTATCACACACTTCTTATCTTGTCTTCGCCGTACACAATCCTCTTCCAGATGAGGAGTGCCATCCACTTCTTTGCTCTAATCCAACCCACTTTAATACCTGCTAGAAGGTACCTTCCCGTGCGACAGGCTGGGCTTTTATTTCAACCCCAGGGAATGGGTGAAAAAAGAAAAACAAACCAACAAAGCACAAATAGATGACCTCGAGGCTTTACTTACTCTCAAGGATGTTTCTCGTAGTTTTACCCTCAGTTGGCCTTGTGGGTATTACCAAGACCTAACATTGTTAAGGTTCTGAGGGTTTTTTTTATTTTTAATATCTGAACCACAATGAGTTATAACAAGTTCAAGCTTCTACATTCACCAACTACACCTCCATCTTTTTATTCCTACAACTGCTGTCACTGCAGAAACACTAAAAGAGTTTATTTTATTTTCACATAAGTCAAGGTAACATGCTGCTCTAAAAGCTGAAGGCCAAATAACATTTGTACAACACTGGATTTCACTTCATGAAGGTAGCTCATCCCTGCATTGAAGCGTTTTCATCAGAAAGAAATATCCAATAGTGAATGGCTGATTCCTTGACACTTTACCCCAACACCCTCTGCCATGTAGACTTTTCCACCTCTTTTGGCACACCATCACTCACCAACCACCCCGACCCCCCCAGCCCCCCAGCCCCCTGCATTCGCTAACCAAGACCTCACCGCTAACCTCGGTTGACCCGGTGTGCCTGTACGCTCATCTTTCCAACATCTCTCTCTCTCTCTCTCTCTCTCTCTCTCTCTCTCTCTCTCTCTCTCTCTGAGTGACCTGCTTAGAGGAATCAGCTGGAAAGCTCCAGTCAACAAAGCCCCAGCTTGTCCTTTGATAACATGCTCAGACACTATATCCGATGATGCACATTAGCCCAAATAATAAGAGAAGACATCTGTACTGGGGTTGTTGTCTCCATTATTAAACTGGAGGGCAAGCAGAGGTGAGGAAAATACAATAATGCATAATGCTTGTTATGCTACAGAGCCATGGCAACCTGACAAATTAAAGTAAGGTTTTTCCCTCAGTGTAGAAATTAGGGGGTGGGGCTTGAGTACACTTGCCTTAGTTGTGTGTACATAGACTGAATCTTCAAGTTGGAGACTTTTTGTGAATGAATTACAGATGAGGAAAATTACAGAAAATCACAATGCACATATTTCAAAGAAACTTGATGGAATTTCAAATTCAGTCCTTTAATTCCCTCCAGTCTGTGTGTCAGAGAGGATGAGGTTCTGCTGAGAGGGTGAATTATCATAATGTATTCCAAAGAAAAGGCATGGAGAGGGAATACAGAGATCATGGGGACTTTCTCAATGTCTGGCTCCCCCGGCATTTGCCATCGGACACCAGCGTCTTTGTGAATAGATAATCTCCTCCTATGAAATTATGTGAAATACTGGACCATAAAATCAGTTTCATGCCTGTTATAAAATCTTAAAATGCTTGGTGAGGCATTCATATAATTGGTCATTAACCTCCACAAGCCCTCCAGAAGCACCATTGTCCTTGCTAACTCCCACTGGTTTTGTCTAATAACAATATTTCATGTTGACATTGGCCAAATATCCTACATTCCACGCACAAAACCAGCACTGTCCCCTCACATACTATAAAAGGAAAGTAGTCGTATATTTTTTTTCTGATACAAAGGATACCACCCTGTTCTTTCTGCGAGCTGATAAAATTAACAAGGGGAATGTTTCCCTGATACAAAGTTGTAAGATTGCAAATGACTTTGCCTTGAGTTATTCCAAGAAAGTATGAACTTTGATGAAAAGCTTCTTCCTTTCTTTTTGTGAAGATGTCTTTTGTTCTACTCTGGCAACAGGCACACTGCTGCGCTTGAACCCCTAACAAAACAAGTGGGCGGATGTGACTGCTATCATCACTGCAAGGGAATAAATCAAAAGAAAACAGTGCAGCTCTTTATATCTGAAATATAGAAATGACTCATAAGGCTAACTAGATTCCATGACAACTTGTTCTGACCCTTGAAATGCTATTGCGACGCATGGCGCGACCGCATTCTTCCTGCGGCGTGTGACCTCTCAGCCAGTAGAGGTGACATCAGAGGCAATAATATCCACCATATATCACTGCCTGATCATGTGTAAGCCAGTGTCTGTGATGAGAATGAGGAAGTAATGACTGGGAATAAGGGAGTTGCCTGGGGATAATGCCAAATAGACTTCAGCCTCAACAGTGGTGTTAAAGTATAGTTCTAAAAGTTTTCTAAATCAAAAGGCAATATTAATGTTTAAAATATACATTTTCGTGTAGAGATTTACCTGCAAATCATTTATATTAAGCATATTTTACATGTCATATATGTTTCATGGGAGTTATCACTTCAAGTTCAAGTGTGAGTTGATGCTGAAACACTTGAAAAGGGTCTAAGTCGCATTTTTCAGTTGTAAGTCTCACACACGTCTGTAGGAAGAGATGCGCTTCTATTTTCATCCGTACTGTCTAAACAGGCTGGGTAACGTCTCACACCTAACTCCCACCTCAAGTGTGTTTTTATACCTCAACTCTATTTTATATGTGATTTTGTGTGAGCTCCGAGCGTTCCAACACATGGGTGACCCACACTCAATACCGTGCATAACGGAGGATGGAAGCTGCTGCTGCTGCTGCTGCTTCCATCCTGCGTTAACGTGCTGCTTTCACAATGCTCAACAATGTAGACTTGTGTCAGAGCCAAGCGCTGCAAGCTCTCGAAATTTCAGCTTGAATCCATGTCGGTGCTCCAACTGCCCGTTTGTACGTATGTAAGCACCGCGAGCAGTTGAACTAACATTTGGAGATTAAGAGGTGAAAGCAGTTGAGCTGTTGTGTAAAAATTGTAGGTGATGAAAGCAGTTGAAATTTCTGTTGAACTGTGCAATTTTGGAAGTTTAAGCAGCAGAGATGGTTTAATCTGCAGATTAAATGTTGGCATTGTACACTTCTGCAAACCACGGATGCATTGAACATCTACGTTTAATACATTGAATTTCTATTTATTTAAAAAAAAATTGGGTTCGGGTTAAAATTAAAATTAAATGACAACAAATGAAAAACAGCTGCAGATGTTCCAGTTTTGTCAGTTAAAACAGGAAGTGGGTAGTGGTCTTGAGGTGGTCTGAAACAGTGCTCTCGGCTGCTTTGATGCTTTTCCAATTTACCATATAACAAAGTTTCTAGCCAACCACCCGATCCCTACTCCTTGTAATAAGAAAGTGAGCTCACATAGATATCATCTGAATCATATCACTTTAAATGTTGACACGGTATGTTAGTTAAAATGCTGATATGCTATTAATTAATCACATTTATTTATATAAAACCTTTCAGACTAGTGTAGTTCAAAGTGCTTAAAAAGGACTGAAAACAAAGAACAATTTAAAGACAAAAATTGAGACACGCAAATGCAAGTGAGAGAAAATGAAAATGTTTAAAAATTTAAATAAAATAAGTAAAAAAGAAATAATTAGATAGATAAAAATAATTAACTAAATAAGTTAAATAAGAGAGAAAAGGGTTGATTAGAAGTTAGAGTAAAAGCTAGGTTAAAATAGATTAAAAAGACAAAAGAAAAGTAACATAAAAGACCAAGTTTAATAAAAGCTTGACTAAAGCTAGGTTAAGAAAGAGATAAAAAGACAAAATAAATAGTCAAATAAAATTGATGAGAAGATAAAACTATAGAATGATGATAATAAAATAGTGTAAAATAAAGTAGCCAAAACAAAAGATTTTAAAAAAACAGTTAAAAGGCACAATAAAATCTAAGTAAAAAGACTATAAACTATTCAATTATTAGTATTATGTCTGGTAAAAACTCAGGTAAAGAGTAAAACTTAAGTTGATAAATGATATCAATTCAAGAATATGAGTGTGCATTCCTGAGTGCCTCCACACTGTTTCCCTTCAATTGCCTGCTAACATTTTTTGTAAGACTGCAATGACACTCAAACCTTGGATAACATTGCTGAGGACAGACTGTGACAGTAAATTGGTAAGAAGAGCCAGAAAGAGTCTTTGCCCTTCAAACAAGGCATTTAACACTCCCTATCCCATTTCATTAAGCCAAAGACTGGCTCTGTTAGAACTAAAATACAGGCAATGTGACATAATGTGCAAAAGAGACCGATCACCAAAAATTGAAGGTGACACTTTGAATTGGTCTACATTAAGGTAAGATTGTTCTTGTTCTCTAGTGGGAGAGTTTAAAGGCGGCTTACATCTATAGGAGACAATTTTCCTGGTAAATCCCCTCCTATTACCTTCCTCTCTCGTGAATAACTCGGTTGCCCTTGATAACACAACCCTGGGATGACAAAACCATATCCTCATTTTCCCCCCATTGCTGACCAATTCTAACAGATATACGTTGATTTGAAAAAAAGGGGGAGGGAAGAGATGGGGGGTGGGGGGGTAGGGGGGGGGGGTGAGCATGAGTGTACCTTTTGTCTCTTCCGGAGAGTGAAGTTCTTCCACAGGAGCAGAGTGAACTGCGTCAGGAGACCCATTACGGCTTATCCTGGCAATATCCTGCCAAAGCGTCGCTATGGCAACTGGCCCACTTAATAAACCCTGGAGGGAATAAAAGGCAGAGTTTGGTTTTAATACAGAGGAGCAATGCATCTTGGGGGAGTGCCACTAATCATTCACTTCCCCGGGCCTTGGGGCTTATGGTGCAGCACCTGTTCTAAGAATTATTATCACCTACACTCAGCAAAAGTCTCAGCATGCGGAGGTTAAGCCGTTTGGATCTACAATATAAAAGTCTTTGTTTTTTTTTCTAACTTAATGTACTGCTATAGACTATGTATGGAGAATGGACTCCATATAACACTATTGGGTTTCCTCTAAAAAGGAGGATGAAACAATGTGAACTATGTCTTTTCATCTCATTAACCACTACTTCCCTTCATATTCCCTGTCAATGAATCAGTCCTATTGGTGACCAGAGTAAAAAATAAATGACATCAACTACACGGACAACTGCATCACTTTTTGTGTGTAGCCCAAAGAATGCTGTAAAATATTTATTGCTGGTTTTTTACTAGCCGCTGAACAATGATTACACAGATAATAAACAAATGGATAGATCAGCTGTGGCGTTTTTACACTAGCGCATCAAATGTGACCTTTCTTTAAAAACTCCACAACTGATAACATGGTTGTGGTTCATTGATGCCGTGAGGCTGCGAGTCTAATTGTACAGTTGGGGATTGACACATTTGCAATTTTTCTGTTTAAAATGCATCAACGTGGGAGGTTTGTGTCTTATCTGTTAGAATCTGTAAGAATCACTCACACATTAGAGTCTGTCTATGTGTTCAACCACAAATGCTCATGTATAAGTACATTTTT
This sequence comes from Scomber japonicus, assembly GCF_027409825.1. Taxonomy (NCBI): domain Eukaryota; kingdom Metazoa; phylum Chordata; class Actinopteri; order Scombriformes; family Scombridae; genus Scomber; species Scomber japonicus. The sequence continues at coordinate 13,132,118 of NC_070599.1, read as the reverse complement.
GACATTAATGAATTGTTAATATTCTATAAGCAATGTGTGTTACTGGGTTTAAAACATGTTGCAGACTACTTCAGATGATTCTCTATGGAGGCTGAAGATTAGAGTATGTGCACTAGGTGAGGAAGGTAAGGGATGGGCTTTTTAGCCCAAGGGTAGCCCTGACAAATGTGGCACCTTTTAACGCTCCATTTCCTCTTTCTGTACAGGTTCCATCTCTTCCCCCCTCTGTGTGTTTACATTATTTACCGCTACTTCACGGATGTTTTATTTACTGTCATGGGAAAGTTGAGGCTTCTTCGCTTCCGAATGGCCCAAAAAAAAAAAAAAGTGCTCTAATGGGACAAAGAATTAGAGTGCTCAGGGCCATTCACTAATCAAATACTTAAACATTGGTGCAAAGAGTAACAAGCTAAGCATAGACTCTAAGCTAATGTTTTCTTGGCGGTACAGGTGTGTATTGCTGTGGAGGTCAGAAGCATTGAATCATGCCATTACTGGTGTTGTCAAGCTATCAAATGTGTTTCAGATTTTTTTGACATTTACCAGAGACTGTAGAAGGATAAATGTACTGCACTTAACACTTACTCCACAGCAGTTTTTTCTTGTAGTGCACAGTTCATTATATGCTTTAGCCATCACTTCATAGTTTACTTTGTATATCTTTGGAAGGAGATGCCAGATACGGGCCTGTACAAGGGTAAAATGGCATGAGTCTTTACATAGAGGCCTAGTATATGCATGAACACCCGACTCCATCAAATGCTTGTATAATTGAGTATGTGCTGCATTCACTAGCGCAGCTTTCAAGCCTTGTCTTTTGAAACGTGTAATGTGCAGGAGAGGGACAGCTTGGTACCACCTCCACTCTGAAATTACGTCAAGCATGAAGGGTAAACAACATCTCTAAGAATATACTCAACCCATACGTCAAAAAAATGCGTGTGCTTGAGTTGTGTTCGTATCTGAGGAAAGAGATGTGTCTGTAAAAGATTGTGTGTGAGTGTGTGTGTGTGTGTCTGTGGAAAAAGCACGGCTCTACGACTCTTTCTCAATTCCACATCTAAAAGAACAGATAACAAGTAACAAGAGAGGGTACGATTGTGATTTGCATTGCAGCCGGAGTGTTACAAAACACAATGAACACATTTCTCTCGAGAACAGAAACCATACTGTGTGAAGAGTATTTTTTAGATCGTCATTTTATTCTTTCGACTTTGGTGTACAGAGAATAATTGAAATAAGTTCTTTTTTTGCCACTTTTTTTGGACTTGTTTTTCACAAGACGGTGGCCATCAGGTGCTGGCATCAGCTTTTCACGGTATCATTAGTTCCAAAAAAGAGCCCTAGAAAGAGCCGTGGAAGAGAGAGGAGGGAAAGAAAAGGAAAAAAGTATTGAGAGGATATAAAGTAAGTGCTGATGCATGTCTGGCGTTTGGGTCTATGGGGACAAGAGTGTATTATTTCAGACCCTAGGATGATCGAAAGAGTAAACAGATATTTGTCATATAGCATGAGAGCAGAGGACAGCAGAGAATGCTTGTGACATTCGTTACAATGGGGCCACTATAGCCTGTCTGAAGGGTATAATGGTCCCTGTGCTCCTTCATTCAATCTGTCTATTTTCTCTGTCTAACTCTAACTCTCTCCATCACAGACTCCCCTACTGCAGAAAGAAATTATACAGTATCAGTCCCTGAAGGTAGGCTCAAGGAGATATATTATTTGTTTTAATTGCAGGTGCCGCATTCTGATGAACCTGAATGCTCTCATCTCACTCTCCTCTTTTTTTTTTCATTGTTTTTGAAAGTGAGCAGTTGTTTGCTTCTTTTTTTTTTGTAAATTCTTTTTTTTCAATCACCAGCATGATCATGCTGCTTCTTTAATTGCTGTACAATTTAATCATCAGCATGACCCCTACTCACCAGCATGATTCCTGACAGTTTAGTTGGTCGTACAACCATGAACTAAACTGATTAAATATTCTAAAAGATACATTAAGAGGAAAAAAGAGATATTATAAATCAAAGTGTATAATCATGTAAAAGCAAATCCTTCAAGCAGAAACCAGTAGAGAGCAATTTAATAAAAATGTCTTCGGGCCTGACTGATACTGGATTTTTGGGGCTGGTACCGATGCTGATATTAAGGAATACAAAAATTCTAATATTGATATATTGGCTGATAATCTAATATATAAATAAACACACTTTCTTTCAAATGTGGCTATGACACACACACACACATATCTTGACAAAGCTATTTAGCCTAATGGAGGCTGTGATATTTTACAGTTTAAGAATAAGCTTCATTTATCAGTATGTCAAACTTGAATTAGGAAAAATGATTAAATACATAAAATGTGGGCTCAATGTCTGATGATGAAATGATTTTTGGGGCCGATGCCGATACCGACATTGGGAATAAAAAAATGCTGATATCAAAAAATTGGTGGGTAATCTTATATATGCACAATATATACATAAAACGCACATTTTTTACAATGTGGTTATCAAACTGGACATTAGTGCACTGAAACAGTAAACATCACTGGGAGTTTAATAATGATAAATTCCTAGAAATAATAAAACACAACAAAAACAAACAAACATTTGTATGTATAACTTGAATTAAGAAAGCGGATCAAATATACTTAAAATGCTGCCTATATAACTTTTTAAAAAACACAGTACCTTCATATCAACATAGCATGACCTCTGTCTCACTGCATTTCAATTGCCAAACAAGTGCTTATTTGGTAATAAACCACATAAAAATCTCATGCTTTAAATAATCAAAATCACTACTCCTTTGGGCTTGAAATATGGCTTTTAAAAGTTTAGTCATTCACAGAGGACTGCAGCTTTAATTCAATGTGGTTACAGCATATTCTAACTGTGACCCAATTTTATGGTGGGAAAAACATCCTTTCAAACTTTTCAAACCATGCTTTAATCCACTTCTCTGTCCACTTATATGCTTGGTGATGTTCCTCTTCTTTTTTTTTTCTCTGAATCATGGCTAAATGTGCAGCCATTTGTCACACCGTAATGTCCGTGTGAGGACAAGGATCACAGGACCCGGCGCCCCTGGACTCTCAGACTGCATCTTTGTCAAATCTTGGACACTCCAGTCCGAGACAAGTGATGTAACTGTGTTTTGCTCTCATGTATCATCGCACTTGTCCATCAGGTAGCTCTGCATTGCTTTCTCCTTCCATTCATTGCTACATCTATAACCGCACTGCTACACCATCCTTTTCCTTCACCCTGTCTTATTCACTCGTGGTTTTTACATTAGTTTTATCCCAAATCTCAGCCGGTGGTACCTGTTGGGATCACACATCTCATCTTTCTACAGTAAAGTATGATCACCATCCAGAGGCAGCTGCAAGACTCTCTTTTGCATCTCTACTTGATTTAAGCTACAATACTGCTCATTACTTATACTGGCTGCAGCAACTTGTTTTCCTCGCTCTCTCTCTCTTGCTCTCTCTCTCTCTCTCCCTCTCTCTCTCTCTGGATCTTGATCATCTTTTAGAGTCTCAAACTGCAGTACAGATTCTGTCTTTTCTCAGCCATGTCCCCACAATGCACCGCTTCACACAGCAGCTATGTACTGCAATATGACCAGTCTGCTTTATAAAGATAAATGACCTAATAACCTGGCATGAAGTAAATATTGAGGCATTCCCGACCCTTTGTTCTTGTTGTGAACCTGCTCACTGGGGGCATATTGTGTGATTGAAATGTAATGCTGGGGGGGGCACATATGTAGTATTTTCTCAAGTTTAATTATTTAAACTTGTTAAATTGAAGATTCAAAACCAATTAGTGTCCACATCAGTAAACAAACAAATGCACAATAAAAGCAGCATTACCGTTAAGCATAGTGAAAACAAACAGTTTTACACGCCTATCCATTTTCATGCTAGATTGACGAGGGCATAGACCTATAATTACTTATTTGAGCAGAAAAAGTGCCGTGCTTGAGACAAATGTGGTAACATTATGTTGTTGCACAGTGCTGTTAACAGAGTGACACTTGTTGCACTGATATTAGTTTGGAATAAAAAATAAAATCAAGCCTGTTAAATGACTTGCCTTTGTTTCCCTTTACAGACAATGAATGGGTAAATTAATCAGGTTTTTTTGATAACAACTGATTTGTCATTTATATCTTAAAAAGTGTTTTAAAATTAAATAAAAATACATCAATCTATTTTACAGTATGTGACCCAGAAACAACTACACAACAATTGGTTACCTGTGCCTTAAAAGCATTGACAATGTTTAACTTGTAAACCACCACACTGTAAAGAATGTCTGAGAATTAACACTGTAAAATGATGACATCAAAAACATGTAAAAGGAAATAGAATGGAGCATTGTTTACAATAATATTTTGTAAAATACTAAACCAAAAATAACTGTTACTTTAAAAGTAAGAATATGTTAAAAAAAAAAAAAATTACTATTGTTTAAATGCAGAAAAACCGTAATACAAAAAGCAATATGATGTATATGATATGTTGTTTAAATGACAACTTGACAGTGTTAGAGTAACATTTTGAGGGGAATTTAATGACAAATGTTTTATAATGAACCAAAACCCTTCTGTGTGGAGTTTGGTCGCTCTAAATTGCCTGTAGCTGTGAATGTGAATGGTTGTCTGTCTACTCAGCAGTATGGATTTTTGATGTAAATTGCTTTAATAACATAATTGCCACGCTTATTCAGCAGAAATTCAATGTGGAATTTACTGGATTAAACTTTAATTTTATACATTTATACAGTGTACATGTTACTAATTCTACAATGGCAGCATCCTGTAGGTGATTTCTGAACCAAATGCTTCCTTTTAATCGCAGACACTGTAAGCTGTGACACTGGCGTCTGCAGAAATGCTCTGACTCATATGATGTCAGTCATTACAGGTAATTAGTTTTGGAGAAGTAATACTTCTAAGCTCTGGTAACTGTGCTTCCTGGGGCAAGCTGTCACTCACTTTCAGCAGCTAATTAGTCATTCATTAGTAACAAATGAAACTGATAAACAAAAAAATTAAAGGATAAATGTTTGCACTTAATGAATAATTAGGATGTGTCATTCAAGAGGACATTATTTTGCATATATATTATACAGTTCAAAAGGTACATCATATGTGACTTCACTTCTCACTTCTCACTCGTTAAAGCAGTTCTGTGTAAATCATTAGCATGGAAGTGTTATTGCTCAGCTCGAGCTAAAGTTCACCCGTCTTCCACCTGTGACTCAGCAAACATTTGATAATGAGGATGTTTGAAGTTTCTACTATTTGGTCAATAACTACACCCAAACACTACACACTAAATACTTAATTTTGTTCTGTTATTGTGTAACCAAAAAAAAAAAAAAAAAGTATCTGCTGAAATCCCGTATTCCCTTTCACAGCTCCCTTTTTTTTCCTATATTAAAAGCAGCCAGTCTGGAGGCCGGTTTATTAAATGCTTTCAAATAAGATAAGCAGTTTTCTGAGCACTCTATTTGATCCACTACAGACAAGACAGGCAGAGAGGAGAACAGATACCAAGGCCTGAGTCTGAATTAGCCTCAAGAGTAGAGAGCAAGCTACAGTAACAACAACAACAACAGAAAAAAGAACAAAAGGCAGCATCGCGGGAGGCTTGGCCGCAAAACATGTGTGCTGTTAGAGAAAAAACAAACTGTCAAAAACAACCTACCTCCAAGCTGTTCAGTTTTCACCCATCAGCACATCTTAGGGCTAAAAGACAGGTTTGACCAGTTTGACTGCCAGCTTTATGAGTCATGTAAAAAGCCTAACATCTCTTTCCCTTTCTCTCTATCTCTCTCTCTCCCTCTCTCTCCCTGCCTACCTCTCACCGTCACTATCCCCTTTTGCCTATAGTCATAAAGTATGTAAATGACCTCTGCTGAACCTATCATAGCGACTGTAGCCACAGTAATACCGCAGCCAGAGAGCACACAGGTGGTGTACATTACACAGCATGTTCCCTTAAGCTTAGCCCCGCAGCACAGCACAGCACAACACAACACAGCACATATGTCCGCTTCTTGTAGTCCTGTCTGAGTCACCTGACGAGGCGAGGAGAGGGTGAACGGGAGCATTGCCCTACATTTCACTGGCCTTGTTGTTGCGTTCGCGGGGCTGTGTAAGTTTGTGTCGCGGTGGGTGCCTCACGGTAAACTTCCAAATGTAATCACCTGTTGACTTAGCACTAATTATTCATAAGATAATTAGTCCCCAAAATTAATCTTTTTTTTTTTTAATAAGTGGAGCATCAATTGGAGAGGGTTAGAGAGCAGATGGGAACATGAGAAGTGTGTTTATTTATCATGAGACAGAGCTGAGCTGAAAATGATGTTGTTGATGGTCAACTGAATGCGTCACATGGGGAGAGAAACTAAGTGTATTGACTGTAGGGTTTTATAGCAACTATATAATTTGGTAACAAGGGGGCTAAGAGTTTATTATGCTAGGTGATAAAGAATAATACCAAAGGTGCACTGGGAGGATATAATTATGTAGATGAGATGGGTGTTTACTGAGGAAGGTAGACAGGAAATAAACAGGGAACACTCAGTGGACGATATTTCTGTGTTCATTAGGAAATGAATCGCAAAACAAGGGGTTTCTTTTCAGACTACATCTAAAAGTTATTGCATACATTTTGAAATATCAATTTAAGTTTGGAAAATGTTAACTGTTAAATCAGATTGAGAAACACCAGTAAACTCTTGAAGCAGCTCTACAGCACACCGATAAAGAAGTGTAAAAGCCGACATGCAGGTATGTGAATGTCATAATTGCAATAAAAAAGGCTCTTGTCCTCCGCTCTCTTTCAAACTGCATGAGAAAACTTTTCAGTCCCTAACAGTGACTCTGGCGTCACAGTGACTTGTTCATGAGGTGTAGGTCCACACTCTCAATTAGTTACACACACTCACTCTCATGGAACCCTGGTGAAACCTCAACTGCCCAAAAGTAATTGCTTCTACTAATGACGTGCCGCCGCTCGAAGGTGCCAGCGAGGTGGAGTACACCTGCTGTTCCCAGGTCAGTAAACCCTATATTAGTCCGGCCGTACTAATGAAAAACAAGGTGTGCGTTTGCAACAGCGCGACCATGTAATTTGTTTCTTGCATACCTTGAGGAACAAATGATAATGGGAACGCTACCTGAACCTGACAAGAAGAAATGAGCCAAGGGCTACAAACTGAGTACCTAGATGAACATACAGTAAGAAAAGCTATCATGAAAGCAGATATTCAGCATAGCAAATAGTAAATGTAATAGTTAACACCTATGAGGAGCTCCATGTCAGTACTAGTATTATTTACTGCCTTTGGGATGTCTGTGTAGAATGATAGACAAGTGATTTCTCATTCTAAAGATGGAAGCGGGGCACTGAAATTATTTACAAGGTGTACGGGCAAACCAGTGTGCAGGATCAAGTGTTCCTGCAAACTAGCTACAATGGTAAAATTTAATGGGCCAAAACATGAAATACTTTGTCCATGCTGAAAACTGAAGTGAGTACAAGAGCCTCGAGAAAAATGGATGTGTTAGGCTCTCAAACCGGCTTGTTTTGCATTACGCTGGTCTTACTTTAAGCACGAGAAGAAAACCCACTGGTGCTCCACCATCTAACAACTTACATTATTATAGCGCTGCTGACGTCTGCTATGATCTTTTCGGCAATCCCTGCTGAGCTTTTGGGCTGCTTGTGGACACTGCAGAGGAGTTCACCACCTGACTTATTTATGTGCATCAGATGTCAAGCTCCAACTATTATTTGGCTAAATCCTTCAGCGCCTGCATTCCAATTTCAAGACACAACACATAAGAAATAATCACGGCAAATACCCGAGTAAGCGCAGTCAATATTTCAGGCTACTTTCTGAGAATTGGGAGGAGGGGGGTTGTGGGTGGACTGAACACTACTGACGGCTCCCTGAGAGTGTGTGCTTTCAAACTAAGCTGACCTCCTCCTGCCCTCACTTGTTAAGATTTCTCTCTCCCTATTGATGAAGTGATGAGTAAACACACAGACGCTCGTTAGTCGTGTTCGCCCCGGACAGACTCGACAAATGATGGACACCGGGCGGGGATGAACATGAGACAGCCCCATAGGGTCACAGAAGGGATTTTGGCTTTCCAATCTGTGTTATGTCTTCCTCTTAGCAGGTGGAGAGTCGTCCTTGGGGGGAAAAGGAAACCAGAAAAAGTAGTGGAAAACAAGAAACAGCCTTCCTCGACAGATGCCGTATAGCTTCATCCTTACTGCTGGCCGCTGGTACGGTTGTGTTTGTTTTGACTTCAGCCAGCACGGCCCACACAGACTGTGCAGAGGCAGCAACAACTCTTTCCTTTTTTAAACCTGTGTAGTCTGGTTTGATATCACAGCTGTATGGGCTGCAGTGAGAAAATGGTGTAAGAAAAATATCAAAATACAAAAGATGAAACAGCTTTGTACCTGCAGCCATCAGTGCTATTAACACGTGAAAGAAATTGCAAAATTAAATGATTTATTCATGTTTTGTATTGTTTCTTTTATCTTGTTTTTACTAATGGCACATATTTTATCTTTTAACTTGGTTATTCTTGTATCTTGTTTCCTTGGGGCCGTTCTTCTTATTTTTTCCTTTTAGTCTGAGCACTGTCGTTACTTTGTCTAGCGTATTGTCTGCATCGGGCGTGAGATGACTTCACTCATTGCCAACCAAATTTACCTAAGGGTACAGTAAAATTACCCAAATCTGAATCTGAATCTACCTTGAAATTTGGCCGATAAATTCTGAGCTGAGGAACTATTGAATTGCTTCTAGGTCAGTTTAATATGATTCCAAAAATACATGTGGTCATTTCTTTTTGTTGTGGAATAAACAAAAAATAAAATGTAATATTTAAACATGTATGATTGATCAGCAGCCACCACTGGAAGAAAGTCGGTAACCCTAACCCTAACCATCACCCAATCCCTGGCAGCTACATCAAACACTAACTTAACAAACCAACAGGTTGCTGCTATGTATAGGCAGAGCTGCAGTAACATCAAAACATATATATATGCAGTACTTTGAAAATGTATTTTGAAAAATGGCAATGACCCAAACATAAAGCCAGAGTCATAAAGAGATGTCTTCAGCAACAAGAGAACAAGAAGGCCCGCAACAGATTGTACGGCCCACACATAGCCCTGATCAGTGTGCAAGATGGCGACCGACGAGCTAAGCACTGCAACAATAGCTGAGTACCTTATGTTATCTATACAAGGCCAGCTGCTCAACAACTTGTTGAACTACTAGATTTTGACAGGCCTGCTGACAATTGGGGATTAGCTTCTGAGATAAGAACTTTGACAGACGAAAAAAAAAAACCCTAAAAAAAGAGAAAAGGTTTGGATCCGAGATGCCTCCTTTTTCTTCTCCCTCCACTGAATGCACCAGCTGTGCCAAGCTAAGCGAGAAAAATCACAGAGCTTGACAAAAGAATCTCTCAATTTTCTCAAATACAAGAGGACAAAAAAACGTATTGACATTCTGCTCGCTTCTTCCCAAGACTGCTGTCCCAGAAGCAGCTGATGATCAGATCCAGGGACGCATTGTGGAGTGGCTTTTGGATATAATGAGCCCCAAGCCAATGACTATGTGGACACTATTCCCTTGTTCGGCTTGAACCTGCGTGAGATTGACACCACAATGGTTCTGTATATATACTGGCTGATAGGGGAGCAAGACCTAAGACTTGTTCTCCCCTGTGTCCTGGACAGACATTGTCTGGGGTTAAAAAAAAGAGTCAGAAACAACAAAGTTCCTCTGATGTTTCACCAGAGGTTGAGCTGGAGAACAGGTATATTGTTTTGGAGCTGCCGGTCAGTGAGCTAGTAATGCCACAGCTGGCATTAGCACTGCTGGATGAGAAGCTAACACCTAGGCCTAGTGCAGCCATAGCAAGTGACACAGCTAAGCCCATAAGAAGCTAATGTCACATCATCTAAAAAGGACAGCAGCACAGCAGCACATACAGAGAGATTTTTTAAAAAGCCAGACAAGACAGTCAAACTTTATTAAAGAGTTTCCAAGCTAAACGTTTGTCATATTGGACGTTTGGCTCTTTTTAGAATGTTGTGCCTCAGCTGAGTTTACCATTTCCCATATGTATTGATTTTAACTGTGTTGTTATAGCGGATAATGTTAATGATCATATTGATAATCCCAAAGATGGCAGTGCTAAAGAACTTTTGTAAGTCCTGGACAACTTTCCTAGCATGAAACAAATTCAACACATAAGGGACATGGTCTAGATCAAGTTATTTATAAAGGGCAACACATCTTAGGTTGTCGAGACTGATGTTGCCCTTTCTGACCGGCAGAATTAAAACAGATGTAATCAAAAAGCACCAGATCAACAAAAAACCTCTACATTATTTACCTCTGCTTTTACACCCACAACAGCTCTGCCTTCAGTTCCTGGCAAGGATCTTGTAAAAAGTTTCAGTTCTAAAGTTATGAATGTTATTGATGCCTTTGCCCGCATAAAGCTCAAAGTTGTCTCTGGCAAGAAAAAAAGCACCATGGATGAATGCCAAACTGGTAAAAGTTCAAAAAAGAGATTGCACACAGGCAAAACACAGGTAGAGACCTTCAAGTTCATTATAACTTCTATAAAGAGAGACATCACATAACTTGGAACTAACTCACTCCAGGCAGTCTTTTTATCTGAGATTATTAATAAAAATAACATTAATGCATGCACTTTGCTCTTACTGTGGTTGACACATTGAATAACCCCGCAGTATCAGTCTCTCCTGTCCTGCTATCAATCAAGTCATGCAATGACTTTGCATGTTTTCACAGATTAAATTGTGTGGAAAAGACAAACAGTCTGCAACTCCATCTCAGGGAAAAAACCTATGTGACTGAGCAAGTCCATACAAATAGTCATATTTTCTAGAGCTGGGAGCAAAAAGGATGGATTGCAGGTATCGTTTGATGGGAGATGTTTCGATACTACTAGGTATTGATTTATTTTGGTCGATACCTTAAAGATATCGAGTACCAATACCCAACCCTAGCCTCTGCACAACACTACTTTAGTTCTAGATTATGCTGCATTTACATTGATTCAGGCAGACGGTACACAGCAAACCAGATATCATTTTAATGGATGAGAGCAGGATGGTAGAATAAGGCAGGGCTGGCAGAGCATATTGTCAACAATATGGGTAGATGGCATTGTCATCAAAAATTACAATATTTAACTTTTTCCATCCTCCACAAGTGAATTTACAACTAAATGTTATGTAGAAACAAGACAAGTTGACATATGGCAGGCAAATAAGTCAGCAGCCAGGTTCAGTATTTAGTTGATTAATATTTTTCAGGCAAGAATGAGTGATTTTTATTCCCAGTATGTGGTCAGTGTATTGAAATAATGCCTGCTTGGAAATTTCCTTCAATGTTTTCGGAAATGTGGGTGAGCAGCTGGCCAAGTCCTGCCATCCACCTTAGACCTCCAACCTTGTGCCTTTACACTCTTTCTACAAGCTTTTTTAAAGATGCTTTTAACTGCAGAGCATCAGATGTAGGACAGATGGTTAATACTGTCGTTCTCTTCAGTCTGCATTTATTAAACCTCTTTTTCAAAAGTCTAATGGTGCAAAACTATTTTTTCAGTGCTTTTCAGATTAGATCATGACTACTCCATAGGACTGAGAGTGCTCTTGTTAAAGTTTTGAACAGCATTTATCTGACCAGTCAAAAATTTTAGCTTTGGTATTACTGGATCTCAGTGTGGCATTCAACATGGCTGACCACAAGATACTCCTCGATCGACTGAAAAACTGGGTGGGACACTCCAGCACTGTGCTACATAGGTTCAAATCATAATTACAATATTGGGACTATTTTGTGTCAGTTTGTAATTATGAATCTGAGTAAGTAAAACTCACATGTGGAGGACCTCAAGGGCTCATTCCCATATTCAGATGACACACAACTCAACATAACTGTGTCACCATATGACAACATGTGCTGAATAACTGCATGGAACGAATCAGTAAGTGAACATGCCAGAATATATGTTGCAGCAAATATGAATACAACATACATGATATATTAAGATTGTATTTTTTTCATATAACCAATTCGAAACCCAAATATATTCAGTTTAGTATCATATTTGACGAAGACAAGAAGCAAATTTTTATATTATATTTTTATATTTGACGATAAAGCAGGGTATGCATTAGGGCGTGGCTACGTCGTGATTGACAGGTTGATTGCACAATGTCCTCGAGATCCAGCCCTCGCAACCTCCCCCGCTCCACCCATGGCTCCGCTCATGACTCCGCCTCATGCCCATATAAGTAGAATCCATGTTTTTATTTTTCCCAGCATGCACCTGAAATTTTCAAGATGGCGCTGCCCAGATCCGTAACTATTACTAGCAGCAGTCCGCAAACCAATGGGTGAGGTCACGGATGTTACGTCCATTTCTTCTATACAGTCTATGGGGATAAGTAGTTACACCACTTACACCAACAGTGCCTTTCATCACTTCCCAGCAGACATAAAAACCATTCCCATTTGGCCTCATGTGACCTCAGGTGACTCCAGTGACTCTAACAACTGTTGTTACAACAGCCACAAGCACTAACAAACCAAGTGGTATCAATGACCTTGATAACGACCCTTCAGAGGTTAAATAAATGGTGTGGCAAGAGTAGGGGGAAGTTTTTAATAGTGTATAGCTCCACCTAAGGAAATTTCACCCCAAGGAAATCTTTTCCCAAAGTCTATCCACTTTGGGACCCCAAAAAAGAGGAATGAACAGGCTGACAACCGCAGACTGAGACATGATAAAAAATAAACTGTAATTTTATTTATTAATATATAGATTCAAGATGACATGTAGTTCAATTTAGTGGGCAGGAAGAAAAGAGTGACCCTGATCTGCCACCAAATCCAGTTGCCCTCAATTTAACCCTCCTTGGATAAAAAGTTACAGATTATTTTGATCAACTAACTATTTCAGCTCTAAATCATGTGAACACTTTGCATTGCTTATTTTCTGGATGGGAAAATCATGATCAGATCCTTGTCACTACACTACTGATTCCTAATTGGCTAATGCAGTGGGATAAAATGGGCCATCATAAGACTCTGCACATATGCAGTTTGGGTTAAGCTACTTGCTAACAGCTGAAAATAATTACTGAGTCCATATGTATTGGATGAAGCACATGGTTGCCTACACATCTCCAAGCCAACAGCAGGTGTTAGCAGCAGCATTTAGCAGGGACTGCAGTGTTTGGGAGACTCACCCTACCAAATTAGTGAAAAAAACTTTTCTCTGCTGTGCATGTGGACAGACCATGATCAATGGGCAAACAGTCCGCCAGGCCACAACCAGGTGTGACACCTGCTGCCGCACTGGCATGGAGAACCACAGGAACAACAATGCCAAGCGAGCTTTTGCCAGTGTATTGATGGAGCCAAAGTCAGCACTAGTGTCATCTGTAGTAGTCGGTGCAGCTCCATGAGCTCGGCTAGCTATAGCGCTGACTTGTATTGGTGAAGATTTTCATCTGAAAGGTTGTCAAGTGCTTTGGCGTCCAGAGTGCAATACTGACTAAATATGAGTGTTATCAATAGTTCAATTGGATGATATTGACTCTGTTATACAAATGGTAATGATGACAACATTGATGTAAGAAAGAAGCTTTAGCATACATTTTACACTGATCACATTACATTTTCCTTTCATATCCGTAGTTTCAACAGAATTCTCAGTAACCCTATAATTTGATCCTTCTAGTCCATCAAAGATAACTGATTTAACAATCATAAAAGGTGGACTTGTAACTATGGAGGTAACTTGAAATGAATAATATTTATGTTATCATCTAAGCTATTCTTCTAAACTTTTAAATCTTAAAAAAACATTTCCCAAATGAATCGCATCACAACACTTCACAACAGTCTTCATTTTCAAAGCAGGGAAAAGACAGTCCAACATTTGCAACAAAGATAAAAGCACCACTAATGAGAATTTCTGCTTTTTTATCTTTATCCCTCCTGGAAATACAAGCAATGCTTCACTGTGGAATGGCATGCCTGTGTTATCTGTAAATACCTAATTTTCAGTCTCAAAAGTTAAGTTTAAACAAACAGGTACCTCAACAGGAAGAAGCGCATAAACAACACAAGGTTAAATTTTCATTTAAAACCAAATGACGAGCAGTTGGTACCATCAGGATTCAAAGAATGTGTACAAATATTTCACAGGACTCATTAAGCTCTTACTTTCACTGCATATGGTCGCTAATCTTTCCACCAATACACCTACCAGCCAGTCTCCTGAATGCTGATATTAAGATGTAAAATATGTTGATGTTTTATGTCCTGGTATATATTATCACTTTTTTCTTAATAGTTTCACACAATAGATAAACAGCATAGACTTGGCAGTACCAAGATGGGCATTATTACCAAGTGTTTAAAGTCAATTTACTTCAGTACACTCATCCTTGAACCTTAATCCTAACCTTGCCTTATCTTAATTGTTCAAACAGTGTTTCACCTAGGTCTGACAGATACATGAAGGTGTGTCTGCATCCGTGAGTGTTTCTCAGTTTTCAAAATGCTAATACTGTTGAGCTTCGCTTAATAAAGCCTCTTTGCTCCCAGCAGGTGATATATCCGGCCTCTGTGATACACAAACTATATTTTTCTATTTATAGACCCAGCTTGACCACTCCACAAGTCATTATATGGAGTGTCACACATATTTTGGCACCAATCCGACTAATGGATTGTCCAGGGAATCTTTTACGATGAATAAGTTTAAGACTCAATCTGTTGCAGAGTTTCTGTTAAGTAGTACGAGTGGCCTTTTTTGAATGTGAAAAATAAAAACTACCAGCTGGGTGAAATCAAGTAACTTGAGGGCCTAAATTTGTCTCAGTGTGATTGAGAATAGTGACTTTGTGCATGCACAGTGGCAGTTGATTGTAAGCTGGTTTTTTTTCCTGCCTGCACCCATGCATTAATTCCACCTTTAGGCTTCATATATATATATATATATATATATATATATATATATACATATACACTATGTGTTTTGCTCCAGGGCTGAAGTTCCCTTCACTCTACCAAGCACTTGGCAAGTAAAAACCCAGTAATCTGGCTTGCGTCCTGAAAAATATAATCAGAACCAAGTGGACCCATTACGACCTCTACTTCAGTCACAAGGAGTGATTCTATGATGTACAAGCTACAAATGATTTTGTAGATATTTCTTTCAGAAATGATGAATAAAAGCTCAACATCAATCATAAAATAAACGGGAAACCAGTAATGCTGTAAAATATGAGTAATTTGGTCGCTCTTTTTAACTCAAAAGTCATTCTAAACTAGCTGCGGGGGATGATTAGATCAGAATATGAAGATCTACAACACTCAATATAAGATCAACTATAATAAAAAGTAACTTTTTTGAACCAGTTAAAAAAAAACTCATTTTCAGACGGCTCTTAATGAAACAGTCTGGATAAAAACAAGACTGAACAATCCTTTGGAGCTTCAAAATTCAAACCTGAATGAAAGACGGCACCCAAGTTCGTGCCAGCTAATTTGACATTTCATGCAGAACGTTGAGAGTTTGATGGATAACAAAGATAATGAGAAAAAGGAAGAAAAAAACAAGCTGTAGAAAGTTTTAAACCTTAAAAACTGTCTAAGACTCTTACTACCAGCGAGACAGTTTTACAGGCAAGAACAGCAAGTATAATCACCATAATCAATGCAATCAAAAATAAATTACTTTTGCCTTCAGTTACCCAGATGTGAATATTGACGATCTTTGTATTGCATTGATGAGTTTTCAAAATCACAGGACCACCTCAGACATAGTGTATATTGATAGTAGTAAGACGCATGTTCCCTGGTGTACTACCTGGTGTTACATCTAATACAGATCAAATCAACAACTCTGTTTCCACTTCCTCTGTCTATCATATTATTCTACTGTGTGGCCAGTTTGAGCTGGGGCCCAGACACATCTGGCTGTGCTGCACAAGACATAATCATTTTGACAGCAACATCTAGCATGTTTTGATGATATCCTCGCTCATCAGCCTCAGCCTGTCTCAAAAAATTCCTTCTGCTCCTCAGAAGTTCGGAATAACAAAAATATATCTTGGATTCCCTGAAACTACTAAACAAACAACAGCTGGAGTCTACTGTCGACATTGGATGAAATCTGTGTCTTTAAACGGAGTAATTTAGGCTGACTATTATTGTTATTAACATCAGACATCAATTATGATCAGCCCCTATACACAACATAAACCTCAAAATACACCACAGGGTTGATTCAAAGCCTCCCTATCACAGTGTTATATATATCATAAGCTTCATACGGGAAGTATTTATAGCTGGGTGGTTGTATTTGATTACATTATTTGTGCCGACTACCTCCACTGACATTTCCAACAATGTGAAAGTGCTAGCAAATCATCTCCTTACAAGGCAAAGGAAAAATAACAACTGATTGCATATTGATTACTGCCAGCTGAAAGAATTAGAGGAAAGCATCTTGCCCCCCTCCCCAATCTCTCGGCAATATGCTTGGAAATCATGGTGACTTGTGGAGATAACGCTGCCCTTTTTCAGCCTTTTTCAAAAGGATCTTATAAATTTGAAAAGGATGTTGAGGTCACTGGGCGTTTTGCACTCTAGACCCTTATTAAAAGTATGAATGGTGTTAAGCATGCATTGAAGCATGCCCGAAAAGAGGGAACTGTGAAAAGTTTTCCACATCACATCAGCACACATAGGTGGTCTTGGTCTGGAGAAGTCATTATTTGCACTGAATGGCCATATAGATATAGATATAGATATATATATATATATATATATATACATGACGACCAGACAAAGAATGACCTGAGTGATGCTTATATCTGGTGCCTCAAAGTGATGAACGAAAAAAAAAAGCAGTCTTTAACATAGCCTATTGTCAGCTGTTATTGTAGGTCAATTAGGAAAGACAGTGTTTATTAAGAGACAAAACCATAACCCAGTAATAGGGTTGGATACCGAGGTTGGTAATTTTAGTGGTATCAACCGATTATGTAGGTACTATCGATTATTGATTCACGTCAAATCAAACAGTGCCAACTTTCAGGACATTCACACGCATCATTCTGCACTTCCGGCATTGGTCAGCGGGGGCAGCATTTGAGAAATCTCATAAACATCATTATACCTACTAAACTCAGTCATGTTGTCACCATGTGTAACTCTATAATAGTGATAAAACTTAACAGATACATTAGTGGAAAAGTGCTAACAACAGCAACACATATCAATAAATATGTTTAGGAGAAATCTGATTAATATAGGCAAATAACCTTTACTTGTTATATATGTTTTATATATTTACCCAAGTTAGCAAAAAGGCAGATTTTCATCAGCAGTCCCAGGAATAAATCCGGTGATGGAATTTCAGTTGTCTATTGGTTACGGACACATCACAATTGACTCATTTGTAGTTTCTATCTTTCTTTCTCCTCCCATTTATTTTCATTTATTGTGTGAGTGCCTTGGTTCAATATCTAATTATGTCACCAAAACTTGGAAGATGGGCCATTGTGTTGAGGGGAGAAAAAGGGATTGTCTGATTATTGACACTTTGGAGAAAATTAGGTTTTTCTCCATTATTCAGCATAAAAAAGTACTTGTGAGATGACAATACTGGTGATTTTGAATCTGAATGGATTTTAAAGGCGACATCTTTTGAGACTTTACTTTGCACACTGTACACAACTTTGAAATTGACATTATTTATCGTACCATAAAGCCTTCAAAGTGAATTAGTGTTTTAATTTGGTGAGTAGTGTGCTATGCCCACTGTTTATGGTTCCACGTCGACGGAAATGGCAGAGTGCTAATGGTAGGCCGTGTTCCCAGAGTAAGCACTCCACCGACTCAGACACAAATGGACATGTATTAATGTCAATTAGTACAACCGTCATACCAGTTGTTAACCTGCTTCTTTACACTTTGAAGGAGTGAGGCGTAGATAAGTTGGTGCTCTTCATTAAAGTAAATCATTTAACCTTCAGGAGCGGTGCAACCTGCTCCAGGGTGTTTTAGTTTATTGCTGTTAAAAATATATATAGGTTGAAAAGATGAGGGTCCTGTTGAAAATACTGTGTAAAGAAATGAAAGGAAATGAAATGCTAATTATGACTGACAATTTAAGAAATAAAATACTGTGGTTGTGCTGGGGCTTTTAAGTTTAGCCTTGGTAAAGCTTATAAAATAAAGACTATCAAAAGTGGGAATTTAGCTATCTGAATGAAAAATGCTTCATTTTCATTTTCAATGCTTCACATTCATTTAATCCCTGGCCCTTGTCTGCACCTTCATTCTGTGGCGAGTGACGAAGCGAAACAAAAGTTGTTAAATATTCAATTTCTGTTCAAGACAAAGAGATTTTAAAAGTTATTTTGCACATTATGCAGTCACCCTAGCATCATCCTCATTTTCATAAGATTTACTTTTGATCATAACACTGTGTTTGAGATAATAGTCTACACCGTTTCCCTTGAAAAATAACACAATATACTCACAGTACAAGCAAAAAAAACATATCTAGCCATTTGACTGTCAGCCAAGTCACCCTAAATTCGCAACTCTGAGTCAAGCCAAGTGTTTACAGAATGAAAATGCTGCTAAAAAGTTCTAGCATCTGAGGAAAATAGTAATTAAACAACAACAAAAAAACATAACTTTGAAGGGTTGACAATTTGTCTTGGGTGCTCTTATACCTTTAACTAGGCATCTAATTAATATCAAATAATGAATGAATTTTTGGCAGGCTACAAGGTTTTTTTACTGGTTCATGGGGATGTTGGAAGGAGTGGGGACAAGCTTCACTCCAGTGGTGCCTATGATCTACTGTATATTCAAACATACTCTTAGAAAACCTGTGAGGGAACTAAAATGCTCTTTGTCTTTGGTGGCAACAATTTCCAACTTGCTGCATTTTTCCAGCAGTGCTGCCATTGTGGTGACTGGAAAACAATGGCTTATCTGGCGTGAACATGCTGTGTCATGTGTGAATAGACATGGACCTGCTCCATACAGGAGTCCTACATGTCAATGCCAAGATATGTGCGCTGAGTATTGTCCGGGTTCCATATGTAGAAAAAAAGAAAAAAAAAAAGAAAAGAAGAGAAAGAAAAAAGGACTCAAGATGCAGTGCAAGAGAGCTGGGCTATAAGAAGCTCTTAACTCGTCACAAAATGCTGCACATCCACAATATTCCTCAACCTGTTCTTTAGTCAATATGTCCAGGGTAACACAAACACAGATGTTATAAATTGATCTCAGTGTGATGTTACAGTCTTTAGCTCTTGATGGGAACACAGGAAATTGACTTGTATCTTTTCATGCTGTATTTCAGAACAAGATATTGCTCTGATTCACCTCACTGCATGAGGCAAAGGAGTCGATAAAAGGTGGATAAACTGGCTAGAGGACATCTGCACAAGCTGCATCGGGATCTTAATAAAGACAACATTTGAACACAGGTCAGTGCAGCATATGGATGCATGGCATTTCCCCCACGCTTCACATAATAAATTCCATGCAGTATACTTCGGTGTGACTTCAAAAGGTAAAGATAAGTCATTCCGTCATGGAAATATATGGTATATCTGCAATGCACCAGAGCAATATACTGCACCAGCAAACAGAGAGATAAAGTACTACACAGTCTTGAAGAGTGGCTTTTCACTGCTTTACTTTGGAAAACGCTATAGCCTACACATGGATAGTTACAACAATTCTGTTCCCTGCCAGATTTAACAAGTTGTTACAGAACAACAGCTCTCTATGGGCAATTTTGTTGCCTAGTATAAGACCTGGTGACAGGTTGGTAAAATAACTTTTAAGTGTAAAGCAAAAGGTCAACACAATGTATTTTTATCTTCCATTAGACCCTCTTATATGGCTTCTGTCTTGACATATATTTATCCAGTCTTTCAAACTGTAATGCTTTGGGTGACAATGGATTTCCAAAAGGTTTGACCTTGGATTCACACCTTGTGCAGATGGCTCAGGCTGATCGAAATTGCTCTCTGTTCAAAGTCTGATTGGCATTTTGAAAAAAAGTCAATCGATTTGTCCAGGTTATTTCCTCCGCTGTGACACACTCCCCAGGCTGTTATCCCAGCAGGAAGCTGACTTGTGGCTTGGTGTCAAGGCAGGCAGCTTGAGCTAACTGAAACTACCATGTTACAAGGCACGGTTAAACTAATACAGCAGTAGTGGACAGTTGCTGATCAAGACATAAAGCTGTATACAAACATTATGAGGATGTTCAGAAGAAGAAAAAAAAAGGAACACCCAGACTTCAAAATCCCCATTACAACCGCAAATGCACAGTTAAGTGCTGAAAATGTATATGATGTCTATCCTGTGTATCTTTAGGAATCCTTGACTGATAATATATCTGCTCTGGCAATATGGCCTTGCTTTCCAACAGTGAGTAATGATGCTGTCCCTTCTCCTACAGGATATGTATAACAGTTAATTTATGAAGCCTGGATTCTGTCTTGTCTTCAATTAGTTTTGTCTACTGACTGGCTTATGTAAATGGTTACATCTCGTATCATGCAAATTGAGGGACATGTTTTCTTTCTCTATAGTAATAAGATAGAAAGTAAATAAGGTGTCCACAAGATGACAGGTCCCTGATTTAAAGATATCCTTAAAAAAAATCTGTGAAACCAAGTGTAGGAATGAGGTTCAATATTGTTTTATCAAATTAAAATGTAGTATTGAATACACATGCTTTAGAATCTCTTGTCAAATATTATTCTAATTTACTTTAATAAAAGGCAAACATGCAAGTAAAAGATTTCCAATCATCTTTTCTTGGATGAAAAGACAGAAACATTACAGTTTTTCATTTAGGCATCTTTATTTATGTCCACAACTTGTAACTTCAGTCTGAAAATGTGATCATATATAATATGTTAATTAAATGTACCCAACACATTCAATTAATTGCTGTAGCCTACTGTACTTCAAGGGATACTCTTCATACTGCAGGTCTTGATTCAGAACTATTAAACTGATCAAAGTTGAACTGGGTGCCCTGGGGTGACTACTCTTGAAGTGCCCCCCCTCCTCTGACTTCACACATAAAAAAGTGAAATTTACTATGGCATGAACACCATAGAGTTACGAGATATAGACATATATAGCTAAAGTACAGGTTTATCACACACACTACAGAAAAAGTAAAGATCCAGCCAAAATACAACAAATGCCATACAAGCTCACACTGATGCTCAAATCTCAATACAACTTACATCCCAATGCAACACATCATGCTAAAGATCATTATTTCCATCATACATGGCCTGTATGAAGACTCCATGCAAAACCATTACCAAGAAATATTGCACACATACCAACCAAATAAGGCCAGCCCAATAACGACCATTGCAAGCATATGGAATACTAACATGAGAACATATTTGCTATCAGCAATTGAGTGTGCTACTGTACTGATACAAAAAGCATTGTTTCCTCTTTCTCTCTCCATGCCTCCATGGTGCTGATTCAGATGTCAGGTCTGCCTGTGCATAGTCACATAGTCCTATCAAATTGACCATACTGCATCACATATTTACCGAGAAATAATGTAAAGGCCCATCCACACCAAGGACTATAATGATAACTATAAATGTATAATTTTAAAAAACGCTCTAACTCCAGTGGATGGTGGAGTCCAGACCCCAACTATAACAACAACATCGCAAAGTGTTGAACAATATCATTGGACCACTTTCAGAAAGATTTGATGAATGATAGAAACACTGATAGTCAATCAAAACCATTTATATAAGCCATACAGCACAACACAATTTGTATTCAGCCTGAAACTTACAGTAAAACTTGGAAACTGACTGATTTTAATGCAGCTTTGCTCCTCTCTCAGCACAGATTGGAGCAGAATGTCAGGTGATTTCTTTAGATAGGTTTGTCTCTTTTTATTATACAAAGATGGTGGAATTTTGTTCTCTATTATAATGTGAAAAACATTTTTTAGTGTTCAAATGTGTGCTCATACTGTGTGTCCCTGCAACATGTGCAGCTGCTGCTCAGTTTGGTCTGTAAATACTGAAACATCACAGCAACTAGTGTCTGAAATACTTCTGATCAACACACTGAATCATTTCTCTGTACAACACACAACAGTAACAGCTATAGTTCATATGTGTGGATACTCGCATGGTTATCTTTATAATTATAGTTATTGTTATAGTTCTTAGTGTGTACAGCCCTTAACCACTTAACGCACGCTGTTCCGTCTACGGGACGGGACGGATGTTAGGAGGTAGCCACAAGTTCTTCTGAATGTTTTATACACCAACCCTTAAACATATATATTCATGCCGTACATCGTTGGAAAGCTTAGATTGTCCTGATTCATTCAAGACCACTCACGACTTATATGGTTGCTCACAGCCGTAATAGTATTAGCGATTAGCTCGGCTAGCCCCTGAGCTAAGTAAGAAAAGCTATAATGCCTACATACCTTCAAAGTCTTCCCTTTATCCACAACGTTCATCTTATGACTCAGGACTTTCTGTACAGCTCGCCAAATATCCATTCTTGTGAAATATGAAATCCGTTTCCATAAAACCGAAATACTTCCCTCAATATGTCCATGTATTTAGTCCAACACGTAACGTAATAACAAAACATATACGGTCCGTTTACGTCATTTCCTGACCTGCACGTCCATCTCAGAGTACACGTGACTAGATGTTTACGACCATGAGCCTCTCCTGCTTCTGACGACACCACACACCAGCCAATCGGTGTTTAGGTTTAGGCAGTACATGTCTCCAAAGCCAATGAGGACATGTGACCAACAACAATGACGACATGGCTTTGATTGACTGCTGTTCTAGCCTATGGAAATATTCGGTGAAATGAAGTTGATAACCTTTTAGCCAATAGTCGTTTTCCAACGGTGTATGACACTAAGCTATGAGGTTTGGCTGTCCATAAACAAACTCCAAGCCGAACCGGCGTGCGCCCTGTGCGTAAAAGAGTTGAACCATATATCATTACGCACTCGGCATTTTGGTACACGGTTGGTTCTTCTTCGACTTGACATATGACTTATACCAAAATAAACAGATAGATAGATGGATAGATATGGCCAAACAAAAAAATATGGTTATATGTAATAATAATAATAATAATATGACGTCAGCTTTCATTAGAGACCAAGATTTTGATTGTAGGCAAAGGGGATGTGAAGTTATAGGTGTTTGATTGTGGTTATACAGCTTTGGTAACCAAGTGTCCATTTGGAGTCTCCAAAAAGGACCTGAGGAAAACGCATGGACATACCTGTTGAAAAATAATTCAGAAAAATTAATCTTTTGGTCTTTTGACTCCAAATTTGGACTGCATGAAGCCAAGACCCGTGGCTGTGGCCTCATTGTGTCTATGTCCTGCTGAGAGGTCCCTGAATGTCTGTACACATGTCATTGTAAAGGCAAACCTATGGGCGAGTAAACAACCCCATCATTGTAACCTCTGCCACTCTTTGTCAGTAAGTCACAGAATCACACAGACACTTTTACAAGAATCCTGAGAGTGTTTCCTTTCCAATGATACCAGACACATCTCTGAGTCTCAAACTATGTGGGATCTGTGCTGCTCACAACTTGGGCATGTCGTTTAGGCTAACAGCATAAAAAACAGGGGCGTGTGTTAAGTGGTTAAACCATACCTTTAGCAGAGCATCTACTTTCTTGACTTGGTGCAGGCCGAAGTCATTCATTAACCAACTGCACCCCATTAGCTCCTGTGTCTGCTGCCTGAGCACTTTGCTTTTTCGTTGCTAGCATTAGCATTAGCTTCGCTGCTGCTAGCAGTGCCATGTGCACTTGCTGTCTCAACTTGTGCTTCCCTGCTTCCTTAGGAGTGAATATTCCAATTGAAAGTACTTTCTGCATCGTGAAAAATATATATATGCCCGAATTCATTCTCTCTCAAGTTTGCTTTTAGCATAACAGCTAAACTGACCCTGTCTAAAGTCTGATATATAACATGTGGCGCGAACTGTGTGGACTCCAGCTCCAGTTCGGCCACTGTGATTGGTGGGGGGCATCCAAGTGGAGAGAGAGGGGGGGGTCCAAATATGTGTGTATATATATTCACCTGAATCACAAACAATTGCAATTCTTTTTCTTTTTGTAATTGTTTGCATCTCTTCTAGTAAATAATATAGAAAATATGACCAATATTTTAAAGGTCCCATTGTCTTAATCATTTGGTGCCCCTCAACCCCCACCCCTCACTGGTTGGTGCCCCAGGGCACTCAATCACCTGATGCAATATATAGATAATCCAGGCTCAGTGACAGTTGGCTAAAAATGAGAAGATCTATATATTTTCCACTGCTCTTTGCAAATAAAAAAAAAACGATTGAAGTGATAAAAGGTTTGATGAGAGACCCATTAGCAACAGAGCTTAACTAAACCAGAAATGTCTCATCAGTGGACTGATCTTAAATGCTTTTGAAACACATCCCCGGTGACAAGCACTGAATATAAACATAAATTGTGTCTAATTTTAAGGAAACTCCACAGGCACTCTTAAAGTTGTTGATCCCTTTACCCTACATTCAGATAAATGAAATATAATCAAATCCATATTGATTTTCATTTCACTGACACACTTTTTGGAAGCAATGATGGAGTTTTTATTCTGGCATTTATATATAAATTTTATATGCCCACTCAATGTATCCTATTAAAATAGATTTATCTGAAGAAACTGATAGAGATTGCTGTTTTAAAAGCGGCCATATATATCCTTGTGTGTCCTGTGATTGCCTACAAGGGCAGACCAAAGAGAAGTATTTACCTGAAGTTTGAGTTTCCAGAATCCTGTGTTCAAATCCAGACCCAAATGAACCCTTCATCCACATCTCTTCACAGTAAAGCCGCTGGCCTGACAAAAATATTTAGCCCTGCCACTCTCTCGATATTGGATATGTCACCCTCCATTGCCTGTACCATGGACCAGTGTCAAACTCATTTTGCCTGTGGTGATTTTCTGTACCATGAACAGCACAATAGCTTTCTAGGAAATGATGCTGTCCATGAGGAGAATGTAAAAAAGGGGGGGTAGGAAAGGTTGGCTCAAAAGGTATAATCTCTGAAACTATAATGGCATACAGAATTAGAGTAGCATGTGAGCTGATTATAATGCCATATATTGTTTGCTTTACATTCAACCAGGCAGCTCATCATATTGTACATGCCCCTTGAAGGCCCTATAAGCACTCATGCAACACCCATGCAGCACCCATGCAAGTGTTTTCACTCCTATGTTTCCTGATTAGACTTCTCAGGACTGTGAGTGTGTACGGACCAAGTTTGATTGATTCCTCACATTCTGTAGAGACTGTTATGGTGGAATGCATTAAACCTTTATCAGTTGGTTAACCCATATAACTATTATTATTCTGCATATTTGTTTATACTATTGCTTTACTATTCTTCTGCGTGCTTTCAGCTGCAGAAACCTTTCAAATACCAAAATGTTCAGCTCTTTAAGGAAATGATTGCTATGATTTTTTTCTTCTTTCTACCCTTTCTAATTTTTTAAAATAATAGGCCTTCTTTTCAACAATTTTAGTGCAGTAAATGGACAGGATGTTCAAAATGAGAACATTTGAACATTCTGCTATAAACACAATCCCCAGGACCCTAAATTGAATTCAGGCATCATTTGTTTATTAATTACCTGTTCCTACTCATGGCATCTCAAAATGTTCCCCATAAAAAAAAAGTCCTACAGTATTTGCCATTTTCCATGCCTGAATTATACTATCCTTTCAGTATTAGCAGTGCAATGAATCAAAGCCTAGCTAAACTGGCAAGATACAAGGACAGACAGGCAGAAAGAGTCAGATGGAGGGCAAGGAGGGAATTACTGTACACCGCCAACACAGTGACAACCAATTTGGCAAAACAACTACTGCCTGGCCGTCACAATATGATATTTCACCAAGGGAACAGAACTTTACATGAAATGTCAGGGCAAACATTGACCATGACAGGCTGACCATTGAGGTAATCCATTACTGGGCTCTGATAATGGTGCCACTCATGGAGCCTCCGGAATCTCTCAGTGAGTTTCTCTCAACACCCTTGAGGTTTGGGGATGGTGGGATGACTGTGAATGATGTGAGTGATGACTGTGAAGACGAATGACTGTTATCTGAGCCAAGTCCAAGCCAGAGGGAGCGCACTTAATACACCAATGTCTTCCAAGTCCAAGATCTGAGATCAACCCATCTGTTTCAGTTATTGTGCCATCAGGTACAGCATTGTTAAAAAGCCTTCACCAGAGGGGTGTGCAAATTAACTAATTTGATAGTGTTAATAAAGACAGAGATGCAGCCTGGGAGCACTGTCATAAGAAATTCCAAGAGCACTGTTTGCAACAATCATTAGACTTAAACCAATTTATTCAAATAAAATTAAATAAGTGAGATAGTGGATTTAAATTAGGTCATCTACTGACTTCACTACAGCACCGGGAAAAGTATGATGTCGACTCTCTAACCATTATGCGTTCGTACAGAGCCGCTCTGTCAGTTCAATAGATGAAACAAATCAAGTATGAATTAAGCATGAAGCAACCAGTTACATTACAGAAAGAATTGTAGCTTAAGAGGTGGCCAAGCAATGCTTTACAACAGTTATGCCCCACACAGACTTAATTATACTATATAACAAAATCCAGCTCCAAAATGCTTTTGGTTAAACATTAAATGGGATATCTATTACTAGTCTTATACTCAGGTCTACACAAGTGTCAACCTCCCTTTGAGTGTCATTCAAATATCCACTAACCTACAAGGCTTAATCACAAAAAGCAAGGGTCCTTTAACAATATGATGGAAAGAGGCAAATGTCAAATTATAAAGGTGAAATGACTATTACTGCCAGTTGAAGCTCTGTGGGCAATAAGGAGAGATGAAAATTGTTATTTAACTAGGGTTGAATTTTGTATTGGAGTTTTTTTGGGAGGACTTAGACTGGCATTCTCAAACACACTGTTGGCTTCGTCCTTTTGAAACCAAACAAAAAAGCACATTTGTTCTTTTAATTGCAATCCAATATCTATGTCAGAAGGCAGTGATATGGGATGATAATAATTAGCAACACTATGTTGACAAGGCAAGGCAAGTTTGTTTATATAGCATATTTCAGTGACAAGGCGAAGGTAACACAATGAAAGAACATTTGAATAAATTAAAAAACAGTCATTAAAAAGCGGAGAGAAGAAAACAAGCTAAAATAGAAGAAAACATAAAATACAGGATTAAAAGTTAGAGTGCAGTGTAAGAAATGAATAATTATTTGATGAAATCAAAGGCAGCAGAAAACAGAAAAATCTTCAGCCTTGATCTGAAAGAACTGAGAGTTGCAGCAGGCCTGTAGTTTTTTGGGTTTCTTCCAAATATGTGAGGCATAAAAACTGAATGCTGCTTCTCCATGTTTAGTTGTAACTCTGGGGACAGAAAGCAGACCTGTCCCAGATGAGCTGCTGAGAGGTCTGGATGGTTCATAACATAGCAGGAGATGAGAAATTTTGGCGCTAAACCAATCAGTACTTTGTAATCCAGTAGTAGTATTTTAAAAATCAGCTCTGTGAGAGGCAGGAAGTCAGTGTAGAGATCTGAGAACTGGAAGGACATGATCCACTTTCTTGGTCTTAGCGGGGACTCGA
The DNA here is from genome assembly GCF_027409825.1 of Scomber japonicus. Classification (NCBI taxonomy): domain Eukaryota; kingdom Metazoa; phylum Chordata; class Actinopteri; order Scombriformes; family Scombridae; genus Scomber; species Scomber japonicus. Next base: position 13,104,243 of record NC_070599.1, on the reverse strand, counting down.
GAAGCAGCATTCTGAATCAGCTGCAGCTGTCTGATCTACTTTTTAGGAAGACCTGTAAAGACAATGTTCCGGGAGTCAAGTCCACTGAAGATAAATGCATGGACAAGTTCTTCCCCAAATCCTGCTGAGACATAAGCCCTTTAATCCTTGATATATATTTTTAAGGTGATAGTAGGCTGACTTTGAAATTGAAAGTGGAGCTGTTGAATTTGAGGTCTGAGTCCATGACTACTTTGAAGTTTCTGGCATGGTTTGTGGTTTTTAACATTATCGATTGAAGCTGGGCACTGACTTTTAATCGTTCTTTCTTGGCTTGTACTCCAGTTTTTTTATTTGGTTAATTGAAGAAAATTCTGGCACATGCAATGATTGAGCGATTGATTTGTTCAATGTACTTAGTGCTTGTAAGCTAATCATAGTTAGCCTCAATTAGAGAACATGCTCATGAGGGCACTATGTAGATACTTTGACTCTTAGCTTTAAAATCTATTAAAGGCTCAGCAGGTTTGAGTATTTTTTTAAATCATGAATAAGAACATCAATAATATAAAATGTGTATTAATCAAAACTGTAATAATCATCCAGTTATGAAGCAATGGAAACATTATAAATCTAAGTGCTGTTAATGGATTCATTGCAATTCATTAGTTATCAGTGACATTTGCTGTCTGGTCAAGAAACCTCTGGTGCTTACAAATTCTGGGTGAATTATTTATTTCTTTATGGAAATATTTGCTTATACTCAAATAAGTCTTGCAGATCCGTACTCCACAAACTTGGACTTTTCTGTAGTCTAGATGTATTCATGATTCACGGTTCAAGGGCATTCAGAATTTATTGTTTCTCTAGGGCTACATAGTTTCTTGCATTATAATTAAAGCTGTATTCACACAATGAGGGATCATACTGAAATTAATGCCAGATTGTTTTTCTTGACCAGTGGTTTTCAGCTGGGCGAGGCCATTTCAGGGATGCAATCAGAGCCTGTTCTTCTGAGCATAGTCAGCCAGTTTGATTTCAAGCCATCATCACGTCAATTTCTTTCTCTCATGGGTAAGTTGGGCTGTCAAGATGCTCCTCAAGCATTGATCTACAGGCCTAGGTTATTGGAGGGCACACACACACACACACACACACACACACCTATACTCATATCAGTGCATGGTCACATTTGGGGACATTGCATGGACTTACATTCATTTCCCGGAGACTTACCCTGACCCAATCCATCACCGCTACTTGACGTTACCTGACTCTTATCCACTGACCCAAAAAAGTCAGCTTTGTTCCAATGGGAGATACAGATTTGATCTCCAGTTGATTAAGCCACTACCAATTATCTGTTCCTGAGTGTGACATTTGTCCCATAAAAGTAGCCTATGACAGAACATACACACACAGACCTACACACAGACAGACTCACACACTCACACACACACACACACACACACAGAAGATGCTCCTCCCTTTCCTTTTAAGAATGTAGATAATATCTCTGAATATTTTAGCACGTTTGAGTAAGCAGGCTACAAGTGCCTTGACTGACAATAAAGAAGAAGAAGAGACAGTCATAGAAAGAGTAGATCGTGTTGGAGCTGAAATGCAAAGTTGCCCACCACTGTGGTTTCTGTCATCAGTATTCTGGGTCACTCGGAGATACTCAGTTATTTATTTTATTCTGTCTCTCACATCCCATTCACAAGGTCTAGGGCTTTTCATATCTCTCTGTGTGATGGAATGTACCCATTGTTCCCCCCTGGAGATTAAGCTCCATGAAATGTCAATTTGAAATAAACTGTGAAAAAAGTGATTCAAAAATCCGACCCAAGCACTTGGGAGGGTAGGCTGAGTGGTGGCAGTGAGTGAGACAGAGGGGAGGGAATAGGGAGAAACTGGGGAGGGAGCATGGGACAAGGAAAAAAAGACGCATGGCTTGGAAGGGGGTGAGGGGGGGGGGGGGGGGGGGGGTTTCCAAAATGTCTTCTGATGTGTCTTCAGCAAGAGAAGAAGTATGGAGTGTGGAAGTGCTGTTAAAAAGCGTCTAAAATTCTGGACTGAGCCTCCAAGCAAATCCTTTTTATTCCCTAAGCAAAACAGCCATCTTGGAAGGAAAGTGTTTAAATCCGGCACATTTTCTGCTACGGGCGACTGGAGGAACCAGCAACCAATACATTGTAAAGTGCCACAGGAAGCTTGGGTGAGGAAGGTTAATGAACCTACCTTTTCCATCATCCCACTGGGCGTTTTTATGGGGGAAAAATTAATTACTTGTGACAAATACACCAGTGCTTGGACGAGCTGCCATTTCTGCCAGCCGGCCTGTGAACAAAAACATTTTTCCAATGCGGTTATATTAGCCATGGACTTGGCTAATCAGTGCCCTATGCAGAAACTTGTGTCAAAACACACAAAGACACATTATCAAAACCTTACATCCTAAGATTTCAGTGACAAAACATGACAGCTTATAAAAAATGCAGAGCTCACTTAAGCTCTGACACTGCTGCTTCTCAGAGTAAAACACTGTACACTCTCTGCCATTATGCCTCCACTCTCTGGGGGAACAGCCATGTGAAATGACAGACATGCTTCCCTTTGAGCTCAACAGTCTTTGTCCCTGGCATCCTTACACATTGCTGCAGGGCTGAAGGATTTTTCTTTCTTTTTTTTTCTTTTTTTTTTTTTTACGCAGTGCAGCAAGATGCTCAAAAATGGTAATGAAATAATTTGCTCTTGTCTCTCCCACAAGCATTGCCATGATTAAAATGACATGTTTTAGTGTCCCCCGTTAGCAGCATATTGACCCCATTAATCACACTGCTAAACGGCGTTTCCTTTTCCGGATCGGTCAGTTTGATGAACTGTTCATTGGCTTCATGTGTTGAAGAGTGCCAGGGTCTGAACCAGAATTATTAAGCTAATAAAGAATATGGAGTTTTAATAATTAAGATCATGCTGGCTTATGATTGCTTTCATTGTTCCTAGCAGACACCATGGAGACATGACATTGCATATAAATGAAGCATTAGCTGTATGACTGAATACATATAAAAATAAAATATAAAAAACAATAGCTACAAACTATATGGAGTACTGCCTACAAATTGAGGTGAACTGCCTGTTCTCTCTTTGATGATCAGACTACTGACTATCATATATACTTGAGAATATGTGCTTCACTACATGCACATGGCACAGCTCACCTTAAATCCTTTGAGCTGGCCAAAGAGAAGTGTCCCTGAAGGAGAGTATTAATCCTCACATGTGAATCATACCTTTGTATAATCCTTAAGAGGAAAAACAGGAAGAGGAGGAGAGATAAGAGAGCCAAGAAAGAGACGTACAAAAAGGTGAGGAATTTAATGTGGAGCTCAAATCAAAATACGGCGGAGGAGGTAATTCAACAAGGTATTAGACACTACTGTCAGTGAAAGCGGTGAAGTATAGCCACAGCAAGACAATTAAATAGCTATCCATTTCCTCTAATGGTCGCGTTTGGTGGAGGAATGACAAATTAGAATTCAATGAAGTTGTACTTATTATAGCTGGATGCTTGCCTTTTAATGTCTGAGCGGTGCCACCCTGAACTCACAGACAAATTACCCAGAACACTGCAGCAATGAATTATTTATTATGTGATATTGGATAATGGACACCTCCAGTTGAAACTTCCACAAGGGTAAAACTTTGAAAAATCAACTGAGTCAGTGCCACAATCCTTAAAGCGATGGTTCGGCGTAATTTCGACCTAGCGTCATACGCACCATGAGGTCTATCTAATCAGCGCCTCAGCCGTTTATTTTCATTTGATTGGAAAATAGTGGAGTTAGAGCTATCATCTGAATGGCTTAGTACAGGCACTAACGGGACCACCAGTGTATCTCGTAAATTACCCCACTAATAATGCCTGGATTGTTATCAAACTTCTACAGTAGTACAAATAGGGTCTTTACTCATAAATCAATGCATTGGAAAGTTTGTAAGTACACCAGGAGCTTATTAAAATAAACACTTACCTGATGGCTTTTACTCTGCTGCTACTGCTAAAGCTGTAAACATTGTCGAAATATTGCGCAATAACGCAACACTTACCTGATGGCTTTTACTCTGCGGCTACTGCTAAAGCTGTAATATTATGCATTGCGCAATCACGCACAGTTCTCTAGATGTGCTGTGCGGGTGTCTTGCGAGACCACACGGTATTTCAGTGATCATGCCAGGTAAGTGTTTATTTTAATAAACTACTGATGTACTTACAAACTTTCCAATGCATCGATTTATGAGTAAAGACCCTATTTGTACTACTGTAAAAGTTTGATAACAATCCAGACATTATTAGTGGGGTCATTTACGAGATACACTGGTGGTCCCGTTAGCACCTGTACTAAGACATTCAGCTGATGGCTCTAACTCCACTATTTTCCGACCAAATGAAAATAAACGGCTGAGGCGCTGATTACATAGACCTCATAGTGCATATGGCACTAGGTCGAAATGACGCCGAACCATTACTTTAATTTAGTGATATCATTAAGTAAAAATAAAACATTTAGTGCAGATTGGCTTTATTAGCCAAACTATGACACAAGGCCATGAGGGACTATTGTTTTGACAGCTGTAGTCTGACTGATTCTTGAAGAAAACTTTGGCCGGTGAAAAGATTAGAATTTTTTTGAAAAGGAAGCAACTGTAAACATGTTTCTCAAGAGTTATTTCATTTTCAGCACCGCTGCAGCTTTCACAAACATGAGCACTAAGATATTGTTGTTGGAATCACCAAGCAATACGGCACAGCACAATATATTGTAAACACATTTGGCATTAATGTTTTCAGCCACATAGAAAGCAGTCATATCTGATCTACTCCAAATGTCAAGGTGTAGACACTATAAGACAGTATATTTAAAACATATATATACAAACATTGCATTTTTGTTTTAGAACATCTAGAATGCATGTATCTACCAGGAGAGATGTCAAATGAATTAATTAGCTTATAATGTCATTGCTAGTGCATAAAACAAACAATAAAAAAATGCATTCAGATGTGCAATTTAATCAATCTACTCACCGTCTAGGTGGCCTGATGGGATCCACACTTAATTGACACTATTTGTGCAGGAATACTAAATAAGCAATGGCATAGATTGCCTTTAAAGCTCTCTTAGTGGGACATGCATAATTATGAAAACACAGACACAGATGCTCTGGGTGATATGATGGCATCAGAAGGCTCACTTAATTTAATGCAGTCACATCATTTGTCCTATGGGAGCTTTATCCTAATACAGGAGCTTACTGCAGATTTAGTTAGATACTAATTTCAGTCATCGCTCACATAAATGACATTGGTAGACTTGCTACAGCTTGAAATATACTATATGACATTTGTGGAGGTTCTGAATTTTAGATTCAATTTTGTCCTCAAGAGGATAGAGGACATAACCTGTCTGACAGGATGCTAAAAAATGTCATGTTTTTATTTATTATACAAGGAGAAGTCATAAGAATTAGTCATTTCATGGACATTATATGGTATCAGTTTTCAATTTTCTAAAATTATATGTATTAATCTTTGGAATAAACAGCCAGTGCTAGTCAAAAGTTTGGACACAACTTCCCATTCCCTTGAATGAGAAAGTGTGTCCAAATTTTTGACTGGTACTGTATACTGTATATTGAAGAATTCTAAACACAGCAGCTCAAGGTACAAGCCCATTCACCTCAAAGTTATGATAATACCTGGAAAGACTAAGCCTAAGAGAGAGAAGTAGGCTTTCCATCCAGTGGGTCATTTGTTGCCTTAAATTGCTCCCAAGACAAGGCCATTTGGTTCACTCATGTACGATCTATTTGAAATAGTGTATTGTCAAAGGCTTGGGAGACTTGTCTTGGTTAGGCTCTCCAGGGAAGAGAATACCACAACTGTCCATGATATCAGATATAAATGAATAGCCGCAGTTCTGAATTGAAATAGGTCTTCGTAAGCATCGGGGTCATTATTTTAAGTTAGATGGTAGATGGGGGGGTTTTGACTGAAACTCATACCTCAAGAGACGATTTAAGGTCATGGCAGTTGCACAGATGTCACAATACCATGGGAAGGGCAGTGTGTTATCTGTCATATGGACTGATTAACAACAGTACCCTGTGTCTTCTGACTGGCAAGTAGCATGAGATGAAGAAAAAAAAAGTTTCCGACTGAACAAACTTTGGTATACAGAGACGTTGTTTAGAACTGAAAACTAATATGAGCAATAAACTGAGCAGAAATGGGCACTTTCATATGCTTTCAGCACATCTAGAAAACAAACTAGGATATCTACTCTAAAACAAAAAAGTGGACAACTCAGAACAGACAAAGATTCCTTAAGTTCACTTGCCAATATCAAGGATCCATCAAAATGAGACATGGAAAAGCAGTGGAAGCCCCAAAAGTCCATTGTGTGAAAGACATCAAGTCCAAGCTGTCTAATAAGACACCAGCACTTCTATCTCTATCTGCTACTTCTATCAATCAGCAGAGGTGGGGGACTTGTGCTGTAACCTGCCATTGTAAAACTTGACAAGTGGTTAAAACTTTTGATTTCAACGTGTTAAAATATGAACATGGCGTGAAACGTGTCACTATCAGTGTGCCTGCTTGGTTTCAAACATATTTTACTGGCACTGCCAAACATGATAGGTGTGACCGACAGGCTGACAAAACAGGAAAACAGAACAGTGCAAGTGCGAACTCGAGAGCTGATGGAAAAAGACTAAGCTAGTTCAATGCAATGGTCTGAATAAATATACATATAAGCTGAAGGAGAAAATACAACTCAGATTTTTTCCTTGCTCGTTGAGAACATACTGTACCTCAAAAACATTCATTTATCAAGTTTCTCTTAACCCTCCTGTTGTCCTCGAGTCAAGGAAGGAAGGAAGGGAGGGAAGAAAGGAGGAAGGACAGGAGGGAGGAAGGATGGAGGAAAGAAAGAAGGATGGAAGGAAGGAAGGTAGGAAGGTAGGAGGGAGGAAGGATGGAGGAAATAAGGAAGGAAGGAAGGTAGGAGGGAGGGAGGGAAAGGAGGAAGGAAGGATGGAAAGGAGGATGAAAGGAGGGAGGGAGGAAGGAAGGAAGGGAGGAAGGAAGAAGGAAGGAAAGGAGGGAGGAAAGAAAAAAGGACGGAAGGAAGGTTGGAGGGAGGAAAGAAGGAAGGTAGGACGAAGGGAGAAAGGAGAGGACGAAGGGAGGAAGGAAGGAAAAAAAGAAGGAAGGAAGGAAGGGAAGAAGGAAGAAGGAAGGAAAGGAGGGAGTAAGGAAAGGAGGGAGGAAAGAAAGAAGGACGGAAGGAAGGAAGGAAGGAAGGTAGGAGGGAGGGAGAAAGGAGAGGACGAAGGGAGGAAGGAAGGAAAAAAAGAAGGGAGGAAGGAGAGGAAGGAAGGAAGGAAAGAAAGAAAGAAAGAAAGAAAGAAAGAAAGAAAGAAAGAAAGAAAGAAAGAAAGAAAGAAAGAAAGAAAGAGGGAGGAAGGAAAGAAGGAACACTCAAAACAGACGGGGTCAATTTGACCGGGGAGGACGACACAAAGGTTAAAAATAAGCAAAATGTTCTCCACTGCAGTTACCGATAACTAACTTTATTTACTGTAGATATATATATATAGATATTTGTTTATATTTACTTTAGCATTTACTATTCGAATCATTGTGCAAGTCAGTGTCCTTCAGACTCATCTTTGTTATATTTGTATTTTATATTTACAGTATACAACTGTGGCTCAGACACAATGAATTACCTTGATAGTAGCTTGTTCAGCGCAATAATGTGTAGTCTCTGTTGCAAATACTGTATTTCATGCAAAATAACTGCCATTAAGCCTGACATTTGCACGAGCAGATCCCAAGCATAAAAATAAACTATATTACAAACTGGCCTTTTCTCCCTCTCCGATTGTCTGACAGTTCAATTTCCTGTGCAAAGCTTTAATTTGGAGCATCAGCGCCATACTGTATCTGGAATTTAGATCTTACAAGGTCAGCCCAGCATACAGAAGAAAGTGCCATCGTGGAGATATTCATCTGCAATGTGATTTCTTATTTTACCCTTGTGCCACTGAACACCCCGAGCAGAACAAAGCTTATTTGCAGTGGGTCACTTTTATCTATATTCTCTTAAAAGAGCCAGAGGCGTTTAGTGACAGCTTTTGACAGCTGCTGCTCAGAACTGACTGTGGTAACACAAAAACACTTATTTGCACAACACATTTTACATAACTAAAGGCCAGGAACCTCAGTTTTAAAATGCTGTCCGTATCCTTGGATCACTTCAATCCATTATAGTGACAGCAGAGGTATGCACCGATAAATAAGGAGGAACACTTCTCAAAATTCGGGCCTATTTTACTGGTATATGTTGAAATACTTGAAAAGCATTAAGATGCAAAAACAAATATTCTATATAACTAAATAGAATCTGTTGTATTACACTGACCAAAGAAAACACAGCTGCATGTCACACAAGTGCATAACACACACACACACACACACACACACACACACACACACACACACACACACACACACACACACACACACACACACACACACACACACACACACACACACACACACACACACACACACACACACACACACACACACACACACACACACACACACACTCTTACCCCCACCAGAACTAGAGTTTTATTGATTGAGGATTGCGCTTAAAGTAATTGCCTAAGGTCAATCTAGCCAGATAAACTGTTTTCTTGCTTCATTAAAGGAAACCACAACTTCTCCTTCAGTCATTCAATGTGAGTTATTGACTCACAGTCCCATGACATTTTGATACAAAAGCAAAGTCTCGCAGATTTGAAATAAACTGATTGTGTTTGCTGCCCTTCGTCTTGAAAAAAATGTCTTTATCTGACTTACTTCCTTTTGATTTTTCCACTGAGCATCTATAAATGCATTTATTTGCAAAGAGGATAGATGACTATGACTCACGGCCTTGATATAAATCCTTTAGGCTTGTGATGAGTAGCAACCTCACAGGTAAGTGCTTGTATTTGCATGTTGTATGAGCTTTAAGTATTTTTAAAAGAATCTGTCTTGAACATTAACCTAATGACATCAGTCATTTTTCTTTGGTGACTCCTACCATTTAATTGAGATTTATGCACTGTGACAATTTAAATTAGTTCTAAGCTGTAATACAGTATCAGTTGCATCACTGGCAGCAATTGATTTCCATTCATTAAACAAAAATCAATTTGCAGACTTGACATTTGCTTGAGTTAGGTAATCGATTACAGTGAAGATCATGTCCACTCTTATTTTCGTGAAGTTACTTTTACACAGTGCTGCAGTTAAGTGAAGATACATTTGAAAAGAAAGCATCACTGTACTACCATTAAACAATACAAGTAGGCATGATGGCCATCACTCTTATGGATAAACAAACCCAAGCAAGTTTGAAGTCTAATGTTGATTTATATGGGTTACAAAAATAAATTGACTGTCTGAAAGGTAGGGGAAACCTTTTAATATGTTATACATCACTAACTGGGCCAAACTCACACACATAACCAACACAGCTGCTAGGATAATTGCTCTCACCATACCCAAACTCACAGAACTTAAATATATAGCAATTGCATGCATTGTAACCTCAATAACACAGGACATCACACATCTACACAATTACCACCTTACCTTAATGCCCTCTGGGCACCTTGAGGTGCAGAAGGGCTCGCTTTGGGAAAAGCCTGATTCCCTGAGGCCTTAAACAGTAGGCCTCACTGAACAAGCCTAAGTGTGCACTGTTATCTGTCATTTTATGTTGCTATTGTTGTATTGTTGTTGTCTGACATATACAGTACTGTGGAAAGAAATATCCCCCTGGGGACAATAAAGTCTGAAGTCACAGCATCTAAAATGCATTCTGTAAGTCAAAGAACTGAGGCATGCCATTGGATATGATGCCATTGGATATGATCAAAAATAATGTAAAGGATATGAAATTATAAGTGGGCACATACCAGGATGTAGCAGTCACTTGAACATAAATATGCAGGCATGTCAAACAATATGATAACACTGGCACACTGCACATACATAAACTATATATAATAAAAACATTCAGTACCGGTTTGGCTATACCGTGACAACTTCATACTGCATGACATTATATTAGTCAAAGTAGTGTTCCAACGTTGTCTATATGCAGAGTCAATCACCATAATAATAATAAATAATAATGGTAATACATTTAATTTGTATGATACTTACAGAATTGATAACATGGTATAAACAATACAAGAACATGCTGATAAGAGTTAAGAAAATAAATGTTAAATAGAATAGAATAGAAAGAACAAAAATGTTTTTAAGCCTTTAAAAAAAGACAACGGTCTGTGCTGCGTCAATCAATCAACAATCAATCAATCAGCAATGGACCATTGCACAGCCACTCTCAGGGTCTTTAAAATGCATTACATGACAACACAACACTATAAAAATAAATAGTACCACCAGTATTTGTGTGCTCTCTTGATTTGAATTCCCTGCATTATGAATGTGTCTGATTCACATTTAAACACACTAGATTTGTCACTGAACAGATTCCTGTTGTAAGGAACAGTCAAAGCCTCTACTTTACACATCAGCTCAAGACACTGTGATGTGATTACAAATAAGTTGAGGAAGAATATGGGGCTTTATCCCAAGTACTGCCTAAGATTATTTGTTTAAGACATTAATGATTTAAAATTGGAGTGTGGGACTTTTGTCAAAATCAACTAAATATTCAGACATGACAGATTTGGAGAGAGAAGTGCTGGGAAGGCTAAGTTGTGTTGGAGTACAGAAAGCATAGCTTAGTTTTATTTTCAAAGATTTTCAAAGTCATGCCTGAATATTAATTGGATTTGGACAACAACTCAGTGTTCAGACTGACACTGCTCATTGAGCAAGACTTGGTTAGACACAATACCAAACAGACCAGATCAAGCAAAAGGTAAAGGAAATTGTTTTATTTCTCTGCATGGTACTTTCAATAATGTTGTCAGACACTTATTATAACAATTTGAGCCCGTCTGTGGCAAAAGAAGTATTTTAGTGGGTGTGCATTGACAGGGCGCTATTGTCCCAAAAGATTAAATTGCAGCGTGTTTAGTGGGTGCCAGCTGAAGTACTCTCACTCAATACCGGGCCAATTTCAAAAATTGTTGGCCCCGTTAATCACTTAGACACAAAAAGATGAGAAAAGAGGGTCCAGGTTGAAAAGTACCCAAGTTTCCATTTAAGACAGTTTGCTACACAAGTAAGCACATTAGAGTTGTATTATTAGCTTATTGACAGTTTTTGTTATCTAAAACAGCATTGACATTTGTCCAAATCTTGATTTAGCCCAAGAAAAGGACATATTGCAGACTTCTATCATCCAAATACAAACACAAATTAATTTTTTTGTAGCACTAACAAGAACTAAAAACAACTGCTTAAAAACTGAACATAATTCATGAAAAAACATTAACATTCCATCTTACCTTAATCAGTTGTTGAGACTAACAGGGCCCCGTCATCTTGGGAACTGTAGGGAATGTGTTCAGGACAAAGGTCTTTTTTTGGGATGCCTCTGGGACAAAAAGAATTTCTCATTTTTGATTATTCATTTATTTATTTATTCGTTTCAAACTATTGCTTAGAAATGAAAAACTGAACTGAGTGCTGACTACAATGGAGCGTGTCCAATCATGCTGGTACTGGCTAGCTACTCAGTGCGAGACCTGAAATGGTCCCAGGGTAACGGTCCATCTATCCCCTTAGTCACAAATAGCTTGCTGGCAGGACCTCGCAAATATGTTACACTGGCTAAACAAAACACAGCTCTTCCCTGGATCTGTGTGAGTATATAAGCTAAAATATACATTTAGACGATTTCAACACTTATCAAACAAAGCTTGCACATTAACAGTAGTGATGTGCAACATTGCGCAGATTGCAGTTACATCCAAGGGCAACGTGGTTATAAAAATGAACATTCTGATTAATAGCAGATAGGTCGCAGATGGTGAAATAATACATTATTAATGAATAAAATATGAATTACATTCTCTAAATTGTGAACATAGCAGAGAGCAGAGCAGAGCCAGGGTCTGCTGCTGCTCCACAGCTGACAGTTCCATTTTTCGTCAGGCATGAATTACTGACTCACAACTAAGCAAACTAACAATGGGGAATACTAAGATATATACATACACTAATAACAATTATTTGTACAATTATACAAGAGACATTGCTGAGGAAATTGGTGCACTCAGCGTGCTACAGTCTTTCCAGACTGCATGGGTTATCAGGACCAGAAAAGGGCCCACAGCAGGCAGCATGCATAGAACATGAATATGAAACTGTATTGGAAAAGCACAGTTCACCATGGAAACATTTACAATTACTGAAAGCAGCATGTCTAATCTTTAAAAAATCTTTAATTTTTGAATAAAACACTCATATATCAACAGGGGCAGATTTAGTGATTTGGGGGCCCAAGGAATATTGCAATGGATAATAAAGTAATCTGAATCTAAAACAAGAGCGAAAGTAAGGTTTTTGTCTATTTTAAAAACAACTTTGTCCCAACACCAAGGAAGAGGAATCTAGCCAAATGTTTCTTAGTTCTACAATTATGAGTGATGTTTAATTCTGAGCAGATGGAGCGATTAATCATTGTTCAGGCTCCTTGACCAGCCAGCAGGGGTCACTAATGCACCGATGTGATCTGGTTTGACGTGCTTTTATGATGTACGTTAAAGATTTTGGCTGGCAATTTTTTTGCATTATTCTTATTGTCAACAAATCTCATGTGCAAAAGTCAAACCAGCAATTAAGTCTTCCTACTTACCAGTATTGTTGCCTGATATGTCTTATTCTGAGCTCCATTGTTATTCAAAAACGATTAAAATAATGTCATGAGCTACACCGTTGCGGGTGATTATTTTTAGTCTTTGGAACTGTTTCTAAACAAGCAACCGTAGCCAGTCTTTAGTGATGAAGAACATGTCATCCAGTGCAGCAATGTGGCACCTTGACATGTTTTTAATTAAGAAGTTTTTGGCCAACAACGGAGCCAAAGTTATGTGGTAATAAATCTGTTCTTAATGCTGCCTATCTAACTCAAAGGTGGGCTGCCTTTGTATAATTGCTCGCCACCTTTGTTAAGAATTCTGACAGGTGATAGTGACGTAATGAAAAAGACAGAAATCAACATGCAAGCATCTGGACCGTACCAGAGTTATCTTGAGAGTCCCTTTTCAAAAAAGGCAGCGATTTCGAGCATTTTTTGAATCAATAACTAAATGGTTACCTTTGTGAGACAAAGTGAAATATAGTTAGGTCCTGATTAGGACATTGAATTGACTTCTATTCATTGTGGACAGCCTCAACCTAACCCTAATTCTAACCTCAACTATGACCAATTTGTACTTAAACCTAACTAAACCTAACCTCAATTCACACCTTGACCCCAATGTTAACCAGGGTCTCAGAAATTCATTTTACCTCATTAGAACCAGGCTTTGATACCCATGATGACTACTGGCATTACATTTTCTGCTTAACTTAAAACAGTGGGCTTCAGCTGTCTTCTTACTCCCTTCTGGCGGTGAGGGAAATAAAAAAAAACACTGGTGACGTGTGCTTATGTCATAGGCTCCACCGTAATCCATCAGTACTGTTGCAGCTGGAAAACAGTGGACAAATTGTTTTGAGTGTCACAGAGTGCCCCTGTGAAATGATTCGTTTCACTATCAAATCCATATCCTATAATCCATTTGGTCCAGTAACATTTGGTGTTCATGCTCTGCCCATAGAGCATGTGCAGTATACATTCATTGGACTAGCACGGGAATTACAAACCTGATATCAGATTAAAAACTCAGGTATGCTGTGAAATACATATAGATGTATCTGATGGTGTTAGGCTTAATCAACATTGTGTGAACTCATCTGGCAACAGACATTCATCTATATGAGAAGTTCCACACTGCAGATTGAAGTAAGTCTGAAATAAACAAGAATGTTGATCACATTATTGAACCCTTGAGAGTATTTAATACACAACACTGCAATTTCTTTTTCAAAATAAAGAGTGCCATTGTGGAGCCATGTGTCAGAAGGACTCATGGCCTACAGACCCTGGGACAATTGCTTAGGTTGGTGTTTTGTTGGAAGGTACTGTGGTTCTTGAGGGCCTTGGTGACCTGTACTTTGACATTGACTTTGCTCTTGGGGTGATGTTAATCTGCCCTATGCTTTCAACATTTAACATCCAATGGAGTGGAGGTACACATTTGAGGCAGTACTGAGTGAGACTGAAAAGACTATTAAAATGACAACACTCATTTGTGTCTCTGGAGACATGAAAATAAATCCAGTTCAAATATGAGTACTGACAGCTTGCACTGTTTGCTTCAAAGGTTTTGCTTTGTCAGTCTGTTAAATGTTTCAGGCATGTTATTATTGTTCTCTGTTTCGTGATTCTTACTGTTTGTGTTGGGGTAGGATGAACAGGGTTTTGGTGAATTTACAAAAGCCTTTGGATGATGTCTAGTCTGTTCTACATCCAATACTGAATATAATGAGCATTATTACAGATGTTCAGCTTAAATTGAAATGCTGCCAACTTTTTTAGGTCTTCAAGAAGAGGGTGAAAAAATGTTTCTTGGATGCAATGACCGAGAATATTTGAAGTGAGTGGTTGCCATTTTTATGAGTCATGAGGAAAGATTAAAGGTGCTGGATGATAACAAGGAGGAGGACAAGAGAGGAATATTTTGTTCAAAAGAGCGAAGGGGAGGAGGTAATGATGGCTTGTTGTTATTGTTATTATTCTGCTTTTGTTCTCAGTGTTTAACTTATTGTTACTCTAATTACATCTCTGAATAAACTGATGTTGGACTTTTTGAAACTTTTGAAATTAAAAATATTTGCATATTGATACATTATTTTTCATGTATTTTTCAATAAGGGAGAAAGAATAGGTGTAATTAAGAGGATTTTAACAATTTTGTGTAAGCACATCACACACAAGAAGAGTATTACAAGTCTTATTGTATTAACTCACACATAATAACATGTAAATCTTAAATAGATTATACTGTCAAGTCCAGACCATGTATATTCTCTGTACGGGTGACATTTTCCGACCATAGCACAGTGATATCTGTGTGTAAAATATTCTATACTATGACTATCATACAGTTAAAGAGTACACTGACTCTAGATTATAGCAATGGCCTCAGAACACACTGATATCGGGGCATGGGAAAAACATTTGGTTATTAACATAAATGAAGTGAGACATTTTGGTAGTATCATGTAATATGACACCAGAAATGTGATGCATGTGCCATTCACAATCCAGCATCAGTCATATCATAAAAAAACAAAAAAAATATATATTCTGATCAAAAGTGGTCTCAATTTGGAGATAAGATTCGCTCTAGATATGACATCTTACACTGTCATGATTGGAGAGAGTCCAAAAAAGATTTAATCATATATGAGTCATAGTGAAATATCTGGGAAAAACCATCTCTGGATTCTGGGGTATTTAGTGTAGTCAACCCTCAATAGGGGTTTTGCGTAGGAGACAGACTTGACTAAAGCCATAACATAAGAAGACCTTTAGCATTGATTCCCATTGGAGCAGCCAAAGAAAAACAAACAGCTGGCTATAAAGAAAAAGATCCACCACAATTCCCCCCTTGTTTATCGGAAGACCAACAATAATTACAGTAATATCTATCAGAGTTGGAGTAACATACGCCTGTCTTAATCAAACATCATGTAAATCAGAGTATAGGAAGATTAATATAGATAGACATTACATGCTTTTAAAATATCTGCATTCATCATTATCAAAGATGTTATCCCGTATCCAATCTTCAAATTCTCTGACCCTAACCCTCTTTACACATCAACAAATTGTTTACTGTGTGGTTTGAATAGCAGTAGTGATTCTCTTCAGGTACAGACTATTTTTGGTTTCCTTAGTTTCGCATTCTAAGAAACACAATAATGGTGGCACAATTAACATAGTGATCAAAACAGGTGTAGTTCTGGGGCTAAATCATACATCATCTTTCCAATTTCAATTCAGTGCTGGCTCTGTTTTTGTACATTTTAAATGTTTGGCCACCATATGAAGATGATCTCCCTGTTTTCTTGCCCAACTTGATTATTCTGTGAGCAGTTATTATGGGTGGTTTGTACAAAGAGTGATGACTCCCACTAGAACTTCAATTATTTCCCATCTTCTCTTTTGTTAAGTTTGTTCAGGGTTGTCAGTTACATGTAACTCTAATTTTTCACATCTATGGCAGACTAATTTTATGGGTGCCTGACCTGTATATTCAAATATGGCTTATTAACATACTTCCTGCACTATCTTGATGGGCAGTCTCAGTGTGTGTTATAATGTGCAGTCCTTTTAAATTCTACACTAGTACAGAAATTCCCCTGTAGGTCTACACAAAAAAATGTTCAGCCGCAAGTTTTGTGAGGGATTGAATCACATTTCTTAGGAGAGTCAGTGGAAAGTCAGTGGACCTCATCAGCTCTTGTGTTTTCAGTGTTAGTGGAATCCCAGAGTCCCAAACCACTGGTTCACTGCTAGCACTTCAGTGCTCACTCATTGGGCCTCTTCCACATTTGTGTAGTCTAGGAGCAATCTTGCTCATTCCTGAGTGTGGCCACTTCAGCAGATTCCCTGATTATTTGGGAAATGGTGGAGTCTCACTTGATCAGGTGCTTGGCTAAGTCAAATTACTACCAATACCAATGTTCACTTAGCTATGGTCCATTGTGGTGTATGGAAATCCCTCTTCTGGTTCTTACACCCTCTTGCATGGCTGGCATGGGTCCATGTGGTGGTCCTCTCTCTGACCTCTGCTGCTGATGCTGTTGTCAGCAGCACCTGGAATGGCCATTTTCCACCTGGGAAACAGAGACACTTTGTCCAGAGATTTGATTAATACAAAATCACCAACCTGAAATGGATGAATACTGGTTCCCATGGGAACAGCCAGATAGAGAAGTCAGCCTGACCCAAAGAAGGGCAGACACCTGGTTATATGGAAAATTCCTTCACAGTCTGTATGTTTTAAAGTTTTAAGATGCTTGTGGTGCATTTGGGACCAGCACACCTACCTTGCCGTGACACTATCGCCAGATTCAATCTACAATATGCTGATTCTATCATTATAAAGAAAATTGGCTCAATCCCCGAGGAGAGGGGCCCTAATAGAAAATAATTCTGCCCTTGAAACACTCTGGGCCTGGCTTTGATTAGATGATGCTATCTTTGTTTAGACTTGAGCATCTGGGGCAGGACCATGTGTTCATATATTTAATTAAAATACCATTGCCAGCACTGACAAAGGGTACTTATCTCATCAAAGTGTTCACCCTGGATTTTTTCTCTTAATTCAAAAGATTATCTTTGTTGATTGGCCATAGAGGTGGGATTGATGGGTGCAATGGTGAATGCAGAATCTATTGGCTTGTCAGAATACTGGCTCGTCTGCTGTCCACCTTGACTTCAAGCCAGACATCATCACTGCGTGCCATCTGGCTCGGAGACAGAACTATTTTACCTTTATCGCCACATTTTTATCATTCATCTAGAGGTGTGAGAGACCATAATTACTGTGTCATTACGGTTGTCACAACCTTGCAACAACAAAATTTGTATCCCTCACCCACCAAAATGACCTTTGTATA
Organism: Scomber japonicus; assembly: GCF_027409825.1. NCBI lineage: Eukaryota > Metazoa > Chordata > Actinopteri > Scombriformes > Scombridae > Scomber > Scomber japonicus. Next base: position 13,086,476 of record NC_070599.1, on the reverse strand, counting down.
CTGCCACTAGAAGCATGATCGACTAAAGATACACTTACAAGAGTACAATAAAAACTGTGGGAAATGTGGGCCAAAATAGAAAATAGTAGTTTCTATTGGTATAATAAGCATAATATAAAATATGTAAATCATGAAATCTACATTTTGACTGTAGGATTAATTTAATTTGAATAAAACACATGTTCCCAAGAATTAAAAAAAAACATGTTCTTTTCTTAAATTAAAACGTTATGAGATTTCCATTTCCCCCCCAGAAAATCAGCTTCAAGTTTTAGGCTCTAACTCACTTTATATAAAAAATACATATACTATTATATATAATAGTAGCTATTTGGAAACTATTCAGGCATTCCAATACAAACACCTGGTATTTTTGCTTTTGTAGAATATAATGGATCTGAAAAACAGAAATAAACAATAAGCACAAAAAGTATGTAATTTAAATACAATATTAAATGTACAATGGAACGTCAGTGTCTGAGATCCAACTGAAATTTGAAAGGTTAACATGGTGCAAAAGCTCAAGTACAGACTGACTGTAAACAAACTACCCGCTGGTGGGACTTAAGAGCTGTGAGACCATAACAAGAATGAAGTAACAGGTGAACTACATCATGCTGCAGTGGCCTTTCTCTGTATGTATAGCACACGCCATCTTTGTGACCTGCAGTAACACACAAAATTCCCAAGACAGCCATTACTGCCTTCCCCGACTAGTGTGCTCCTTCTCTGGTGGCCTCTGTACTGAAAATTATCTTCCAAATGAATTCACAGAGGATTCTTGTGAATGTCAAGTAACCTGTTTGGCTGAGGTATAAGAGGCCTGCATGCCCATCCCAGGAGTGTTGTGATACTGCCACACTATAAAGGTGGACAAGGAGCTCTGCTGATTATCCCTTCTGTCATAAAACAATGCCATGATGGAGCAGGAGGAAGTGTAATTATGAGTGATCACATGTGAGAAGGGCAGCTGTGAGGGTTTTAAGGTATAGAGTGATGCCACCACCAGCGATAAAAATAAAATAAAATAAAATACAGCTCCATGGGATCAATAAAATAACATTAACACTTCATTAAAATAAATTTGATATGAAAAGATGGTTTATATAAGGTTGCATGGCACCTTAAATAGCAGGATTTATCAACCTCCTGTTCACATTTTAGAGGTAAATTAGTTGATTAACTGAAATTGGGAACAATTTTGATAACTGATTAATCATTCACTTACTCAAATGTGACTATTTATAATGTTTTTGTCTTCTAAGATAGATAGAGATATATATTCTATTCAATCTTGTTGTTTTCAAGAGAGAGAGACTTTTAAAAAGTATTAACTTGGGCTCTTGGAAACTGAAATGGGCATTTTTCACCTAACATATTTCAAACCAAACATTTAATCAATGTACATGATTTATTGCTTGCCACAATAGTTTCACAATGCTGTTAGTTAGATTCACTTAACCCAACTTAACACTGATGTTCTTTTTTCACTATGATTTGTCTTTTTTAGTTTTTTTCATTTTAATTTTTCCAATGATTACTGTGAATGATTTTTGCTGTAGTTTTAATAGAACTTTGGGCACAGCTGACTTTTCCCTTGTTAAGAGTTCTGTACGAGCAGTGTAACACTTGAGGTTAAATTTCTTCTCCATGAGTTGTTAATGTTTAGTGTAATGACTCAAATGTAAGAATACATAAGGCAAGGCTCCATAGGTCTCTGCTATGCTATAGTTATATGTATTATCATTTTTTAATTAAGTCTGATTAATTCAATGTCACAAATAGACAAGAAAATAAATCAAGAGAATATAAAATAAGCAGCTGTTTTTTTTTTCCTGCACTTCACAGCACATTTACTCATTTAACATTGTGCTGAATACCATGATGTCACAATTAAACATGCTGACATTAACAGGTATTTTAAAGTAACTTAGTTTCAGTTCAGAATGCATTTTACCTTTATGAGTTCTGTCCAGGTAACTTGTGTTTTGGAGTATATCCTTCATTCCGTTTTTCAACCACTTTCCTTTGATTTTCTTTGAATGTTAACATAAGCTACCTTTTTCAGCTCGGTTAGCCAACGTTTTAAAATGATATTGCATTTCCATATTTCTTGTCCATCTATCAGTCTCATCTTCTCAACTGCCAAAATATTACAAGTACACCTGACTTATTTTTCCAAACAAAATTTTGTGGAACAGAAATACACTGACGCCTCTGCTTGGTTAGTGGGGTAATAATATGCTATGAATTTGACGGAGTCACCAAAGTCCATTTATTTAAAATAATGATAGATAAGTAATAGATGTGTAATCTATTCTGCTCTAACAGGTGCAAGCAATAACTGGTAAGTGAAGGAAATGTCAATCAAGTTCACTCTGTAATTGTGTCTAATTAACTAAAATAATTAAAGCAATTAAATAGTTTTGAATTTTAGTATTTCTCTATAATATTAAATACACATTAGTAAATTGGCTGTAATGGCATTAAAATACACACTCAAATCCTGCCAGAACCTTCTCTCCACACATATTTTAAAAAAATGCAACACATGAGAAAGCAGGGCAAACATGACCTCATGATTATGTTTTGGAAAATCATCTGTATTACCTTACCACGTCAACAAGAATCTAATATTTGATTGGCAATGGCCTGGTAACAAGCAATTCCACCCTTATTGGTGCACAGTAAAATATGACATCATGTTTTTCAGCTGAACCCTGCCCACCTTAATCCACTACGAAAAACACACACACACAAACTCCTAACTTTTGTAAAACTTAATAATTAAAAATGTGTTGATTATTATTGCTTATTGTAAAAAAGCTGATTGGAAAAAAAATATCTTCAGAGCCGTTAAAATTAACTGTGTGGGTTTATGTATAATTAACCCATCAGTGATAATTACATGTTTGATAATGATGTAGGGTTTCAACAGGTTATTTTTAAGCAGTAACATTTAGTCGTAGCACTACTGACCACGTTTTAATATCTTGAGTACAACCACAGACCACAACTACCCCAAACTGGCAAACATTGACAACCCCCCCCATCTCCACCCACCCCCCTAACCTCCCATCTTAAATCAATGTTATCTTGACTGAAAAAGCCAGAGAGGTATTTTCTTTTATGTGCTAAGGCTGTCAAGTTGTCCCAATACACAAAGCTGCAGATGACATTGATTCACCTTTCATTTGGAATTCTGCCAGGCATTCGGCCATTGATTTTTCACTAGGGGGGGGGGGGGGGGGGGGGGAGATATGAAATGTGCCATTTTATATATCACATCTGAAATTCTCACACACTCTTGTTCACATGAACAGCGGGCGTTTCTATAGCCGCTAGCTCTCATCCGCACATAGACGAGTGACAAATTAAAGGAAAAAACACTATGAAGTGTCTTAGTGAGGTGTTGAGCCACCAACAGCTTCAACATTACTTTGCATTGATTCTATAAGTCTCTGAACTCTACTGGAGGGATCAACACCATTCTCCCAAAATACCTTCCATCATTTGTATCTTGATGATGGGCGGTCCAACATCTCCCATAGGTGTTCTATTGGGTTGAGATCTGGTGACTGTGAAGGGTATAACATATAATTCAAATCATCTTCACATCCATCAGTGACCTCTCGTGCCCTATGGATGGGAACATTGTCATCCTTGAGGAGACCACTCCCATCAGGATAGAAATGTTTCATATAGGACAAAGGTGATCACTCAGAACAACTTTGTATTGATTTACTTTCTCTCTAAGGGAGCCCTGCCAGCAAAAAGCCCCCCACACAGCAGAACTGAGCCACCAGATCCCCTCATTGTAGCAGCCAAGCATTCAAGCCTGCACTGTTCTCTTGATGTTCGCCACACATGCTCTCACCCACTTGTTGAGAATATGTGGTAAGGATTACTCATCTGACCATATCACAGACCACATCTCTGTAGACTACTATCTATGGTTTCTGCACCACTGAACTCTCAAATGTGCATTCATCTTTGTTATGAGGGGTTCATGCACTGCAACCTACTATAATATCCCTCTCTATGTAATTGTCAGGCTGTTCTTGCTGAGATAGTCTAATCACATCCTTCAGTGACATTCTCAGTCACCTGAAGAAGAAAAGGTCCTCTTCTGTTTTTTCTTACATATCACACTAATGCAGAAGCTTCACAGTCATCAAATGTATGCATGACCCTGTTTACTGATATCTGAATACAGGTGTCACTTCCTGTTGAAACACCTGCCAGTTGAGAAGTCTTTAAGATCGAAGCCAACAATGAACCCTCTCTTAAAGTCACTTATATCTTTTCCTCTTGCCATCTGGGCCTGCTCAACATTTTTATAAACGCCACAGGGTATGATTGGATGTTAAATGATAAATTATACTATGCAGTGCACCTGTGTGGAAGCATCTGCATTTGTTATGTTTCTCCATTCATTTTTTTTTTAGGTTTTTCCTTTACTTTGTCACCCATCTTGTACATACACACACACACACACACACATGCAGACTCACGTCCTCACACGAACCATCCGTGGACACACATATTCAACACTGATTACAACCACATGTGCTGACACGAATAGCAGACAACTCTCTCCAAATAGCATCACCTCAATCAGACAGCTCACAAATGGACACATGTCCTTATCAGCACATAAACAATGTCTCTATCCCATTTTCTCTCCTGTGCTACACTGTTCTAAAGATATGTTCTGTGAAAATGGACTAATTGTGGGATTTTAGATGCTATGTGCCAGGGCTTTAAGTTTCATGTTTTATCATGGGTTAGGAGATGGGGGGGAGTTGGGGAGGGGGGGGGGGGGGGATGCAGGTGCAGTAGACATCACCCTTAACTGTCAGCAACAAGGATATCTCCAGTCACACGGATCGTTGAATGAAATGTCTTGGCAGAAACAACTTCCTCAGGGGGGCTATTGGAATGTGCATTTCCTTCCATCATAAGCCTGTAAACGTTAGTTAGTAAACACTTTATGTGTCAAATATTTTTAATCCACTCTGATAACCTTTGAAATAAATATTCAGGAGGGATGTGTCCTCCTTTAAAAATCATTTAACCTTCAGTAAAACATCTTTGAGAGTGTGACAGGTACCAAAACAAAGTTCTAGCACCCATACTGTATATTGATTATTTGTTTGCGTGGGTACAAAGTGCTCTACTTTAAGAACACGGAGTACATGTCAACACTTAGTTTGTGGTTAGGAAGCTAAGCAGAAAACCATTAGCAATTAAGGATTTCAATCTAAAGTCAGAAGGCCTAGCCAGTAAAATCAATATACGCTTGTGCTGGTCAGAATATTCTTAGTTGGGTAAAGCAGTGAGAATAAAGGATGTTTTGACTTTAATCTGTATCTTTCTATGTGCTGGTAAACATCTGTGTGTCATTATACTTTAAGTATCCTGAGTCAATAGGGAGTGGGTTGCAGTGCTTCTTATTCACCATTGCATTTTTGTGCCACGCAAGCATGTTCCTGGGCAGCATCGAGGGCCCGGGGTGGCTTATGAGCTTGCGTAACAACTCATTAATAAAGTGGATAGGGGGGCCAGAGTCCCATCTTCAGCACATTTCATGAACCCGCCCAGGTTTGCAAATGCCAGTCAAAGTGATGCAGCAGTGACGGCCAGAGCACTTTCTGTCCACCCAAGTCATATCTCTAAGTGAAGATCCATTCTGGAGCAAAATGGGCAGGGAGGAAGTACCGGAGTTGCAGCCCCCAACACCTCCTCTACCTTTTGATACAAGATCCAGGCTGTAATGAGAGGAGCTGCACATCTCTGGCAATTTCTCACAATGACTCAGCCATCAATCACAGCACCAGCTCTGATGAAATGGGATGAATTTCTACTTTTCCTCCTGAAATAGTTTACATGCAGGATGTACTTAATATAGGCAAACAGTGTAAGAGAAGTACATGTTTTTCAGAAAGATTGTTACGGCTTATCACACAGTATTACAATGAATTTATCAGCCCCGTGGGAAAAAATTAAATGAACCATTGCATGTGCATTAATTCCCATTCTTAATACGCTTCTTTATCTGCGTTGGGTTGAAATAATGGGATTAGAAACGTTAGCTGTTCATCATTTGCTTCAGTTTTTTTTTACTGTGTAATGTTCAAAATCAAATCAACTTCCAATTTGTGAATGTTTTCCCTTCAATAAACTTAAGTACAAGTATATTGAAAACCTGTATTAAGCAATGTTTTTGATATTAACACTGAATAAAGTGACATTTGCATTAAGACAAATGATCACCTCTTGCAGCTGTAAGCTTTAAGTGGACACACTTGCTCATACATATACATATACATATATATGTGTGTGTGTGTAGGGGTTATTTGTGGAGTTATTTTTGTCCCAATTGGTAAAAAGCTCTTTAATGCACCTTTAAATACAATGCTGCTTGGTTTGGGTCAATAGAAATACTCATAAGCTGAACCGAAGATGTGAACTATAATATACAATTACTGCTCAGATAATTAATATTACTATTTATACATGTACGTGTAATTTTCCAAAAACTGAAATAATTCAAAATGATGGTTTTTGATAGGTTTCGGTTTCATTTTCTGAGAAGTTACCTTGTAGGACAGAGCATTCTTACCTCATTCTTACCTCTCCTCTCGGGTCCTGCCAGGATATACAGTCGAGATTCTTTCAACACTGCACAGCTCATCAAACTCATGTTAAACACACAACATCTGCAAGGAATTCATTGGTTACACCAGCAATGATATTGAAATATTTATTACAGCTTATGAAATCACTGCTTCTATTGTAAAGCAGACCAGAGCATACAGAGCACATCCACTTTTGCTGGGCCAAAATCGACTTGGCACTAAAATGGACAGAGGGCTAATGAGGGATATTAACTGATAATTAAAAAAAAGAATTGATCGTTCCATCATTTTGACGTCCTTAGCCGCTGTCCATATAAAAAGAGTTCCCAAGACCCAGACAAAACACCAGAACTTTTGTCGTAGCTAAGTGATAAATCTTAATCAGTAATTTATTTGTTGGCAAACAAGTTTCACTGTTACAACAAATATTAGTTATGAGGTCATTCAACTAGGAAACCAATACAAAAAGGAATAAATAAGAAGCCATAATCATAGCCAATAATAAAAACTTATCTGCGCCACTAAACTTACTTCCACCCTCCATTTTATTACTGTTTATTTAAACAAATAAATAAATATATTTTCTCCTTGAGGAAGAAAAAGAAAAACACTTCCAGTTTTTCTCACTCCAAAAGCTCTTTCTTTAATAAGTAAAACAGCCATCTTTCTTTTTTGTACAAGTGCCCAGTGCTCATCAATGTTTAACTGGTTCTCTCTTTCTGAGAAGCACGAGTGTTTTCTGAATGCCGGTAAGAGTCGCACAATGCACTATGAACCTTTCTGAGGGACACCTTGTGATTAATTTTGACTGATTCGCTTTCATTGATGATCACTGAATCAGAGCTCTGCTATCTACACAGTAAAAAAAAAAAAAAGGGAAAGAGGAAAAGAAAACAAACAGGAACAGATAATACCTGAAAACTAAAGCGAATATGTTGCACAAAAAAATGCTTGCACGCTGAGTGTTTTTGTTGTGATATTTTTTGTGTTATTTTGTTTCTATTTCAATGGTCATTTCTTGGAAAGTGATAAAAGAGGAAAACAAAAAAAATAGACTGGTACCAGAAACCCAGAGAGGCCAGCACAACAGAACAAAATTGCTCCTAACCACTACATTTACAGAGACGAAGGTTTTGCCGGGAACAAAAAAGCATACTATTATGTGCAATGCTAGTTATCTGTACAATTACATAGAAATATCTCATAATTCTCTTATTAGTTTTTTTCTCCCTCTTTTAACAACTGTTATTACAGTAAAATGAAAGAAAAAAAGAACAGCTATGCTTGAAAGCATACGATCAATAATTCCTTCATGGTAATTGTTCAAAATGTGTGTTTTTTTGTTTTTTTTTTGTCTTTTTTTTCATTGAAGGGACACTTCAGCAAACAAAATGTGCTGCAACTCACCAAAGAGGAAGAAAATCTTTCAAAAAGTCAATATGGATACAGAAGTATAATAAAATAGTCCTTTTTTTTAAATTCCCCATTTATTCTGGTGCAGTCCACAGTTTAGACTTGTATAGTTTGGGGCTATGCAGTTCCTTTTGACTGTCACACTATATCTCTGAGACCTAAAAATCCTGTGTGAGCAATTGTCTCTTTTCACACTGAGACAAAACACGCCAAACCACACAGGGTTTGAGGGGGTTGGGGTGGGGGGGACACAACATCAACAGATTCCCGCAAAGTCTAAGCAAATATAGTCACATATTAGCCCCCATTCGTAGCAATTATTATCCTGTTCGTGGTCAGTAACAGCGAGAGTACAGTTACTTGCTCTGCCTCAGTCTTCGGGACACAGAATAAAAAGAAAGGCTACCACTGCCAACGACTGATGGAACAAGGGGACACGGGGAAGAGAAGAGGACTACGATAATAGCAGGGACACTGGTGGGCTTTTTTTTTTTCAGCCTATAGGCTGGTGACCAGGTGCGAGGGCTCCTGGTGGGCTTCCTCGGGTGATAGATCCTCTTTGTTGGGGGGCACGATGAAACCATCGCTGCTGCCCCGCCCTAGCTGGTAGTAGGAGTGCAGCTGATGAAGGTGGTTACGTGAGCCCAGGTTGGGCATGCTCTTGTAGTAAACGTCATCCAAGCTGGCCTCTGGGCTCTTGGCGTCCCCGGCGTCCTTGGAGCTGTCAGCAGATTCTGCAGACACGTCGGGCAGGCCGGGCAGCATGGGCATGCTGGTGTAGAGAGAGTCTCTCTGGTGGTTGTGGCTAGGTGACGAGACCTCGTCCTCGGTGTGCTCGTTAGTAAGCAAGGGAAAGAAACTTTCGCTGTTCTCCTGGGGGATCCTCCGTCGAGACGAGGAGGAAGTGGTGGCAGATGAGAAGGGGTGGTGGGGCAGTGGGAGGGGTGGCGGCGCTGGCTGGTGGAGGTGATTGTGAAGGTTGTCCACCGCCTGCAGGGACGGGGGCGGTCTTTGAGGCAACAGCGGGGCGTTAGACTCCTCGCGGATTAACTCCAGGCCTAAACCTTCATCATGATGTGGACCAAAGGTGGTGTGGTCATCTAGGCTAAGCGCGACATTCATGCCCATCCCTACTCCCAAGCCCATCCCATAGCCACTGTCCTTACCACCGTTGCTAACATTATTAACCAGCTTATTCATTAGGTTCCGGTTTTGCTCGGTTGAGCGCTCATGGGAATTGTTGAGGTAGGAAGGGATATAATTGGAGGTGAGCTCTTTCAGGATCTTCTTTTCCAGGGTAGTCTCCTTGTGGTTATAGCCCCGGTCAATGATCTGGACACAGTCACTCATGTACTCGGCGCTGGCGATGCTGTAGCTGTTGCCATGGTTACCATTCAGTGGTAGAGTATCCATGACACTTGTATCCCGGGCATTGTTCAGGATTCCCTCTGGAATGACAAACACGGGTTGGGTTGGGGAGTAGATTAGACGCATGAGAAGGGTGAAACCTGATGGGGTGTAATTGCCACAGCTACACAAATTACACCCATCATTAACACTGGGTAAGACATTAAGCACAGTATGTCCATTAACAGTCTATACACTGTAAATACAAACATCAGACACACTTACCTTGTTACCAAAAACTAATCATAAGGCCTGATTTTTCTTTTTTTAACATTAAATTTAACTGATTATAATATGGCAGTGATGAAAACATCAACATATGTGCGACACACACAACAACACATCACTTGAGCACAGCACAAAAACACAAAGCTTACACACTAAATTCAAGCAAACAAAGGCAAAAAATCACAGCCATGCACTTAACACTTAAAGTAAAACACAAACCAGCTATACATTAGGACCCCAGCCATATTGTCCCATATGAGCATTGTAATATAACAGGAAGAAATTCTCATAATAATAATATTTATTGACGTCTGCTATCTGAGCGTAACTACTCATCCCTCCAAATAGGTGCAAATTAAAATATTTCAGAATCAAACCACACTGGAAAGCCAGGAACTTTCTGTTCTCTCTGTTGCATGTTCATCTGGATTTCATTTTTTATGAACATCAAAGCAATTTTTGGACAATAATTCAAACGACCTCGGACAAGGCCATCCAGCTTGTTAAAATTGTCAAGCTTGTAGTCTGACCTCTTGAAAATTTGACAGGATGCATTTCCGAGACCTTCAAGAAGTGTATTGGCTTGATCAAAGTGAATGGTTTAAAAAAAATGTGTGTGTGTGTGTGTGTGTGTGTGTGTGTGTATGTGTGTGTGTGTGTGTGTGAACAAAGGCACAGCTGTTCAATATTCACTGCAAAGAATACAGATCAATTTGTATTGATGTGCCTCATGAAATGTTGAGGTAAGTCTGAATGTTGACTGTAATTGGATTAGCTTATTCAGAGTGTGATATCAAAAGGGCCAATGGATATTTGCCTTTTAGAAGCAGCAAATGCCTGAAGTCTTCTTCTTTTTCTTTTTACATCGAGCAGTGCAAACTACAATCAGCAGTGATATTCAGATTCTTAGTCAAACTGAATTGTACAGATCTATTTGAAATGGTAAGGGCCTTTGTAATATTACTTCCAAAGGGAATGATTTTTTTTTTTTCATTAGCCCTTTGTCAGCACCGAGTGAAAAGAAAGTAAAGCCAAAGTCAATTACATTTGATAAGCAATGTTTAGTTTGACTCCCATACTTGTCTCTCTGTAGGGCTCTTTTAGGGACAGCATGAGGGAAAGGAAAGAAGAAAACACAATAAGCATAACAGTGACAGGTAGAATAGAAATGTGCACATACAGTATGCTGATGACGCATCAAGATAATGTTTCTGGAGTGCAATTGTATCATGTTACCATGCAAATTCTCTGTATCCACAGGAAAAAACCCCACAGCATATCTATTAACAAATATAGTAGAGAAGATATTTTGCTTTAACTTTGTAGGATCTATGGCTGAAAACATGGCCGAGGTACTTGAGTGTCAAACTCAGCAGTAAATCTAGTGATGCATTAGCATTTTTATCCTTCCAGATATTTCTTTTACATCTATGGTGATGTAAGTGAATTATTGCCTTCTGTCACAAGCTCGAATGAAGTACTTGTAGTGCATACATAAATTATCCACTGATCAAAGCTCTCTGTAAGTTTTACACAAGTTTCTCAGTTTTACAGACTCGCAAAGTTACAGCAATCTCGTATTGACTGCTTAGAGTTTGAATAATATAAAAATTGTTTCACAGAGAAAAATTGTTTCTGAACAGAACCCAGAATAAAGTGGATTGCTTATTTACTCAACAAATATGGTTTCTAATACTCAGATTATATGTTTGTATATTTATCTTATTACATATTACTGTAAATATACAATATTTTAATTGGTAAACCCTTCCCTATTATTAAAATTATATCCCTCAAAAAACTTAAAAAAACAGCAAGATCAAATTTACATTGGCTTCACCACCCACATTTTGAATAATAAACTTGCAATTATTACAATTAAAAGTTTGAAATTAAAAGGCAGCTACTTTATTAGTTAAGTATGAAAATCTTGAAAAGGAGAGAAACTCAACGATTTATGCCTTAAAATAGGGAATTGCAATAACACTGAGAGAATCAAATTAATGGCAATCTTAATATTCGCTCCTCAGACTATTCTTTTCCATGCAATATAAATGATTTGCATTTGTAATTTTAATATTAGTTTCAGTGACGATTACTGCAAAAGAATGTTTGATAATCCAGCAGCAGAATTAAAATAAAATAAATACTAAAACTCAAAACAGAGAGACGGAAGACGTGGCACACAAGCTTTACTAACAACATTAGAGCACATTTAAAATTAATGACTGGTGATGTATCCGGCTCCATATGGGCAACATTCTTGATTTAGGAGGATTTCCTCATTTTTGCAATTTCCATGTCAGCCAAGGTAGCCTTAAGTGAGAGTGACTCTTGGGTTCTTATGAAACCAAACGTAATGCCCTGACCAGAAGCCGAAATACAACTCCCAGTTAAAAGCCAATAGCAACACAGTTGTGATAAAGCTTTAGTTTTTTTCCCCCAATGCTAACACACAACATCTAGAGCAGTGTTTTTTAATTAAAGCCCTGTAAAAAACCCTCAAGGGTGTACGCTGGCATTTCAGCTTAGTGTAAGTCCATTACTTTTAACTCTCAAATCATGAAGTTGCTTTCTGTTCCTGAGTAGGAACAAAGACGTACAACCTCAGAGGTTGTCCAGGACCCGGCATGAAAAAACACTGCCCTAGCCACAATGTTAAAGAATGAAAAGAAGCTAGCACACCTTGTGTGTTGTACATGCCCAGAGGGTTGTTATAGACTGCCGATTCCCCAAGCAATGTATTATAGGGATTGTTAGTGCCATGAGGACGTAGGAGTGCATTAGGGATAAGATGGTTAGCCATAGCCCCTGGAGCAGCCAGAAAGAGACGGAGAGAGTAAGACAGAAGTAAAGCAGAAGAGAAAAAGAGCAGAGAGACAGAAAAAGTATAGGTGGGCGGATAAATCGAGATATAGACAGAGAGAAAGAGAGAGAACATACATATCAGTTGGGCAGATGCAGCTGAGCAATGACAGCCATTAACATTCAAATGATCACATGATCATTAATATGAGGGGTATTGCTACATGAAAGTGGCAGAGCTGAACTGACATGGCTAATGGGACCGATGGAAAGTGTGTTAATTGTATTGTTTAATGCTGGCCATTACTGTCAAGCCCATTTTTTTTGCGCTCCACATTCAGGCAGCAAACACGCGGGAACAGACATAAATTACAAAGAAGCACTGACAAGGCCAACACAACACAGAGTGTAACATTTCTAGACTCAAACAGGACAGAATACACTTATAAGTCAGGGCACTGTTGTGTTGCACTGTATACGGGGCTCCAAATATTAGCTCTCCTTGGATCATAACTTAGAAACTGTAACTAAGCAAGGGAGGCCTGTCAAGCTGTTTAGATTTCTGCTTAAATTGAAGAGGTGTGTTTAGGGACATACTTGGCATTTAAAAAGGTATTTTTTTTAACCTTTCAAAATTCAAACACACATAAACAATATATTGAACACCGAGAGAGATTTTCCTTGCTGTACTCATTCCTCCTGTTCATACTGGCTATTAAAAGATCCCCTTCAAATGGGCCAAAATCCACAGTGTGTCCACACAGTCATTTTGTGCAAAAATGTATTCAAGGGATTATCTAAAGCTTTTATGAGGCTAGCAGTCCGAGTTATTCATATCAAGTGGGTATCTGCCACATTTCCAGTCTTTTTAGCATCAAATTCCCTTTTTGTGCTTCTCTGATGAGCTGTGGTAGATATTCAGCAACAAAAAGAGGGACTGTAACATTGAAAAATATCTACTTGCTTTGGCGCATTTGGATGGCTGAAGCTTCATATAAGATTCAGATAAACTTAAGTACATTTATGCACAGAAGGAAGCTTATGGATTGTCTATTTCAATGTTCCTTGGACACCTGCCTGTTGTTTTAAGACTGAAAAAATTACGAACCCCTGTTTGTCTGCACTGAGATGCAATCGTTAGCATGTCTAGATAACTAGCTTACAAATTGCAGTAGTCACCGAGCATTAGCCTACTCTCAAGGCAAAATAGTATATTATAAATGAACTATATTAGCTTGTGGGGTTACATGTTATGTTCAATAAAAGCCTCGTACTGAAGTATTTCCCGACTGTATGGAAGTCACACCAGGATGCTGCCACTTTGGGCTTAACGTTAGCATCTGTGTTGTGCTCTTTATTGGTTTTGGGAAAGCTTAAACTCCAGCAACCCCACTTAACATAACCAGCGATAGTGTTGTATGATGTTGATGTTGAAGTGAAAAGACCAAATTGTCTCATTATATTCTTTCTTTTTCATACTTTTTAAAACCAACTTGTGCAAATGTTAGCTTGATTAGCAATCCTGCAAAATCACTCCTTTGAGAAGCCTGCTTTTATCACCTAGCTCTGAAAAGCAACGACCATTTGTTTCAAAAATTAATTTTGAGTTTTAAACCTGCTACATTATCATTGTAAACACCATGGGACAAACGCTTCATAGGAACAGCAAGTAAACAAGAAGGGCAGGCTAAAAGCTGCACTATTATTATAGCTTATGGCATTGGCAATTTTATGAGCTAAAGTGGAATAATATTTCCTTTTCTCCAAAGAGCAAAGTTCTCATTTTGTCTGATTTCCTTGTGTACTGCTGCAGAAATAACCTCTGAATGAAGTGATATGTCCTCTCTTACTCAAGATGGTAATTATTTTGTTTCAGCTGTGCCTCCTTTGCACAGAACACAGAATAGATGCTCATTTTCTGTTTATGCGACACATGTCCTCAGATAACTTTCTGCCAGGTTCTCGCCTGAGTGACTCATCAGTTTCTCAACCACATACTACCACACCAAAGCAACCTCCACAGTGTGAGCCCTGTGATTAGAAGCAGATTTTAAGGCTGCAATCTTAAGCATGAATGGCGCGGATTTCCTGATGTTTGTTTTTCCCTGCTTGAGATAAAAATAAT